>NC_090271.1:187680512-187990838 GCF_040414725.1 Anabrus simplex | reverse complement strand
AACAAACAAACAAGCATCAGACACGTACTATATGACCGTTGTGCATTGTGCTCTTCTAGTCGATTCAATAACGTGCAGATACTCACTTTCACGTATTTCCGTAAGGTCATACTCAACATCCCTATCGGCACTAACTATTCGATGTAGTGAGCCGGTATGAGCCGGGTTCGCATCCGAAAGTTAGGAAACTAGCTGGGATTGCGTACAGGTACCGGTTATAAAACTGGTTTAAGTTTAAATGCTTAATATTAATATACCAAAAAGCAAAGCAAAGCTAAGTCATCTCCGTACAGGCCATGAAAACCCTTTGAGTGATAGAAGGTAAAGGCTTCCACTATTCGTAACCTCGGCACTTGATGGGGTAGAGTGGTTAGCTCTATGCCCGGCCGCCTTTGCCCCCAGGAATTAACCTGGTACTCAGTTTTGGTGTAGGCTGAGTGAACCTTAGGGCCATACGCACCTCCGGAAGTGGAAATCTCGTTTCTTAAATCTTTTACAACTTTCTGACGGGGATTCGAACCCACGGCCTTCCGACCGAACTGAGTACGCCTTTACCGCCACGGCCAGGCATCCCCTATTAATATACCACCGGAATCAAAAAACAAGTGTGTCCAAGGATGTAGATTCCTGTGATTCGTGACAAACATGTGTTAAAACAGCATAAATATGGGGGTTGTAAATAAAGTAGTGGCAATGTAGTCCAGACACTCGCAGGAGATCGGACATGCGCAAATAGGATATGGAAGTGGCCAGATGGCGCTGTTGTCGATGTGTAGTGCGCATTAGACGGGCATCCGTTTGGGAGTGTGTGTTGCTGTGTGGCGATGAAGTGAAGACTGTATATTTCACCGTTCTAAACCGTGTTTTCAAAAGTTAATCGGTATATATTACCGAATTCTGGAGCGACATCTGCGTCCGGCTATGCGGCGCAAACGTCCACGTTTCTCTTATTGAAACAATGGCATTGGGAGGTCTTGGAAAACCCTCTGTACTCACCAGACAGAGTCCTTCTGATTTCGACCTGTTTCCGAAGTTGAAGGAACTCCTCCGAGGCCGCCAGTTCCCTGACGTGGCATCTATCTGTACTCCGTGCAGTAGGTTGCTCCGTCGCTGTCATCAACAGAGAACGCCTTGCCAACGATCCCCTACGGCTTCTTAACATTTGGCAAAAGGTAATAGACTTTATGGGCGACTGCACTGAAGGAATATCAATTAAATTAAATCATTAACATTACGGTGATATTGTGAATAACTTTCTATTAGTGCAGTATGTAAATAGGTAAAGTTGTATTCTTGTTATTTTAAATGTTACGTTCAATTGCATTTGATCTTTAAAATAATGACTTCAGTTTTCTTCTTTAAATGTTGCTGCCATTTGCATTTAGGCCTACTTATATTTTGGTTCCTTAGTCACCTCCTTTAAAGCTACTTTACGCACTGCCTAGGTCACATCCTGCATCCCTCACAGCACTAACTATTCGATATCTGTCCACTCGTGCAGTAGCTTTCCGTTTCCGGACTTGTCTGCAATATCTGGCATAATAATCGTGTGTTCCTATAACGACACCGGAGCCTACAAAAGACGGACTAGACACCTCGAGGTCACTGGCCACATATTTTTTCAAGCACAATAACAGCTCGTGACATATCGACCTCATTTAGTTGGCTCCTTCTGAATGTCCCATGCGCTAAGATGCAAACAAGAAGAACGTGAACATATGTTGATTGTGAGTACTTCGATCTTACACCACGTTGGGCTTTCACCATGACTATGTCAAGTGGTGTAAACCAGTGGTTCTGAAATGTATCACCTCTGGTAGACCCTGACAAGAGAAAACACTGTCAGACCTCACTCAAAATAGAAGGCATAGTTTCAATTTTTGTTTACTGTACTTCATAATCAGTCCTAACTACTCAGTAGATTTTCTCAAGATTCGAATATCGAAACAGTAAGTTTATAATGAAAAGCAGTTTTAACACGTGTAGTTGACTAATATAAATGCATTCAATTGAAGCTATATTTAATTAATATGTAACTATTTTTTTCTGTGGGAAGAAAATCAAATATTTAAATATTAACGTTTATTGTGATGGATGGGATTATTTTTCAGAGCAAATGTTGTGTAATTTCAGAAACGACAATTCTAAGTTTTTTGTTTTCAATATTTAGTATAGAAGGATACTTTAACTTAATTGCTATCAAAGCAGAAAGGCATGTTTCGTATTAGTAAGTTGTTGCGGAAAAAATCCGAATATTTAGTGTTTTCTGAGAAATTTGGAAATTCCTTCCAATTATGTATCCAGAAATTCATAAAGACAACCCTTGAATGCACTTTTTCAATTAATCATTTCTAGTGAGATCCGCGAGTTGTTCCTTTTCATTTACATTAAGGGATGATGGTCCAGGAGTATTTTTAAATGGATTTCAATCTAATTGAACTCAATAAATTCCAATTACGTGTTTTATATCCCTTGTGTATTTCTAATTGAACTTATTTACACCATTTTAATTTTATCTGCGCTCCCTTTCACAGCAGTCATTTTCTCTTAGAGTGACAACGTACATTTTATGATATAAAACTGCTGATTTGTTAACAGTAGGCCTAAACAGACTATTTCCAAGGTCCTGATTTGGATATGGCCCCTGTCGTACCGGGCGAGTTGGCCGTGCAGTTAGGAGCGCGCAGCTGTGAGCTCGCATCCGGGAGATAGTGGGTTCGAGCCCCACTGTTGGCAGCCCTGAAGATGGTTTTTCCGTGGTTTCCTATTTTCACACCAGGCAAATGCTGGGGCTGTACCTTAATTAAGGCCACGTCCACTTCCTTTCCATTCCTAGGCCTTTCCTGTCCCATCGTCGCCATAAGACCTATCTGTGTCGGTGCGACGTAAAGCAAGTAGGTAGGCCCTTGTCGTCTTTGGATATTTCTTAGTAGAGGCCATAGAAATATGTAGCTTCAACGGGAAGTGCTGAGTAATGATGCTCGGAGCTACTCACAGGGACAGTTCTTCTGACTCAGAGAGGAAAGCAATGGCAAATTATCTCGCTAGTAGTGCTACCAAGTACGCCTCATTATACCGTTTGAAAGCCATCTGTGCAAATATAAAGGCAATGTAGATAACTACAGTGCTTTACTAAAGCCACTCCATGATAGAGATTTGCACTTGGGCACTTGGATATAGTCGTTAGTAACTTTTTCACATGGGTCCGTATGCATGAAAATATTATCCATTATACTTCTGAAAACCCATCATCATACTAAGTAAAACACTTGTTCTCCTAATTCATTTTGCTCAGTGCATGAACTGTGTAAATCTCTTCTCCATACAGCAATTGTGTTCGTAAAGAAGATTTGACCGGGTTTTTCTGTGTTCCTCAAAATTGGCACTGTTGTACAGTATTTGTATTGTTGTTGTTGTTGTTGTTTTGTTGTTGTTGTTGTTGTTGTTGTTGTTATTACTTGAGATAAGGGAATTAGGACACGTGGTAAACAACTCTGAATACTTAGTGTGTGCGAGAACTGCATGATAACTTGCGTAACTGTAGGGTTTGTACTGGTGTCTGCTCTTTACATTAACCCATACCTGATTTAATTCATTCATTCTTGAGAGCTGATATTCGTAATTGAAATTAATCTGTTTTCTAGAGAATTTGAAAAACTTGATTAATTATTCATGTGATAAACATAGGTCCGAGAGAACTATGCCTATGATGTGGAATAATGATTATAATAATTAATTCATGTTATTGGCTTTACGCCCCACTAACTGATTTTTCGGTTTTTGGAGACGCCGAGGTGCCGGAATTTTGCCCCGCAGGAGTTCTTTTACGTGCCAGTAAATCTACCGACACGAGGCTGACGTATTTGAGCACCTTCAAATACCACCGAACTGAGCCAGGATCGAACCTGCCAATTTGCGGTCAGAAGACCAGCGCCTCAACCGCTTGAGCCACTCAGCCCGGCGAATAATACGTAAAATGCTGTTCTAATATCATAAAATACTCGTACAAGAGATTGGATCACTTTAACATAAATTTGAATACATATTGTGCCGATATATGGTCTGAAAACTTTCACCAACAACAGAAATGACAACAGCAGACTCCAGGCTGCGTAAATGAAATTCCCGTGGTGAATGCTGCAGAAAACGAGATGAGATAAGATCCGGAATGAAAGGTCTGCGAAGACATCCAAGTGAAACCATTCAATGAAATTCTAGTAACATCAAGTTTGAAATGGTTTGGTCACTTGAAGAGGATCGATCTGAAGAGGGTAACACGAAAATAGTTTGACAACGATCTGGAGGAAAGGCGACCTAGCGGCAGACCAAGGACACGATGGATCTCCCAAATAAAAGATGATCTGCAAGGAAGAGGAGTGGAATTGTGTAAAGTTAAAGAAGATTTTATTTTTATTTTTTTATTTTTTTGCTTTTTGCTTTACGTCGCACCGACACAGATAGGTCTTATGGCGACGATGGGACAGGAAAGAGCTAGGAGTGAGAAGGAAGTGGTCGTGCCCTTATTAAGGTACAGCCCCGGCATTTGCTTGGTGTGAAAATGGGAAACCACGGAAAACCATCTTCAGGGCTGCCGACAGTGGGATTCGAACCCACTATCTCCCGAATACTGGATACTTGCCGCACTTACGTGACTGCAGCTATCGAGCTCGACGTTGAAGGAGAAGAAGAAGAAGTGTACTTGCATAGACGTAAGTGGATAGCGCTCTTCCACCGCACCCGGGAAACTGCAGACGATCGACGGATGATGATGTGCCGATAGTCATAATATAGCACACCTCACCATATTTCACAGTTTATGAATACATTGTCATTTCACAATTCCAGAAAGTAGCTACACGTTAGTTCGTAAAAATTTCTATGTCATGTGAGTTATTTAACTTACCAATATTACCCTTTTTCAATGTTTTCTTACTGAGCACGCCTTGGTTGAAAATTCAGGAGAATTTGTTTTATATCGCACCGACACACATAGGTCGTTATGGCGACGATAGGAGAGAAAATGGCTAGGAGCGGGAAGAAAACGACCGTGGCCTTAATTAAGGTAGAGCCCCAGAATTTGCCTAGTGTGAAATTAGGAAACCACGGAAAACCACCGTCAGAGCTGCCGACAGTGGGATTTGGACCCACAATCTTCCGAATGAAAGCCTAAAGCTACGTGACCGAAACCACGCGGCCACTCGCTCGGTGATGACGACGAACAGGTGCGATATATACATATGTATTACAAGACAAAGACAAAGTTACCTCCGTACAGGCCATGAAGGCCGTTGGAGGAGTGGAAGGTAAAGGCTTCCACCATTGTTAACCGCGGCACGTGATGGGGTAGAGTGGTTAGCTCTACGCCCGGCCGCCTTTGCCCCCAGGAATTAACCTGGTTCTCATTTTTTGTGTAGGCTGAGTGAACTTCAGGGCCATATGCAATTCCGGAAGTGGAAATCTTATTTCTTAAATTTTACGACTTCCTGACGGGGATTCGAACCCACGTCCTTCCGGGCGAACCGAGCACGCCTTTACCGCCTCGGCCAGGTAGCCCCTATACGTATGTATTAACTGTATACATGTCCGACTCGTTCGCTGAATGGTCAGCGAACTGGCCTTCGGTTCAGAGGGTCCCGGGTTCGATTCCCGGCCGGGTCGAGGATTTTAACCTTCATTGGTTAATTCCAATGGCTCGGGTGCTGGGTGTTTGTGCTGTACCCAACATACCTGAAACTCACACACCACACATAACACTATCCTCCACCACAATAACACGCAGTTACCTGCACATGGCAGATGCCGCCCACCCTCATCGGAGGTCTGCCTTACAAGGGCTGCATCCGGCTAGAAATAGCCACACGAAATTAAAAAATTAAAAACTGTATATATTCTATATATTAAAGGTAATAACCTTTTTTCATCATCATCATCATCATCTGTTTACCCTCCAGGTTCGGTTTTTCCCTCGGACTTAGCGAGGGATCCCACCTCTACCGCCTCAAGGGCAGTGTCCTGGAGCTTCAGACTCTTGGTCGGGGGATACAACTGGGGAGTATGACCAGTACCTCGCCCAGGCGGCCTCACCTGCTATGCTGGACAGGGGCCTTGTAGAGGGATGGGAAGAGTGGAAGGGATAGGCAAGGAAGAGGGAAGGAAGCGGCCGTGGCCTTAAGTCAGGTACCATCCCGGCATTCGCCTGGAGGAGAAGTGGGAAACCACGGAAAACCACTTCCAGGATGGCTGAGGTGGGAATCGAACCCACCTCTACTCAGTTGACCTCCCAAGGCTGAGTGGACCCCGTTCCAGCCCTCGTACCACTTTTCAAATTTCGTGGCAGAGCCGGGAATCGAACCCGGCCTCCGGGGGTGGCAGCTAATCACGCTAACCACTACACCACAGAGGCGGACTAATAACCTTTTTTACGTAATAAATTTTAAGATTCGACTACAACGAAGCATGAATCCAAGTGACAACACGCATTAATAATAATAATAATAATAATAATAATAATAATAATAATAATCGTATGGCCTCAGCTACCATGCGCAGACATTTCAAGTTGACGCCATCTGGCTGTCTGCTCGTCAAATTCGACGTTCCGTTTTACTCTAGGCTCACTAGATGCAGACCGAGTAAACCGAAACCGGATGAGATTTAATTAATTTTGTCGGGTAAACACCAATTGTGTCACCAGAGATCTTTTACATGCCGACATCGTACGACATGGAGCGTCGAATAGACTTTCTTCCGCCCTTCAAAAATCCGACTTCCTCTGCCGGGTTTGAACCCGCTATCTTGGGATCCGGAGGTCGACACTCTACCACTGATCTACAGAGGCAACTTACAACACGCATTAATGATCTGGAACTTGATGACCATATTATTGGACGCATGCGACCTCTGCATTGAACAAATGCCAGATATATTCTTCTAAATGGCGAATTATGTATCGAAAATAGTTCTCGGAGTCCATCTATGTGGTGTAGTGGTTAACGTGATTAGCTGCCACCCCCGGAGGTCCGGGTTCGATTCCCGGCTCTGCCACGAAATTTGAAAAGTGGTACGAGGGATGGAACGGGGTCCACTCAGCCTCGGGAGGTCAACTGAGTAGAGGTGGGTTCGATTCCCTCTTCAGCCATCCTGGAGGCGGTTTTCCGTAGTTTCCCACTTCTCCTCCAGGCAAATGCCGGGATGGTACCTAACTTAAGGCCACGGCCGCTTCCTTCCCTCTTCCTTGCCTATCCCATCCAATCTTCCCATCCCTGCACAAGGCCCCTGTTCAGCATAGCAGGTGAAGCCCCTGGGCGAGGTACTGGTCATTCTCCCCAGTTGTGTCCCCCGACCAAGAGTCTGAAGCTCCAGGACACTGCCCTTGAGGAAGAAGAGGTGGGATCCCTCGCTGAGTCCGAGGGAAAAACCGAACCTAGAGGATAAACAGATTAAGAAGAAGAAGAAGAAGAAATAGTTCTCGGAACTAATCTTAAACACACGGCTGCAACACATTATTGAGAAACGTTTTCGTTACAGATGGACGCGTGTTGTTTTTAATCCTTGTAATAGCTCATGCCAGCTGTATTTAACTTGAATACATTTCCATGTACACAACATTCTCATGAATGTTAAAGCAGTGAAAGAATAACGCAACTCATTACAATGATTGCGCTCTAGAGAGTGAAGAGGCTGGTTAGATATCTCGGTGTACTCATTCCCTACGAGTTTTAACCCACATTTCAAATAAGCCCTAAATGAAACACTTGTTTCAGTTGAACATCCAAAATATATGAATATCAATTTTATCCATTTGTTGGCTTTCTCGGTAGATCATTCGTACACTGTCCAACTCATGATCCCAAGTTCACAGCCTCGATTCCGGCCGAGTTAGCAGACTTTTGGAGAGCGGATAAACATCTCGACATTATGCGACGGTTCTTGGCATATGAAATATTTTAGTGGTGTATTCAGAGGAATAGGAATTGTATGGTCTCAGCTACCGTTTGCGAGCATTTTGATCTGACGTCATTTCGCTGCCTGCGAGGCAATTCCTTTGGTCGGATTTATTCTACCAGATGGCAGAGAAACAGATCTCTCTTCAATGATCTATGGGGGAAACATTTAATTAATATTGTCGTGTAAACACCAAATGTATCAGCATAGAACTTTTACATGCAGACATCCTACGACATGTAGTCTAGTGATGAGAGGAACTATTCCGCTCATTGAAACTCCTACTACCTCTGACGAGTTTGAACCCACGGTCTTAGGACCCTGAGGCCGGCACTCTATAGAAGTTTTTCGCTAGTGGTTTAACCTTGCACTAACACATCGAAGGTTTTCGGCGACGCAAAGATAGGAAACGGTTATGATTGGAAAGGCAGCAGCCTTGGCCTTAATGAAGACACGGCCCAGCCTTTCTTTGGTGTCAAAATGAGAAACCACGGAAACCATCTTCAAAGCCGCCGACGATGGCATTCAAGCCCACCATCTTACGAATGCCGATCTAACTGCACGGCCAACTCGCTCGGTTCTACAGAGGGAGACCCACTCGATACCCACCAGAAGAAGTCTTCTTCCACTAGATAGCAGCACAACCGGAGCGTTGAAATCGAAGGCAAGCCGTCTAACTAGTACCTCTTACGGTCCGCAAGCTGGCAGCTGAGATCATCCGATATTTTTACTTTTACTATCCATTTAAGGTTGCACTATCGCATATAGATTCTCGGTGACATTGGAAGGAGAAAGCCTAGATCTTAAAGGGGAAGAGCCATGATCTTAATTAAGGAACAGCACCAGTGTTTTACCTGTACGAAAATAGGAAAATAAAGAAATTCATTTCAGGGATGGCAACGATGGATTTCTAAGCCACTATCTCCCGAATACAAAATTACAGCTACATAATGCGTATCGTGCTGATAACATTATTATTATTATCATTATTATTATTATTATTATAGTAGTAGTAGTAGTAGTAGTAGTATTTTGTAATATATATTTATTATAGACTGTTATACCTTTCAGCGTTCAGCTTTTGCAACTCTCATTTAATTAACTAAGCGCCCCTACAATGATGAAATGAAATGGCGTATGGCTTTTAGTGCCGGGAGTGTCCAAGGACATGTTCGGCTCGCCAGGTGCAGGTCTTTTGATTTGACTCCCGTAGGCGACCTGCAATGATGATGAAGACGACAGTGATTTACTTGCGCTCCAATAGCCACATTTAGTTCTACAACCTTAATCTTAAATTCATTAAAATATGAGTCTAAACCTCAACGTTTAGGTTTCCTTGGACGATGGAATTGCCTCGAAGACGTAATCTCCATACCATAGGATTAGAGATGGGAAAGATACAGAGATAGAGAAAGAGGACAGAATGAATGAAATGTTCAAGTGCGCTTCATTAAACTTAGGAAAAGTAATTTGTTCGGCAGGCTTGTAAGTTCGTAGTGAATTTAATATCGCTGGACACAAATTCCAGGCATATGCTACGCGAGGATATTATGAGCTCTGGAATTCAGTTATATCTAATAAAAGGTCACTCCTTGTTTGGCGGGTTAGAGTCGTGTGGTATTACAGGAAGCGAATTAACAATTATCAGATAAGAACGTCTTCATTACGTTAATAATTTGAAAACGTATTGAAATAACAGAAAGAGAACTTTATAGAAATAACTCTATTCTACAATGTTTCAAGATGAATAACTTCCTTATTGAGTAGGTCCGTTGTTAATTCACTCTTCATAGACCGCTGGTTGAATAATTCCCCACCGAGTGAGATGGCCGTACAGTTAGGGTCGCGTAGCTGTAAGCTTGAATTCGGGAGATGGTGGATTCGAGTCCCACCGTCGGCTGTCCTGAAGAGAGTTTTCTATGGTTTACCATTTTCACACCAAGCAAATACTGGTATTGTACCTTAGTTAATTTAATTATGCATTAATTAAGGTCACGGACGCAACCTTTTCAATCCTAGTCTTTTCCCATCCTTGCCTCGCCGAAAACTTTCACTGTATTGATGCGACGTTAAACCACAAACAATAAAAAAATAAAGAAAGAAAATAATTCCCCACCTTCCTTTGCTCGGCTATAATTTTTATCGCCCAAACCAATTACAAAAATAATGTCTGCTTTATTATGGAAAGTCATCAGATTCAATGGTACTGATGTTAACAATTTACGGTACGATTGTTCACCATCTATGAAGTGTAATTAGTTGAGCATTTAAAAATAAACTGTTAAATGACGATTACATATACATTTCAGAGTATACAGTATATCGTCGTTGCGCCTCGAAATACCGCTATGCGAAAATGTCGAAGGGAAAAATACTGACCCGCAACACATGTACCACAACAAAAATTCATTGATAAAGTTTACGCAATACTGAACATTAAAAGATAGAATCTTTCTGGTCAGAGTTCTAAGCTGAAATATTACCATATAGCGGATTTTCCAGGCGCAACGATGATATCTGAAATATATTTCGCTCCGTCATGTGAAGTTTTGTGGATATTCTGTTTTAATGTTCAGGTAAGTTACGGAAAGAACTGTTAGAATGTACTAATTTTTGATATTAAGTCATCGATCTAAAAACTTCCAAAAGATAATAATAATAATAATAATAATAATAATAATAATAATAATAATAATAATAATAATAATCGCTTGACTTATTGTAGTTTTTTTTACAAGTTGCTTTACTTCGCACCGATACAGGTAGGTCTTACGGCGACAATGGGACAGGAAGGTTCTAGGAGTGGGAAGGAAACGGCCGTGGCCTTAATAAAGGTACAGCCCCAGCATTTGTCTGGTGTGAAAATTGGAAACCACGGAAAACCATCTTCAGGGCTGCCGACAGTGGGGTTGCAACCCACTATCTCCCGAATACCTTGTAGTTTTCAGACCCCTGGCAGATCATTTTATTGAGACTAGAAGTTCCACTTCTTAACGCGTGTTGAAGTAAGAATTTATATTTGTACACTGTTGGTAACAATACTGAACAGTCCAATAATAACTTACCCCTGATCACGCTCTCTCGCCACGTAGCTATCAGCTTGCATTCGGAAGATAGTGGGTTCGAACCACACTGTCGGCAGCCCTGAAGATGGTTTTCCGTGGTTTCCAATTTTCACACCAGACAAATGCTGGGGCTGTATCTTAATTAAGGGCACTGCCGCTTCCTTCACACTCCTATCCCTTTCCTATCCCATCGTCGCTATAAGACCTGTCTGTGTCGGTGCGACGTAAAGCAGATTGTAGAAAGAAAAAATCGAACTCGCTCTTCCCTCTCTCCCATCAGACTCAACATCAGTTATCATATACATAACCACATCCAGAAAACATTACTTTTTTCCAGAACTATACTTGTAACAGATTACGCAATGTATTTTCTTTACTCCCGCAAAATGTAAGAAAGCTGCTTATCCAAAGTACAGTAAGGTAATGCCAATATTCGACTACTATGACGTAGTATACAGTAACCTGAACGCCTCAGTTTCCATCAAGCTCCAAAAGACACATAACGCATGTGTTCGATTTATTTCAGATATACCAAGGTTTAACCATATTTCTCCCGCATTTGATACTCTTTCAAGGCTACGCTTAAGAGAGCGACGAAATTTACACACTGTTTCCCTGTTACATCGTATACTGAACCTTAACACTCCTGAATACCTTGCCACACAATTCCATTACCTAGCATCACCTATTAGTATTCCTACCAGACCATCATCCACCTCAGTACTAAGCATTCCCATTCACCGCTCAACTGGCTACAGTCGAGCATTTGTAATCGCCGCCGGCCGAATTTGGAATTCCCTACTTGCTGAAATTAGGAGCGTGACAAACCACCTCCGCTGTAAGAAACTTTGTCAAAGCTGGTTAATAAATTATTATTATTATTCATAACATAACATAGCTAAGTTATTAAGTTAATTAACCTTAAGATATTAAATTGTAAATAATGTAGCGTATATTTAACTCTTCGTGTAGGTGTATGTATGGTCGAACAGAATAGCAGGCTTCATAGCCTGAGTCCCACCATATAAAATAAGACAATAAAAAAATAATAAATATGGGTCGCAGGCTTACATTTCCTTTAGCTTGGTCCACATTTTGATTCATTGTCTATACCTTCCGCCGAATCTTTCTCTCACAGAGTGATGTGATGTGTTGGGTGGCCACAGGAGGGACCTTTCTAAGTGACATCCATGGGCGACCTGCGCGTCTGGTTGTGTGATGGTAATGAGTGAAAAAGTATAAAGATCGTAGGACTTGCACCATTAATTGACATAAATAATGATTTTCACCCTTACACAACAGCTGTACCGTACGCGACATGCGAACGCCCTGAGATGAATACTCGAAATGCTCCTTTCACACGGTAAAAGCATTGTTGACTGGTAAACCTTTAGAGTTATGAACAAAATGCGTACGGTTATATTTGTAAAATATTAATTAGCCATCCGTGTCACGAGGTGACATGCCAGATACGTTAGTTCACAATTAACATCAATAACATAACAGCCGTAAAGATAAAATCAATCAGCTTCCATTTATCACATTTTTTTGTATTTGTTTATTGGCTTGAAAATATTGCCCACTACGATGCAATTGCATCTCTCTCTCTCTCTCTCCAGATATCATCGGCCACTTGTAAATAAAATTGTATTGAATTGATTATGACTTTCATTTTACCCGCAGTCACACTTGCGCCGGGTGAAATTGTCACGAAAACCCACAGCGGGACAGTCCTTCCTCTGTCCCTACCAGTACTCTTTGATAAGATTAACAGTTTACCCTTTATTTTGATCTTTTTCGGACTAATAATGCACAGAATACATATAAGCCATTTTCCTGACAAAATGTTCGAGTTAGCAAGAAAATCCACAACCTATCAGGATTCTTTTTTTGTTTGTTTTGAAAATTGCATTCTAAGTACACTAAATATAGGCTGCGTATTCACTTTTAAGAGCCTCAGGCGCACATTTTTTCTGACTTACTCTACCTTTTGGAAACTGCCTACTCTCCAAATTAACTAGCCTATGGAAGAAATAAGCTATTTAGTTGTGAAAAAATTATTGAAATCGATTGAGTAGTTCCCAAGATTATCCGCCATGTAGGAACAAACTCACAAGCTTTCTCTCTTTATAATATTACATATAGATAACGCAACAAGTACTGTTCAGCTAAGCGTAAGGCATCATGTTACCACTGCACTATGTATGACAGTAAATCGTAAACATTTTTGATTTGCCACTTACAGACAACAAACAACCAAAAGTAAGTTAAGATTCTTGAACACGGTTCCAGTTTTCTGTCCTATAAAGAGTTAACCATGGAAGCTCAAGACCAGCATGATTTGTGCAACCAGAGAAGTCCTGGAAAAGAGTTTCGATATGATAATCCTTCCCACAATTGGACTTTGATCAAAGGTCATATCAAAACCATACCTGTGTTGATGGCTGTTTCGTAAACGAGCTTTGGTATTCACCATCATCGGTTCAGTCCTAGCTAAGATCAGTGGGCTTTTAAAAACTGGAAAGTTATTAATTCTTTGTGTGATTCCTACCTTGCTGTTTTTCTCTGGGTCTGTTCCAGTTCTCGAATCAAGTAATCCTGGTAAGGGCCCCATACACTGGGATCAAGATTACTTGATTCGAGAACTGGAAAATACCCAAAGGGAAGTAGCGCAATTTGTTCTGGCTAATTTCCGACAAAACAGTAGTGTTATGAAGATGCTACACACTTTAGGCTGGGAAAACTTGTTAGTGAGGAGACGGGCTGTTCGACTATGTGGTATGTTTCGAGCTGTCAGTGAAGAGGTGGCGTGGAATGACATTATCAAACTAGTGACCTGGAATAGATCATAATATGGACATACAGTTGGAATTCAAGAGGACAATTTCGAACTAATATTCGTTTAAAGGAAGAGGAATCAAGAATTGGAATAGATATTGATCAATGGAGATGTTCGATAGACTTCCAATTTCTTTGAAATCATTTAAGAAATGATTAGGTAAACAACTGAAAGGGAATCTGACACCTGGGCTCAGCCTTAAATTCGTACGAGTTGTGACTGATGAGGCATAGAAAGCAGCACTCGTCAGCAAGTAGGTGTCATCCTGGTAAAAATAAAGCTCGATAATCTCTACCTAATCCATCCGCATAGCTCTTTCGGCTTCGCTTCTTAGAATGTTGTCTAGATCATTGACAATAACTGAGTCACCTATAAAAAAGAACAGCTAATAATAATAATAATAAGAAGAAGAAGGTAGTTTCCAGAAGAGACCAATTTTTCTAGTGGTATAACGCCACAATCACGAATACTGGCTTTTGGAGACGCTGAGAAGTTGTGATCCAATATGCGCTTTTTCTGAATGGTTACACTGCTATTGTTCTGAAATATTTTTCACACCGAATCAGTTGGTCGGATGGGGTGAACTTTAGTAATCAGTGCAGTGACACGTCTTCACTCGCTACTTATGGTCCAAGTCTTAAGTCTACTTTGATTATTTTGTGAGGTCTGATGGTGTTCACTTTGTTAAATGTAACTCATATCTCTTATATCCTTGCTTTTCGCATCAGTCAAAAGTAAAATTTTCTTTCTTCTCCTGTACACAAGAAAACTATCTGTAATTAAAACTGCGTATGCAAACTAGGTATTGCGTAACGCTTTCGACGATATCAATTATATTATCTCATTCTAATTAAGAAGGATCAAATGTATCTGGTGACCCATTAGTGCTGCTCTCTTGCGGTACTAAAATCGTGCCGCGCGGCTAATAATTAGTATACTGTAGCTCTAGACTCCAGCGTGGTAGTACATCGTGTGAAGAGCCGTTTGATTTGTCTCGGTGGGTTATACAGCTATGTGGCAAGACAGAATCAAATAGTCAGCATTTTGGAAAATTGTGGTGTGAAGAGTGCTAAAACTCTCTTTATTTTGTTAACTGTCATGACTAGGGCTCGTAAGTTGAAGACCTATAAAAAGACATAAAAATATCCGAAAAAAGCACCTAAAAACTGGCAAAAAAAGGACGGAAAATGTGATACAAATTCATTCATAATTTTAGTTTTATTATATTATAAAAATGCAAAATTCTGGTGGTATGAAACATACAGTGCAAAAATACTAGGGAAATACTAGTTCTTTCAGGCATTATATAGGCCTATTTTTAGACTTATATAATTTTAAAAAAGGAATTCTGCTTTTGTTAAAAAAAAGGAATTGCAAAATTTTGAATAAAATACTTTTTCCACCTAGAATGAAATCAGTGAACCTTCAATGGACATCCTGGAAAACAAATTGAAATTAGCATAACTGGAATCATTTTTGGCTTAACCACACCAGGATTACAGAAATTGGAATTGCGAAACCTTACCTCATTTGGCTTTTCAGTAAATCACAATAGACATCTCCAGGTTTTTAGGTGTAAAGGATCATTAGTTTTCAGACAGCACATTGCGAAACATCGAGAAACTTCTCTGCACACCAACGGATGTTAAAGGATCATATTTGAAGCAAGTGAGATCTTGCTCTTCAAAAACACTCATATCAAAATGTTCTGCTTTCAATATTTCACTTATCTTGCACATAATTTCATACCCCTGGTTTCTTTCAAGCACTACTTTCAATTTTTCATTTCATTTCATTTCCTCTTTTGGGATATGGTTCAAGTACATGTATTTACTAGAGAAAGGAATGTTTAAGAGGTGATGGATAAACTAATAACTATTCGAATTGAGAATGAGCAGTAAAAATGTAGTCGAAAGGAGGTGAAGCCGGTAAGACCTTAAAAACGCCGAAGAAGGCAAAGAAAGGACAAATAAATTTCATTAAAGCTTTACCAACATTTTTAAAATGTAGGACATATATACTGGATAAGCAAAGCAAAAGCAAAGTTATCTCCGTACAGACTATGAAGGCTCATGGAGGGGTGGAAGGTAAAGGCTTCCACTATCCCTAACTTCGGCACTTGGTGGGGTAGAGTGGTTATAGCTCTACGCCCAGCCGCTTTTGCCCCCAGGAATTAACCTGATACTCACTTTTGGTCTAAGCTGAGTGAATCTCAGGACCATATGCACCTCTGCAAGTTGAAATCTCATTTCTTAAATTTTTCGACTTCCTGATAGGGAATCGAACCCATGTCCTTCCGGGTGAACCGAGCACACCTTTACCACCTCGACCAGGCGGCCCCTTAAAAGCCTGGATGTACAACGTAAATGAAAAATGCAAACATACAGTATGTATCCATTGTACAAAAAGCAAAATAACACAAATTATGTTTTCTTTAATAATTTAGTAACAGTAATAAAGTAGTCATCATACTTAGAAATAAGCTAACAGTAAGCTAAACGATATGCGTATATTGCTAGTGTGTATATAATATGCTATCAAAAGTTCTACTTGTTTCAAACGAAGGTTCTGAGATTATCTTCAGCACAAATTTTCTCGTCTAAACATTGGCGTGATAATGAACGAGGATACGAACGTCACCAGCGACCGGACGATTATTTCCGCACGGAGTGGTTCATCTTCTGAGCGTCTGTCGTGTCCTAAGAAACCTTCCGCCTGTCTTTGACATTTCCAATCTCTCTTCGTCCGTGAAGAGAAGCATGTAATCTGTATCGGAGAGAAAGCAAGATATTGGTGCTGTACTCTCTTCTGTTTACTAACGTGAAAAAGAAAAAATAGCGAGACTTCAATGTTGTGTTTTGACAATCAATGTTTTTGGTAGTGTTCGGCATTCCAAACATCCTAGACATGTTGTCTTATTATTGTGCATTGTATTTTTTAAGCATCATGATGACATATTAGAAAAATTGTTGTTGTTGCTGCTGGAGCTGCTGTTTCATGCAAGAGTCTTGGAACATATTCGTCAATAGTTTCTTGCCGGGCTGAGTGGCACAGGCGGTTGAGGCGCTGGCCTTCTGACCCCAACTTGACAGGTTCGATCCTGGCTCAGTCCGGTGGTGTTTGAAGGTCCTCAAATACGTCAGCCTCATGTCGGTAGATTGACTGACACGTAAACAAACTCCTAAATTCCAGCACCTCGGCGTCTTCGAAAATCGTAAAAAAAGTAGTTAGTGGGGCGTAAAGACAATAACATTATTATTTTTTAAATAGTTTCCTGCACACTTAAAACTTTTTTGTAACCTGTAGTTTTCAAACAACCTAAAATATTTGTCTTTGATTCTACAATGATATGTTTGGATTTTATCGGAATCGTTAGTGTCAATGGTAATTCAATAGTAGAGCTTCCTATCATCTTCACGAATGGTTTTACTCATTCCTGGGCGTTGTGACTCCATTAACTAAGCTTCTCCATGTAGGACGGTTTTAGCTCTTCTGCTGAAGAGGTAAACAAGTGAGCTTCTTAATTTGGTCAATCCATTTAAACACTGCCTTTCCCTCTAAATTTGTACCTCCGACCTTCCCTTGCATGATGCATTTCACAAGAATTTCTCCATCTGTTCCCGTAATGTGTTCGAAGAAATGAAGGATTTTCTTATTGACGCGGGATACAAAGATGTTTGGAGATGTCACGTTGCTTTATGAAGGAGAAGTGTTTCCTTTCTTTTGGTCCATTGTACACGTAGCATTCTACGCCAACACCCCATCTCGAGAGTAGTCCTAGTGACGAAAAGGTTGAATCACTGGTCATGCAGATGGAACTGGTGAAATTTATTGTTGCGTAGTACTCGTATGATAGATGTCCGGCTCCATGGCTAAATGGTTAGCGTGCTGGACTTTAGCCAAAGGAGTCCCGGGTTCGATTCCCGGTAAGATCGGGAATTTTAACCACCTTTGGTTAATTTCGCTGGCACGAGGGCTGGGTGTATGTGCCGTCTTCATCATCATTTCATCTTAATCATGACACGCAGGTTGCCTACGGGAGGCAAATCAAAAGACCTGCACCTGGCGAGCCGAACATGTCCTCGGACACTCCCGGCACTAAAAGCCATACGCCATTTCATTTTCGTTGGTGTAGTGTGCAAGTATTCGTGCACGAATATGAGATTCATTCCGTACAGCGTCTAAAACAATCTACACATTATGACCTGACGTTAAAGAAGTTCTCCATTTATATATTAGTCTTTTCCAAGGAGTCCCTGGCCTGTCAAACGGAAGTGGAACTTCATCGCTCCCGTAGATGGAAGGTTTCCTTAAAACATTCTGAGCGTGTTAACTCTGTGTGTGTGTGTGTGTGTGTGTGTGTGTGTGTGTGTGTGTGTGTGTGTGTGTGTGTGTGTGTGTGTGTGTGTGTGTGTGTGTGTGTGAAATAGGGTGCTAGCCCTACTACCACATTACCAGTGAGAATTCTTCAATGCAACAGTTTAGGAACTACCAGTAGACTGGGTAGTCTTAACTGCTCGAGCACAGGAATGACCATGACTCGGAATATGTCGGAAATAGCTATTTTTTATTCTGTAGGAATTGGCATCCCTATTCTCACGATCACTCAGCCGTTGCTCATGGTTAACGACTAGGGCGTGATAGAGGTAACCCCATCATATCATCATCATCATCATCATCGGTTTTCCCTTCCAGCGAGCCGGGTAGGGTATTTGAAAACGAACGTCTTCCAAAGTTGCCTATTCAAAAATATTTTTTTGTCCATGACAGATTCCCAATTCCATCCTCTTCTCTCCACGTCTTCCCTCAGTTGGTCCATCCATCTTCTTCTTCTTCTTCTTCGTCTTCCAGCTGGTCTTCTACCTGTTATTCTCTTTTCCAAATAAGCACATGGTAACCTTGTGCTATTCATTCGTTTAACATGCCCAAACCATTTAAGTCTAGATGACCTAAGTCTTTCCTCCATCGATTCATTTAGACCTAGGTTAGATCGGATCTCATCATTTTTCACATGATCAAGTCCTGTTTTTTGGAGGGCAGTTCTAAGAAATTTCATTTCACAGGCTGAATCCTACTACAATCCTTTGATGTTAGTGTGCAGGTTTGCATATTGGAGGGTATTATACGCAGGAGACCAATTTGATAATGATTATAATTAGTTTTAATGATTTAAAAGAAAGAAGTAGGGAAGGTTGGCGACCATAATGAAGAAAATTGTTCTGTTGGTTGCCGTATAGTGGATATCTTACCACTGTCGGAGATTTTATGATTGACGCGAAAAGAAAGGTGTTTGGAGATGTGAAGTGCTTTATAATAGAAAAATGTGTTCTTTCTTCTGATCCATTGCACATGTAGCATTCTGCGCCAGCATTATATCTCGAAAGCATCGAATGTTAGTTGCAAATTAAGGAGACGCTTAGTTAATTCACAAAGGCTTACAGGCTGAATGTTGAAAGGTATAGCAGTCTAGAATGAAGATGTGGGTATTTTTGTACTTCCTCTTAAAACAATAATCACCACCACCTAGTACATGCTACAGTTAAATATTGCACTTCTACGGCTCTAAATGTATGGAAGCTGCCGATGTGTGAGTAAAGTTGAGTAATGGCATTTACAGCCTGTGGATGCTGTAAGCGGTGTTGCTCAAAGCGACCGAATTGCAATAGCACTTCGTGGTTCAATGGGAATGCTATCTCAATCATAATCTTGCTTGGATCTTCGTCGCTCAAATCTTATACCACTAGGGTTAGCAAGAGAAAAATAGTAGAAAGAAGAAATGGAGAGATGTGAAAATTGTTTGTTTGTTTGTTTGTTTGTTTGTTTGTTTGTTTGTTTGTTTGTTTGTTTGTTTGTTTGTTTGTTTGTTTGTTTGTTTGTTTGTTTGTTTGTTTGTTTGTTTGTTTGTTTGTTTGTTTGTTTGTTTGTTTATCGTATGGTACATATCACACACAGTCCTTACAAACACGAAGTTTGTACCTTTAAATCAAAATCTTGTACTAAATTACTGATTGATTTGTCACGTGCAGAA
The DNA here is from genome assembly GCF_040414725.1 of Anabrus simplex. NCBI lineage: Eukaryota > Metazoa > Arthropoda > Insecta > Orthoptera > Tettigoniidae > Anabrus > Anabrus simplex. Next base: position 187,970,962 of record NC_090271.1, on the reverse strand, counting down.
AATCGGCGAACACTCCTCCGTACGCGCACTTAGGTCACTCCCTCGCTATATGGTGGTTCGTCTGTATTTAGGCCCCACAGTCGAACCCCCCCCCCCCCTTACGGAGCGTATCAGCACATCTGACATGACCAGAGCGTATTCTGTTGATGGCGGTCCATACGGCTAGAGGCTGCTCAAATCCAAGCGGTTTCTGGGAGATGAAAGGGGAGATCTCGACATTGTGAGGGTCAATTCTTTAGCCACTCTTCCTTATTTTGCAGTGGAGATGATTGAGTGTCTGGACGTCAGTCGTTTTCAGTCCACATGAACTACATCCCTGAGGAAAGGCGACTAGGTTCAGTACGATCTTCTGATATTCACTAAGAACGGTGCTCTTTAGTCGTGCGTTCGGAGGTGGTATGTGGCTCAAGACGGTGTAGCCAGCGAACGGCAGTAGATCGTATTGTCTCTCTAATAACACGCCTGATCTCGTTCAGTTGCGTGTCAACTCCCATAGTATGTGGACTGTTGAGCCACTCTGGACTACAATTTAGACAAAGGTGAGTGCTGACACTCGAAAATGTCCACTGAAGAGCCCCAGCTCGTTTCGCACAATTTCTGTAGAATATTATTTATTCTTCTGAATTTGGCTTCAGTCTTCGCCAGGTGTTGTTGGATTAGGTTGTAGCCTCCACTTCCGAAAGTATCTACCCATATTTCTTACGTCAGACAGTACATCTTATGTTGTCTCGAGAGTTCTGTGTTGGGTAGCTATAGCCAAATCATCTGGGTAGCCAAACTGTCTTGATGTTGTGGCTGGTACAATAGCTTTATAGAGGTTGACAAGAAATGGTGCAAGAACCGAACCCTGTGGCAACCCGTTGTTCAATATTGAGAGTGCTGTTGTCGTCTTCTGCAGTGATTGAGAAAGACCTTCCAGCAAGCATAATGTTAATGAGATGGATGGTCTTTCTGCAAGGGATTTCCTAAATTAGTTTATAAACCAGCTCATGTAATAAAACTATGGCATATGCTGCATTTGTATTTATGAACGCCACTATGTATTTTGGTTAAATTTGATAACCTACTTCTACGTGAGTTGTTAAGAACATCACCAATTCGACATAGCTTCGTTCTGGATGAAACCTTACTTGTTCCACTGCTACAAATAAGTAGAAGCAATGCTAGACTCACATAGACCCTGTGGTCAACACATTATTTCTTGAAATGAGTTCAGCAGCTTCTTTCTCACTACATAACTTATAGTGGTGCTTTGAGTATCCAATAAGTCATCAGGCCAATAACTTACAAAACAAGAATATAGCTATGTCTTCATGGCCTCTTTCTATTTTCCTGCTGTAGTGAGCTCCAGTAACATTACTATATTCCAACTTGTGATGTATTGGGCACAACGTGTCACTTATAACGAGAGGCGGCCTGACTGTCATCATTAGGAAACCCCATGTGTGCTAACTGATAAGAGTCAGCTGTGAGCTTGCATACGCGGTGGGGTGAATGACAGTTCCTTATCAAACAATACTCCAAGATCCTTTATCCCATTTGATAACAGTCTGCTTTGAATAGGAAACCGTAATTGATATAATGTACAGTACAGTTCAGAGAGGAAATTGATTTCTCTAATACCATGCACTCATCTTCAGTGTATATCATCGTGCCCTTCAGTGTTCGGTCTGTAAGCCTCGGTAAAATAACTATACGTGTTACCAACTCTCTATCGGCAACTTGCTGTGGTCTCGTTTGGATCTTAAGCTCTCAAACTGAACCTAACCATCGTCGTCTACGTCTCTCCAGCTTCTCTTACCCTCCATAGCTGATTCCTTATTTCTCCCAGGAAATCGATCCTCATCCATTTACCTCACATGGCCCTACCACCGAAGCCGTTATATATGCACACCTTTATCTATCGAGTTCATTCTTAATGTAGTCTTTATTTCCTCATTCCAAGCGCACTCCTGCTATTGTTTCCACCTGTTTGTACCAGCAATCATTCTTGCTACCTTCATATCTGTTACTTCCAGTTTATGAATAAGATATCCTGAGACCCGTACAGATTAGCTGCTTTGAAAACAGGTCGATATGAAGATAATTTCATCCGAAAATGCACTGTTTTTCTTACCTAATACTGTTACCGCAACTCAGAGTTCACAACCGTCTCCAAGCCAGAAACTATAGCAATTTAAACAAAGTGCCGAAATGAGTGGCTCATACGGTAGAGTGCTAACTTTCTGAGCCTAGGTTGGCAGGTGCCATCCTGGCTCAGTGCGTACTGAAATACGCTAGCCATCTGTCGACAAATTTTGAAAAGTAAAGAAGTTCTTTTGGGAGAAAATGTAGACACCTCGGTGTCTCTGAAAAACCATAAAGGTAATGTGGGATATTATTATTATTATTATTATTATTATTATTATTATTATTATTATTATTATTATTATTATTATTATTATTATTATTATTATTATTGTACCGGAGGTACACCCACTCCGTACATTCAAATTGAGCGCCTGTTAGTAGGTCAACTATTATATGAACAGTGAACTGAATATCACAAGAAGTTTCGAACTGTATCTTCAGATATCTCTACTGTCGACTTATGTACCCCCTCTGGTGGGAGGATGCACAATTAATTTTCAAATTTGTGGTTTCGAGGTTTACAAAACTGAAATGTTTGTAGACTCCTTTTTGTGTTCAAAGGTTACTAGCACTGCTATCTCTTCCTTCTTCATGAAAAGTTTTAACCAATCAAAAATTTTGGATATTTATTCAATTAGCCAATCAGAATTGAGGGTGTGTACAGGGCTTCGACCCAGAGAGTTCTGGAACCTTCCTCTCCGCTATGAAAGCTGGGACCTTTTGGGCCACGTTGTCTTTTCCATCGCTCCAGTCAAGAGGTTTAGAGTGTGTTCGTAGTGGAGGCAGGGGACAAGCCTTGCCCGTTGTCGGAAGGCCCACCAACTCAAGGTAATGGCAGACATCTTTTAATTATGTGATAGTCTCAGAAAGCTAACTTGAGGGGAAGGTTTCAAATTATTTCTGAATATAAATCTATCACCTTTTCAATGTAAATTTTTCAGCAAATCTAAGGACTTTGTTCTAACTTAGGGAATAAAGAGTATTCACCCTCTTTCAATTCCCATTCAACTTGGTATTGGGGTGACTATGATTTCGTAAAATTTAAACTTTATCTCTTCTTTTGGAACTTAACTTTTCTCCATCTAGTCACCTCTGTAGTATAGGCTTAGAATCTGTAACTTCGGGCCATAAGCCCTCATAGGGTTTTAAGTGTTTCAGAATGTATTTTCAAAGGAGTGCAAGTGTTGGCCTCCTGACATTTTGATTTACGTCCGATATCTTAAACGTTTTCTTTTTTCTCTATATAAGGCCATGTATAATGGGCACTTATTACCTCTGTTAAATGTTAACCAAACATATTCAAGTGTAAATCAGACCGTCGATTGGGTAAAACAGTAAATCTGTTATGTTATGATCTAGTGTAAAATTTAGATTGTGCCTTGGAGAGGCTTGATTGTAATAAGTTTTGGAGAGCAGTCTCCCAGAGAGTTTATTGAATAGAGCAGCGGTGCTCTTTCGAACTATGTAACTTTAGAGCTACAAGCTCTTTCTCCAAATTATTGTGTACCTGATTGGTTTAGGGTTTAAAATCATTATTGTTATTTGAGCCAACGAGTTGCTGGTTTGTTGTTGTTTAACAAAGTCTAAAGTCTGAAAAAAAGGAAAAGAAGGAAAGAAAGAAAATTTCAAATTTTTAGAGTTTTAAATTATACTTTGATCTTTTCTCTGTCCACTCATTTACGCCCGCACCTTCTTACCAGTGGCGTATGCTGGGATCAACACGTGGGCTATCACTAGACTTAGGTTACCCCTCTTCGATGGTTTAGTGAACGTCAAGTCTTCAGCGTTTTGAGCTTCAGCCAATAGCCAACGGAGAAGCCTGCTGTGTTGTCAATGCTGCTTCACAAGCTACTGCCCTGGCCTCTGCTACTGCCAATGCTCAACCACTGATCAGTGGAGATGGTAGCCTAAGGTTTAGCGAATTAAAGTCCGGCTTTGTGGCTAAATGGATAAAATGCGTGCCTTTGATCCGATGGCACTGGTTCAATTTTCAGAATCCAACCCCTCATAAACTCCCCTGGCTTGGGGAATGGGTGTTTATAACGTCTTCGCCGTTCATTACATCCTCATTAGGTCACCACCAAGCCTATACAGATGCCATGTATTATTATTATTATTATTATTATTATTATTTTTATTATTATTATTATTATTATTATTATTATTATTGAATAAAAATGTTGAATTTTACAGCGGTCGTACCCATCGTTCTTTGGTTAATTACCTTCCTCTGGAGATCAGTGGTCCGACCCATGATCACGGGTTCGATTCTAACCAACAAAACAGAACACTAAACCTGAAAGATTGCATTTCATTTTAGCAGATCTGCCAATAAAAAGAAAACTATACTGCTCCTATAACAGCAGCCCTACAGTGACTTTCTACAAGGATGTAGAAGTAAATGGGAGTGAAATACCAGCACTTTGTTATCCATATAATTCAGAAGTAGGGGGTGAGGAGATATGTACGTTAAGTTACGCACGGCTGATACGTTAGCAGTGGCGATCTGACGGACCAAAGCCCTATAGCACACTGAAATGAAATGGCGTATGGCTTTTAGTGCCGGGAGTGTCCGAAGACAAGTTCGGCTCGCCAGGTGCAGGTCTTTCTATTCGACACCCGTAGGTGACCTGCGCGTCGTGATGAGGATGAAATGATGATGAAGACAGCACATACACCCAGCCCCCGTGCCACTGGAATTAACCAATTAAGGTTAAAATCCCCGACCCGGCCGGGAATCGAACCCGGAACCCTCTGAACCGAAGGCCAGTACGCTGACCGTTCAGCCAACGAGTCGGACATATAGCACACTTATCACCCCGGTACCCGCTCCTGTCCGATATGCAGCAGCATGCCGCTTGTGGCGAGTCGAGGGGAGAGGGGCGAGAGTCTGAGCTGCAATGTCAGTCTCCGATGCCTTGCTCTCAGAAATACGTGCGACGTTTTCCTCACTGCTTTCAAGTTTTGTAAATGGAACAATGAGTCAGATGTGCTTTAGTCTTCCATCATTCTCAATCGAGGTTTTGGGTTTCACTGATAGCCTTCGTAGCCCTCAGAATACGCCACTGCTTCTTACACTTCTGTGCTCCACGGTATCCCCGTAACAACTATTATTATTATTATTATTATTATTATTATTATTATTATTATTATTATTATTATTATTATTATTTTAATAAAACAAGGAAGATTGTCATTTCCATAACTGTTGATTCCTGAGATATTCTGATCGGATCATTCGCCATCAGTGACAATCGCTCCCAGATTGAAATGTGTGACAGTCACTCCCAGTCCATTAGCTGTTTACACCTCCGTGTGACTCACTGTCCGGCTCCCTCCCCTAAAACAGTGATCGCTGGAATAACCACGGGAAATTCCACAGGACTATCCCTTTCACTCCAAAAATTGTACTTGACTGCTGGCCCCACTTCCTCTCATTTGCGCTCCGAGTGTTATAGTGTTCTGCTCGTAATTATTTAGTGCATTCTCTTTGTGCTTGATATGGAAGTTTCAACGAACAGTCACGGGAAGCGTTAACCTAACCTAATCTGAACACTTTCCCCGTACGTAGCTGGCCTGCTGAATACAGCTGGATTTAAATAGTAAACAGAGGTGGTGGGGAAAACCCTCAGGAAAACTCTTTGGTGAGAACGACGCCTTCTGGGGGTGATTGTCCATGGTAAACAGCAGGACTGTGCTAATGGTCTGGGAGCGATTGACACGCATTGTAAGCTGGGAGCTAGTGACACTAGTGGCAATTTACAGGGCATCTCTGATCGTAACCATGATATTCCCAGTTTTTCGCGGAATCCGAAACACAGAGACGTGACTTTCTGTAGCAACAGTAACGAGAGTACCACACATACATTGCACCAAACTCAAGGCAAAAGTTTCACCACGAAACTGCCTACTGCGTAAGATAACTGGTTCTGGATAGGGTGCCCATCCTCAGACAGTAAGGACAACTGCCCTAGTACTCTGCTGCTGAATATGCTAGTCCCGTGTGGTACAAATCAGCTCACGCAAAGGAAGTCGACATTGCCTTGAATGAAACCTGCAGGCTAATCATAGGCTGTTTAAAACCAACACCCACACAGAAGTTGTACTCGCTTGCAGGTATAGCCCCACCTGATATTAGACGTGAAGTGGCCGCTAATATCGAGAGACAAAAGGTTTGCAGCATCTCAGCCCATCCCCTTCATGAACATCAGCCACCACTAGGTCGACTGCAGTCCAGGAAGAGTTTTCTACATTCTGCTCCGTTTGATTCTGACCCAAAAACGGCTAGGGTTAATCTATGGAAACAAAGGTACCCAAATCATCCGGAACGTGTTGAAATTGAAGAAAAGTTGCCACCTGGTCACGAAGAGGGATGGTGTGTATGGAAGTCCTTAAACAGACTGGGGACCGGCGTTGCAAGATCTAAGGACAATCTTATAAAATGGGCCATCGTGCACGGTGGGGACTCATTGTGTGAATGTGGAGAGGAACAGACTTCTTGGCATCTCTTGGACTGTCGTCTCTGCCCAGGTTCATGTACAGGGTTGGAACTGGCACTGGCTGGAAACAATGCCATCAATGTAGCCAAATACTGGTCACAACTTGTGTAAATATTGTACATATAGTGTAGATATTTTCATGTAATACTGGTACTTGATTTCTCCTTTTTGATTTTTATGTATGATCTTCCATGTGTTATACTTCATATGCAAATTTTTCGGGTGCTTCATTTATAACTATATACGATTAATTTTTTCATGTATATTTTTCATATTCAGTACCTCTTTCTTGTGTATATTGGTACCTCTGACACAAATAATAACCAGAACTTATCTAGAGGAAATATGGAACTCGAGTTGCACCTATGTTGGGCTATTTAGCGAGTAACTACAACATTAAATAATGTACACTATGTACATAAATAAAAAACAAATCAAATACATAGGTATTCGTAACCTATATAGAGAATAAAATTTTCAACACGGAAATGTACTTTTTTTTTTTTTTTTTTCATTCCAACTCTTTTAGCTCCATTCTCCCAATATGTCACCTGTCGGCTTCATCAGACTAATACAGTTACGTCCTGTTGATTGTTCGGTCTGTCATTAAAAGTATTATTGGATATTTGAGTGCGTTATGCTAATGAATTTATAAAAAGACATTTTTTTGCCTGGGCTCTCCTTTTTCTAGTGTTATCAAATCATTCTGTTTCCGTCCGCCTCCGTAACGTAACGATTAGCACTATTAGCTGCCATGCTTGGAAGCCCGGTTTTGATTCTCAGTCTGCTGCAGATTTAGGAATGGCAGGAGGGCTGATATGTTGTTGGTATATCAAAGTATGAAGGCTTTCACGGCCGGAGTCAATATAATAAAAATCTTCCGGGCTATTATGACGTGGTCCACTCCTCTCATTCCTTCCAGACGTTTCGAGTACTGCTGCGGTAATCATCTTCTGCGGCGTCATGTAGGTACTCTCTCCTGTATCCCGCTGGCAACTGCTGCCACAGAAGATGATTACCGCAGCAGTAGTCGACACGTGTGGAAGGAATGAGAGGAGTGAACCACGGCATAATAGCCCGGCAGATTTTTATTATAAAATGGTACATGTTTATCTCCATTGACGGTGTGCCTGGAAAGAGCTGCACCACCGCAAACTGAGGACGCGAATTTACATCCTTTTCTTCTGTTACCAATATTCGTTGATTCGATTGCATCTTCTTGAGTGTCTTCTGGAGTAACATTCATATGCTAGACGAGAACAGTAAATGTACTCAGTTTCGATGTTCAGCCACCTCGGCTTTCTCATTATGTGTATTCGCTCTTTTGCGCTCAGCTTCAGGTATTTTGACCTTGTTCGATTCCTTTTGATTCATTCTTTCTTCTTATTCCAATTTTCGATAGGCTTGAACCTTATTTACATGAATAATGGCGTGTGGCCTTCGGAGAGGCCTGGTGCAGATCCTTCGAGTTGATGCTGAAGACGACACACACACCCAGTCCCCAAATTATTGGAATTAACTTAGCCAATGAAGGTTAAAATATCTGACTCGGCCGGGAATCTAATCCGAGACCCCTTGGACCAAACGCCAACATGCTAACCATTTAGCCATATAGCCGCACTCCTTTATATTAAGATATTGAGACATTTCGGAAATGTTCACGAGGTTCATGAATATTTCACACTTCTTCGCGTATCTAACCAAGTTTTCTCGCAAATGTTACAGATATCGATATACCAAGTGTAGCCGAAACGAACGTCACTCTGCAGTCCGTGTTATCGTGTTTCGGTCCGGAGTTACATCAATTTTACAATAATCTCTTAAGCTCCGATTTCACCACAAAATAGTGGACGCGCGCGCCGCTTACTGCCGTTCTATTTGATCTTGAAACCTATTTGGGTAAATACTTTGGACCTTCACCCTTTTTAAGACAGGTTTAAAAAAATTTGCTAGCTTTTATATTTTTGAAATTACAGTATTAAATGAAGTCTGATACACATTTTTTTGGGAAGCATGGACTTTTACCGAATAGAGCCAGTACTGGAACAAGATAAATTAGCAGAAGAATAACGAAACAGCCAATGTCGTCTCCGCACAGGCCATGGAGACCCTTGGAGCAGCAAGATAAAGGCTTCTACTAGACCTAGTCCTAAGCTCGACGCTAAATGGGAGAGAGTGGTTAGCCCTACCTGGTGGCATTTGGTCCAAGGAATTAGTCTAGTACTGAGTGAACCTTAGGACCATGTGCCTTTCCATAAGTGGAAACCTCGTTTCTTAATTTTTCGACACTCTAATGGGGAATGTAACTTACGTCTTTCTGCGTGAATCGAATACGTATTCTTCCACCTCGGACAGGCAACCTCTTTAAAGTAATAATATGAAACTGAAATAGCTTTCAAGTAAAATAAATACATCCTGTATCTTACAAAATAATCAGTTTCCCACTCTATAGTTGATTACTTAAATGTCCATAGAACGCACACAAATCTGATACTACAATGCTTAAATTAATCCCGTATATCAGTCAGAAATAGCCTTATCTACTGTACCGCCACCCTTGTTTGCACTACCAATATCTCTTATCAGTTCCGAATTGTTTGGTAGGCTTCGTCAAGATTTTACTTCCTATCAAAGGTCATACCTCAAAAAATACAGGGAATGTTACATGTTACATTCCTTATTGACGTCATTTAGGATTGCAGGTAAACAATGTACCCAATTTCTGCTGACTTACGATAGCATTGCAGACTTAATAATCAGCCCAATGACGTGGTCTCAGAGTACCGGTACGTATAGAAACATTCTGTCTTACCGGCTCGAGATAGACTTCTATTATTTCTTAAAAGCTAGTTTTCGGAAAAGAAAGAGGAAGTATTTAACCTCATATAACATACTTAAGTAGGGGTGCAGGTTAAAATTCTACTACTGTGCTTACTGCAAATAATTTTTCGTGGTTTCCCTCTCCTACTCCAGATAATCACCAGGATGGTAACTACTGTAATGCATAGCTTATCACCGTTGCCTTCCTCAATTGATAGGTCAAATGTAAAATCTTTTGAGTCACAGAATGTATGTTTTGAGAAAAACGTTTCGATAGTAGGTCCTCAGATTTTTACAGTAGGATTATGGACTAATGCATTGTATTATAGGATTAATTATTGTCTCAATTCATGTTTTCTAAACATATGTTTAAATATAAGATTTATGACGTTTCCCAAACATCCAATAATGACTTCTTAATTGCTTATTTTATTTGGGTTTCAACGCATCCTCAAACTCTAGACAACAAAGCGCACTTGGAAATCCATTTATATTGTTAGCTTACGTTACATTTTGACAATGAAGGAAGCAAGAAAGAAAAAGGGAAAATCTAAGGTACTATTCAAAATTATTTATAAATGCGTATATCAACATGTTCAGTTTACTTATTTATAATCTACGATCTCTAAATCCGCAGCATTAGAATGAGCGGGCCACCGCATCAATGGGTAGTCACTAGTAACGTAAAAAACCGAGTGAGTGGTTGCGTGGTATGCGTCATGTAGCTGTCAGCTTGCATTCGGGAGATAGTGGTTTCGAACCCCACTATCGGCAACCCTAAAAATCGTATTCCGTGGTTTCCCATTTTCACGCCAGCCAAATGCTGGGGCTGTACCTTAATTAAGGCCACGGTCGCTTTCTTTCCATTCCTATCCCTTTCCTATCCCATCGTCTCCGTAAAACCTATCTGTGTTGGTGCGACGTAGAGAAAATTGTAAATAATAATAATAATAATAATAATAATAATAATAATAATAATAATAATAAAAAAATTAATATCACCCCTTTCCTATTTTCACACAAGGCAAATGCTGAGGCTGCACCTTAATCAAGGCCATGGTCGCTTCCTGGCTAGGATATCAAGTCATATAAGATTACACTGGGCGAGTTGGCCGTACGGTTAGGAGCGCGCAGCTGCAAGCTTGCATTCGGAAGATAGTGGGTTCGAACCCCACTGAAGATGGTTGTCCGTGGTTTCCGATTTTCACACCACACAAATGCTGGGGCTGTACCTTAATTAAGTACACGGCCGCTTCCTTCCCACTCCTAGTCCTTTCCTATCCTATCGTCGCCATAAGACCTATCTGTGTCGGTGCGACGTAGCGCAACTAGTAAAAAGAAATGCAAGTTGGGCTTGCTTTATCCCCCCAAAAAATAATGGTACTCATTTCTATTGTAGACCAAGGGAACCCCAGGGGAATGTGTCTTACCAGAAGTGCAAGTCTCTTTCTTAAATTTTTCAACTTCGTGATAGGGAAACGATTCAATAGTATTCACTTTTTTCCCCTCTACCTTCAGAATCACAGCGTGAATTGCATTATCCAACCACTCACCACGAAAGAATTACGAATACATAACGTATCCTACATAACTCTACGTGCTTCGTCGTATAGTCTCCATCCGCTAAGCATACTATGGCGTGATAAGAGGCAATAAGTCAGACTTCTGACGGATGGTGTTAGACATAACCTGCACGAAGTTTACCGCAGAGTAGTAATTGACACGATATTGGCTGAGGTGCACAAGCGAGAGACATGATAAAAGACAAGAATTTTTCAAGGAATATTTACTTTCCAGTCAGTGCCCTGTTTTTAAAACAAATTACTCTATACGATATATATTCCCTTTCGTTTCCCTTCCTACTTTCTCTGAACGAAGCAAATAAAATCGACAACTCATACACCTAATGCATATTGCCAAAACATATGTAATAATAATAATAATAATAATAATAATAATAATAATAATAATAATAATAATAATAATAATAATAATAATGGTAGCTAGTAGGACGTACAACCAATAGCATTATTATTATTATTATTATTATTATTATTCTTTCTTTCTTGCGAACCGGCCAAACTTAGGACCACGCCAATACCACTTCACTTCCTTCTAATCATCCCTTCTTCCTTCCTCTTTCTCCACAGTGCCTTCATTCTTTCAGAATGTTGCGCTCTTCTCTCTTCAGTCCATCTTCCCCCTCTGCGCTCTTTCTTTTCTTCAACCAGAACTTTTATGTTGGAAAGTCTTTTCCTGAATTGGTCTCTATCACGACATTCTTCATCTGCAATTCCTAACCTCTTGAGTTCTTCTTTCATCTGCTTGGCATATCCCCCCTGGCTCTTCAAGTAGTATATTTTATTAAAAATTTGTTTATTTAACCTTGTTGGATCCATTCTGACCATGTGTCCATAGAATCGCAACCGTCTTTTCCTTATTGTTGTTTCCAGGTCTTCTGTTATTTTGTATATCTCCTTATTTGAGCGTAATCTGTAGTTTCCCTCTACCACCCTTGGGCCGTAAATCATCCTCAATATTCTCCTTTCAATCTTTAGTAGTTTTTCCAGGTTCGTTAGTGTTGCTGTTTCCACCCCATACAGAATCACTGGTTTTACCACAGCATCATAATGTCTTAGTTATTATTATTATTATTATTATTATTATTATTATTATTATTATTATTATTATTATTATTATTATTATTATTATTATATATAATTCGCTGGGGCCATCAAGGACCACGTTAAGTCTTGTTGCATTTGACACTGAACTTCGCCTTCTTTAGAGCCCAAATTTCCCTCATTCTTTGTGAGTGGGCCTGCTTACGCTCCTCTGTCCAAGGGGCACCGTGTCTTCCCTTCGGTTGCTCGTCTCGGTTTAGCCCGTTCGTCAATAATTTCTTGCTGAAGAGATCTCTGTTAAGGGCGTCATCAGCTGAGATATGTAGCATTTGCAGGTCTTCTTTGGTATTTCTAAACCAGGGAATTGTGATTTTGGGGTTTGAATCAAAAAAGTGAAAGATTTCTTTAGTTACCTTTCTTCCGTCCATTCTTTTCAGATGACCGTAAAATCGTGCCCGTCTTTTTCTGATTGTGTCGGTAATTTTCTCTATTTTGCTGTAGACTTCCTTGTTGGATCTCTTTTGATGGATTCCATTTCTGTACTTTGATCCCAAGATTCCTCTCACAATTTTGCGTTCTCTTTTCTCCAGTTCTTCAAGGAGTCCTTTGTTGGCATTTAGACACAGGGTTTCGGCTGCATATAGAACTACTGGCTTCAGAACTGTTTCATAGTGACGTATCTTTGTGTTTTGGGAAAGACAATTTTTTGTTGTAGATTGTGCGGGATGTTTGATAGGCTATTTCCAGTTTGCGTACTCGCTCCTGAAGTGCTTCTTTGTCCAGTCCATTTTTCATGATGATCTCACCCAGGTATTTGAATTTGTCTACTCGGGCGATGTCCCCGTATTTTGTATGGAGTTTTGGTGGAGCCTCTTTGATGTTAGTCATTACTTCTGTTTTCTCAAACGATATCTGCAAACCAGTTTGTTCGGCAATTTCCTTTAAAATTTCAACTTGAGCTCTAGCAGTTTCTATGTCGTTTGAAAGAACAGCAATATCATCGGCAAATGCTAAGCAGTCTGTTGCGATCCCCTTGGATTTGGTTCCTATACTCAATGGACTGTAGTTGGTTTCCTGTAATCTCACCCGCCAGGTTCTGATGATCTTTTCAAGAACACAGTTGAAGAGTATCGGGGATAGCCCATCACCTTGTCGGACTCCTGTTTTGATGTCAAAGGAATGCGAGAGACATCCGTGGAACTTCACCTTGGATTTTGCATCGGTCAGAGTGGCTCTAATTAATGCCAGCAGTTTCAAATCAACTCCAAATTCATTTAAGATGTTTAGCAGGACTTCTCGGTCAATGGAGTCGTACGCTTCCTTAAAGTCCACAAAGACAGACACATACTGCTTGGACCTTAGTGTACAATATCTGATGATCGTTTTGAGATTTTGAATCTGTTCAGCTGTTGAGCGACCTTTTCTAAACCCTCCTTGGTATTCACCTATTTGATGTTCGACTTGTGCTTCCAAACGCTCCAGGATGGCAAGTGATAGAATTTTGTAAGTCACGGGTAGCAAAGATATTCCTCTGTAGTTGTTGATGTTCTTCATGCTGCCTTTTTTGTGTAATGGATGGATCAAAGCTATTTTCCAATCTTCGGGTAGGGTCTCCTTGTTCCAAATTTCTTCTATTTGCTTTTGCAAGATATCAAGTGATTCCTCTGGGGCATATTTCCATAGTTCTGCTACTACTGAGTCTTCCCCCGGCGCTTTGTTATTTTTGAGACGGGCAATGTGGCGCTTGATTTCATCTCTGTCGGGTGGTCTGGAATCTGGGTACCTGAGTAAGGGTTCCTTGGTCTCAATGGCGCTTTGCGGTTTAGAGCAATTAAGTAAATTCTTAAAGTAATCTTTGGCGGCCTCAACAAGGAGACTTTTGGCGTTGTTAAAGTCACAGTCATTTGGTCTAGCCTTCTCCTGGAACTCCTCGACCCTTTGTCGAAGTTTATCATTGTCGAAGCGTGTGATCTGTTTGGTTGTCTTCCTTGTGTTTGCGGGAATTGGTTTGAATTTGATAAGAGACATATAATGATCTGAGGCCACATTGATGCCTTTCTTTACCTTGACATTCATAATCTCAGGGCTGTTTCTCCTGGAGATTGCAACATGATCAATATGGAACTCTCCGAGAGCTTGGACGGGAGAACGCCAGGTCATTTGCTTTCTGGGTAGATGGCGAAAGTTGGTCGACATGACCTGCAGGTTGGGATTTTCGCAAATGGACACCAGATTTTTGCCGTTGGGATTGGTTCTTTTGTGAGCAGGGTAATTTCCTATAACTTTCTTGTACTTCTGTTCACGACCTAGTTGGGCATTGAAGTCACCCAAAAGAAGCTTGACATGGTGTTTGGGGATTTTGTTTAATTTTTCATCCAGTATGTCCCAGAAATTATCAACTTCGTCTGGATCAGACTTGTTCTTATCGTTTGTAGAAGCATGTGCGTTAACTAGGGCGTAGGTTTTGTTCGCGCATTTAATTGTGAGTATAGACAATCTCTCATTCACAGGTTGGAAATTTGCAACCGATTTAAGGATCTTGGTTCTAACAGCAAACGCGGTTCCAAGCATCACAGCTCCATTGAGGATTCCTCTTTGCGCTTTGCTCTTGAAAAATCGGTAGCCTTCGGATTCAAAAATCTCTTCATCTGGGTACCTTGTTTCCTGTAGGGCCATTATGGATATCTGATTTTCGTGAAGAGCTTTGGTGAGGGTTTTCAGCTTGCCAGTTTGTGTAAGTGAATTTATGTTGAAAGTTGCTAGAAAGGTTTTAGATTTTGGCCTGAGTTTTTGACTCTTCGGGGTACACCGAGACGCTCCGACTCGTCTCTTGCATGATGTCGAGTCTCCCCCAGAATCCTAACGAGACTCGTGCGCCGTGGCGTTCACGACGAGGGATTTATCCGAAGATTTACCCCCTGAGGTATGTTTCTTGAAATGTTGTGCCATCATGCTTTTTGACTTGACTTTGCTTTGGACGGGTACCCATCCTTTTACAACTAGGGTTGTTAGCCCTAGAGGTTGCCTCAAGATGTTTTCTGGCTTCTGGTCATTTACCAGTCTTCGCCGTAACCCTGGCAAGGGACCAGTTTTTTTTCACGGTGGTGTTTTATTTCCCTACTACCCTCTGACTCTGCTGGCGGCAGAGCCAGCGAGCTTCCCCAATTCCAATGGGACGCGCCCGATGGAGGTAACCGGTAAATCCCCACACGGGTATTATTATTATTATTATTATTATTATTATTATTATTATTATTATTATTATTATTATTATTATTATTATCGTTCGGGTTCGGCTACCATGGTGCAGACCTTCTGAAGTAGTGCCATCTAGGTGGCCTACCTACTAATTTTGGCATTCCGATTGTGCTGCTATCTAGCAACGAAAGTGGAATTCTACTGGAACGTACAGTATACTGTGTCTGAGTTAATTTTTCGGGTGATACTGAGTACGTTACAAGAGGTCTTTGACATTCCGGCAACAATCACATGGAGTGCCAAGATTTCAAAAATAGACTTTCTCAATCGAGGCCGAACTCGTGAACTTGGGATCATGATTCAGACACTCTAGGACTGATCCAGCAAGGCAGCTAATACCCTGAAGTACCTATTCACCCTAAACAGCCATTATAGTATACAAGGTGATTCAGTTAAAAACCTGCACCCAGCGAGTGGCGGCGTGGTTTGGGTAACGTAGCAGACAACTTGTATTCGGGAGATAGTGGGTTCGAACCCCACATTCGGTAGCCCTGAAGATGATTTTCCGTGATTCCTATCACACCAGGAAAATGCTAGAGCTGTACCTTTATTGAGGCCACGGGCACTTTCTTCCCCATCCTAGCCCTTTCCTATCCCATCGTCGCCATAAGACCTATCTGTGTTGGTGAGACGTAAAACAAAATTGTAAAAATTAGAAAAAATTATTACGTGATTGATTCAGGAAAATTCAGTTTTCACTAGGAGGAATGTTTAAATGTAAGAGATGATTAACAAAATATTCTGTTTAGCCATACCGCGCTAAGAAATGTATGTTGAAGCATATTGAAGCAGATTCTACTACGACAGCCGCTAAAGCTAGGCCTACATTTAGGTTTATCCTTCCGTTCAGTCTTTTCATGATTAGGGATGGAAATTCGGACACCGAACGTACGAAGTTAAGTACGTCACATGTTATAACAAATGGTTATGCTTACAGGAACTTGTACAGAACACCGTTATGCTTAAACTTATCACTTTAGTGGATATTGCATAGCCTACAATATTTTATTTCACGCTATGGTGAAGTTAGTTATTTTAAAATAAATGGATTTAATTTTAAATGATTTTGATTCGACACGACGCAAATCGTCTATGTTTGAACCATGCACTGACGTTTCCTTGTTTTCTTTTCCATGACTTCCTATAAAATACATAAGAAGTGTGTGCATGTGTTTACATTGCAATAAAACACAAAAATTAATGTTATTTGAAGCAGTGAACAGTCCGATAAACTACCAGAGTCGTAAACACGGTCTTCTGCTGCTGGATTAATGAAGCTAACAAGAAGTGTATGATATACTGTGATATATGCGTTATTTTTTCCGTTGGATATGGATTATTTCTTTCTTTTTTTTTACATTTTGCTTTACGTTGCACCGACACAGATAGGTCTTATGGCGACGATGGGATAGTAAAGGTTTAGGAGTGGGAAGGAAGCAGTCGTGGCCTTAATTAAGGTACAGCATTTGCCTGGTGTGAAAATGGGAAACCACGGAAAACCTTCTTCAGGGCTGCCGACAGTGGGGTTCGAACCCACTATCTTCCGAATACTGGATACTGGCCGCACTTAAGCAACTGCAGATATCGAGGTCGGTAGAAATGGATTAACCTATACATTAGTCAGTATGTGATAGCGGCAGATTACTTGAGCTGAGGAAGTAGTGTGTGTGTGTGTGTGTGTGTGTGTGTGTGTGTGTGTGTGTGTGTGTGTGTTTGAGTACCAAAGCACAGTGCTGTAATCAGGCGGACAAACAATTCAACAACAATTTTAAAATTGGTGTTCCTTGATTCCTAATCTATCTAACTGTCCGTATTTACATTACCATAAAAGTGGAGTTCAACCAATCAGAGAATATTATGGAACACTGCGGAAAGTAATTACAGTACGGTAAGGTGCCCATACGCTTTTGAGTACGGGAAGAATGCAGTTACGTCATACACCGTAGTATGAAATAACCCACAATTACTGGAGTAACTCACCTCATGCTTTTTCTGATAAGAAAATGGTGATTCATCTCTACATAATGTAAATAAAATTATAAGGTTTGTGACTCTGTACATTCATTATTTCCGCAACATTTTTTGATAATTATTCTTTTCATACGCAATACTGATCGCTTTTAGCATCTGACTGTGTTCCGAAAACTGGAAAACGACTCAACATAAGTCAACCAAACTCCGAATTTGGAATCTCCCCTTTCTGGGTTGTGTTATCACTTATCAGGTGCATATCACTTCAGGGTTATCGCATGGAGGGTTTATACAGGGAGTATAATTTAAGACTTCGTAGTGGAGTGCGGAGGACAAGGAGCACAGGGAAGCGGAGACTGCGAGCGCAGTGCCCTCAATGGCGGGTTTCTAAGAAGCGGCATGATTACGCCTGTAGAAACTAAACGAATCTGAACCCACCAGTTATACATACATACTCAGGCCAAATAAATTAAATAAATAAAATCTTATTCTTGCAATGAAATCTGTAGGCTGTATGTTATGGACTGAGTGAGACTGGTAAGATCGTAAATGTGATCATTTTGTTGCATTACGTGCAGTCGAATATAAAATACCAGTTTACTGAGCTACTCTTCGAAGTGACTTATGTAGACTGACTTGCAGTCTTCCCTGTATATCTTCTCCTGTGTGAAAGCTGTCCTCCTTCCCTATTTTTTCTTGTTAGTTATAGAACCAGTACCCCGCCCCTCGTGAACGAGTTGTTGCACGTAACGTTTTGATGGTACTGTTTAACCGGGAAACTGTCTATGAAATTTTCGAAGGCACCGTTTGACTGGTTTCTTCTTCCTGTGTAAATAACACTCGACCAAAATCATTCTCTGCTCTGTAGTGAATTTAACCATTGCGATAATAACCTTACAAAACACCTTAAAAGTCCAATAGTTACTAGTAAACTGAACGAGAGAGCTAAGTATCCGCTGATCAGCAGCACTTCTTATCAATCCAAACTTGACGCAAGCCATGCAGCGCTGGCTTGAGGATTCCCGCGGACTGTCGGTAGAAGTGCGAAGTCTTAAATTATACTCCTTGTAGAAGATCAAAACGGTTTAAGTACCTACGTTTTAAGTATATTCTAAAATGTGACGTAGAAGGGTTGTAGGAATTGTAATATTAGATTCTTATGCCATATGCATATTTTTCGCCCGTCGGATAATAACGAAGATAATTTAGGAAAATTATATATTTAATCAAAGTCCCGTTGAAGTACAGTTTATAATTGAGAAGCAGAGGCAATTTTGCGCAAGTTTGGACATCCTCGTGCATCACTTGTGAAGCAAATCCTCTGAGAGGATGGGCAGAGTCTGGCGTGTATGGGAAACTGCATGTTACTGTGGTGGAGGGCAGTTTTGTATAAGGTGGTTGAGTTGCAGGGAAGTTAGGAACAGCACATACAACCAGTTCCTGAACCAAGGGAATTAACCATTTATGGTTAAAATACCTTGACCCGACCTGGAATAGAACCCAGACCCTGAGAATCGAAGGCCAGGACGCTAACCACTCAGCCATCGAGCCGGCCATATGATTATGATGATTATGATGGTGATCTGTCTTATGATACGTCGAAAAGCAAGGCGTTAAATTCAGCAGCAGTGTTTATAATGTGTATAGTCTATGTTTACACTAGATACAAGTTTATGAATGGTGACCAATTGACCTTCACACCAGCACACGCACGGCAACTTGATTGATCGAGTAGTATTGTTGTGGTAAGTACTCCATTCCTGGAAAGAGCATTAATGAGATTAAAAGACTTCCCTTTGTGTGTCGATTGAGATTGTATTGTAAAGAATAAAGCCATTCATTTTACTACCATTAACTGTGATGGGTGTATTTCGATAAGGTTTGCTTTTTAAAAAAAACCAGCACAAATATTACTATATCTGAAATGGAGTAACGAATACATTACTTCTTTTTCTTCTTAATCTGTTGACTCTCCAGTGTTGGCTTTTCCCTCGGACTCAGCGAGGGATCCCACCTCCACCTCCTCAAGGGCAGTGTCCTGCAGTGTGAGATTCGGGGATACAACTGGGGAAGAGGACCAGTACTTCGCCCAGGCGGCCACACCTGCTATGCTGAACAGGGGCCTTGTGGGGGATGGGAATATTGGAATGGATAGACAAGGAAGAGGGAATGAAGCGGCCGTGGCCTTCAGTTAGGTACCATCCCGGCATTTGCCTGGAGGAGAAGTGGGAAACCACGCAAAACCACTTCGAGGATGGCTGAGGTAGAAATCGAACCCACCTCTACTCAGCTGACCTCTCGAGGCTGAGTGGACCCCGTTCCAGCCCTCGTACCACTTTTCAAATTTCGTGGCAGAGCTGGGAATCGAACCCGGGCCTCTGGGGGTGGCAGCTAATCACACTAACCACTACACCACAGAGGCGGACAAATGCATTACTTCACTGTTCAAATACAGTACTTTCGGCACATTTCTATGATGCTTTGGTTCCGACTATTTTATGTCAAACACTTCCTTAAAGAGACAATCTACGGATAAGAATAAAAAGGCGAATTAATTTAAATCCCTCTTCAGACCAATGCGATTGAGATACCGACGAGGGCATATGAAGATAGTTCACGAACTAAGTAGAAATCAGATTACTAAAAACTTCGCAATGCGACTGGGATGAGTGTTACCTTCGAGTGTAAAAATAAGGTAGGTCAAACTCTCTGGACATATTCCTCACACATAGAAGAAGAAATCATGTTATATGGACATGGGTCCGGAAACGATTTATTTTCATGTTAGAACTCTCTTTCTACAACTCTATACACAGGAAAAAAGCGTTCCAGCATACCCCATGAAACTTTCTTAAATGATATGTTCAAAATGACCTCCGTTAGCATTGGCGCATGCATCAGCCCGCTGTAGCATTGGATCCCAGATGCGTTGATGTATCCCTGGAGTATATCGTATAGTCTCTTGGTTACGCCTGCTTAATTTGTAATTAGTTTTACCGCCGGTGTTATGGCCTGTCCTCCAAGCTCTCAGAACCTAAATCCACTAGACTTTTGTTTGTGGGGCCATTTGAAAGCTCTTGTGTATCGAACTCCGGTACAAGATGCTGAGTGTCTTTGTGCCCGTATTGTGGAAGGCTGAGAAACCACACTAAATACTCCAGGAACCTATTACCACGTATACCCCAGTCACCTTAAGTGGACCAGCAGTAGAATCCAGAATAAATGAAAGTTCTGATTATCCAAATCATATTCATGTAATATTCAAAGTAAATAAATGCTAAGTGAAAGGCATACAAGACCATAAAGGCCCTAGGAGGAATTGGAAGGTAAAGGCTCCAATTACTCATAACCTCGGTTGTGTCATGAGTGGATATCTCTACGCCTGACTGCCTTTTCCCCCAGAAATTAACCTTGTGCCCACTTTCGGAGTGGACTGAGTGAACCTTAAGGGCCATGTGCCTCTCCAGAAAAGGAAATCTTATTTCTAAACGCTTCGACTTTCTGACGGTGATTGGACCCTCGCCCATCTACTGAATAGAGCACACCTTTCACAGCTCACTTACCCAGTCCATACTATTCCATACTATACCGAGCAAGTGGCCACGTGGTTTGGGCCACGTAGGTATCAGCTTGCATTCGGGAGATAGTGGATTCGAACCCCACTATCGGCAACCCTAAAAATGGTATTCCGTGGTTTCCCATTTTCACGCCAGCCAAATGTACCTTAATTAAGGCCACGGTCGCTTTCTTTCCATTCCTACCCCTTTCCTATCCCATCGTCTCCATAAAACCTATCTGTGTCGGTGCGACGTAGAAAAAATTGTAAATAATAATAATAATAATAATAATAATAATAATAATAATAATATCACCCCTTGAATTGGAGGAAGATCTGAGGTGCGGTTCTGAGTTGTGCCATACAATTTCAGCTCTCATTAAACGCATTTCTAACATGCGTAAATTACATAAGCTAACAACTGAATAACCTGGTAATGAAAACGAAATATGCCATGGAAGTAAGACTCCAGTGTGGTAGTCATAACTCAAAATCAAGCTTGTTGTAAATCATGAATGTTCACATCCGTGGACATAGCTATGGGACGTCCAATTTTACGTGGAATTCAAACACAAAGTATGTGGATTTTCATGTCGAAATTCACACGTGTATTGGCCGTGCTTCGAACCGCGGTCGTCTTAGTGAGAAGCCAGCGAGTTTTTAACTCGTCTGTCACGCCTTCGTAGTTAGAAGGGCCGTGTTGACCTCAGCATCTACTTCATGGTATCTCATGCAAGAGGTGTATGTGATGATGTCGCGATCTGAGTAGCGCATTTGGTTAGTCTTTATCTAATCTGTTTCCTAGATAACCGATTCGATTCTAGTTTAGGTCAGTGACATTGAAGGGGTGGTCAAAGAACAATATAATTCACGATGGGATGTCGAGGCTGGTCAGTGGTCAGAATTTCCCCGGGCAAGAGGAAATCCCGGGCACGAATTTGGCTCGTGCTGGGCCATGTTAGATTTGTATCAAACATCTGTAGGTCATGTTGTCAATGTACATCACACTACCTACAGTAATAGTAGTATTAGTAATAGCATAAGTTGTTGTTGTTGTTGTTGTAGTTGTTGTTGTTGTTGTTGTTGTTGTTGTTGTCGGGCTAAGTAGCTCTGGATTTCTGAGCCCAAGTTGGCATATTCGATTCCAATTCATTCGGTCCTGTCATATTTGAAGATGCTTAAGTACGCCAGCCCCATGTCTATAGATTTACTGGCACGTAAAATAACTCCTTCGGGACAAAATTTCGCCACCTCGGAGTCTCCGAAAACCACAAACGTAGTTAGTGAGACATAAAACCAATATTGTAGATCACGAATCTTTATGTAAAGAAAACCTATTTATTTTATTTCTAAAGACATTACTTTACATACATTTTTCGGCTAATTAAATTCGGAACGGGTTATTTTAGAGCCTAAAAGGAGGCCATTTATACTTCACTGACCACAAATTTACAGCTTTTTATAAAAAAATGATGATAGTAGCGTACTTCGAAGTGTTTGAAATGCCGTCAAAAATCAATAATGGCAAGGCCTCAAACGGGCTCAGCTGTTACAGGATAACCAAACTGGCACTTTGCACAGCGGAATGTGTATCTTGCCTCACAAGGGGAGGTAACGGCTATGGAGGTCATCCATGCCGTTCAAACTTAAGGAGGTTGATCTGCGTCAGAAATAAACAGATACGGTCCGAAGATTCGTGCAATAGTCCGTTATTTAACTGGAATATGGTCTTGTAAAATGGTCCGTGTTCCTGCTGGCAATTTGCTTGTGAAAACCTGTAGCACCGCTGGTCTAATATTCAGAGTCCCTGACATCCGCGCGGTGTAGTTAATTGCAATATCCAGTTCAACATGTGCCGAAAGTGAACTATGCCCTCGTCACGTCTGTTGATAAACAACGCTCGTTCTTAGCCTACAAACTGATTTTGACAGTTCGGGCTGAGTGGCTCAGACGGTTAAGGCGCTGGCCTTCTAACCCCAACTTGGCAGGTTCGATCCTGGCTCAGTCCGGTGGTATTTGGAGGTGCTCAAATACGACAGCCTCGTGTCGGTAGATTTACTGGCACGTAAAAGAACTCCTGCGGGACTAAATTCCGGCACCTCGGCATCTCTGAAGACCGTAAAAGTAGTTAGTGGGACGTAAAACAAATAACATTATTATTATTATTATTATTATTATTATTATTATTATTATTATTATTGATTTTGACAAGCAAGTGCCAAATTTTCTCTCCAGAAAACTTGCAGCAGTTTTAGTAATGCATTGCGAAGCCAAGTATGGTTTAATGGTTTAAACATTTGAAACAATTCGTTGTTTCAAGTTTTGTGGAGTTTTTAAAATAAATTTAGAGGTGTACATATAATTTTACGTGAGAGTACGCTACCTTTTGAGAAAGTTTAATACTTTATAAAACTCACTTTGGATACTCAAGTACTATTTCCTGAGTCTGCAACTGTACGAATAGATCTAATGTTGATTTATTTGCCTTTTGCCAATAAATTTGCTAATTCGTAAACATTGTAGTAGCGAGCTCGATAGCTGCAGTCGCTTAAGTGCGGCCAGTATCCAGTATTCGGGAGATAGTAGGTTCGAACCCCACTGTCGGCAGCCCTGAAGATGGTTTTCCGTGGTTTCCCATTTTCACACCAGGAAAATGCTGGGGCCGTACCTTAATTAAGGCCACGGCCGCTTCCTTTCCAGTCCTAGCACTTTCCTGTCCCATCGTCGCCATAAGAAATATCTGTGTCGGTGCGACGTAAAGCCAATAGCAAAAAAACAGTTGTAGTACCTGTTTTACACAGGTTATCCTGCCCTTTTTAGAGCCTACTTTGTTTTATAAAGCCTAATGAGATACTGAAAGAGCTTATTTTGGATACCTAAAAGATCAATTTTAGAACCTCAAAATCTACGATCCACTTTGTGTTTCTTTGTTCGCAACTTCATAGTTGGTAATATATCTTGTATTTCAATATTTTACATATAAGAAATAGAACTTAATCATAATTTTCATAAATTTACAATATATTCCTTCATTATTCTCTTCGCTACAGAGGTTCCAGCCATTTCTATTTATGGTCCGTATTGAGCATTCAGGAATGTTCTGACGATATTGCAGGTCTTCAAAATTGCAGCCTTTTGTGCCACGTTGTGAGTGTAGATGGGGAGCTGTAGAATCTTTAAGTTTTCTGGAAGTGATTTTGGTGTGAGACCAGTTGGAGAAAGGAGAAAAGGAAGAATTTTCACTCTGTCTTGTTTCCAGATCTTTGCTACGTCCATAGCCAAAGTAGAGTATTTGTAGATCTTCTCCCTGTATTATTACTATTATTATTATTACATCAGACTCGTGTCCTCAGTGTGTAAAGTTTTGTCTAATAGCCTGTGTCAGTGTACGCTAATATATATAACTACGGCTAGAACTGAGAAGTACGAGGACGTGGCCTATATGATAACTCCCATCCTGTTTTCCTTTTAACTGTGTGTTTAACTTCCCAGTAGTTGGCACTGTTTTTCGCCGACAATTGCATTAGATAGGCTGGAAATGGAGAAGTAAATAATATCCTTAATAAAGGTACATTCCGACATTTCCCCTGTGTGAACAATAGGAAAGTACGGAAAACCACATTCAGGGCTGCCGGTATTGTTGGGAGATCAGAAGAATGCACATGCCCGGTGAGGCACGGGGCGAAGGGGTTTTCACCAGCAGAGCCAGTGACGCAATGGTTACCATAGCAACTCCGCTACTACCGAGGCGACTTCATATTATCTTCTACTGGCAGCTCTTCGCTCTTATCAGTTGTAATCCAGCAAACTGCAAAGTGTGAGTCAATGTTTTCGTGTAGCAGATAAGAGCAGATAAGAGCAGATCTGCCTGGACAGAAGAGGAAGTTTGTGCTTGCAGGCCACATTCCTCATTCTTGCATTCTTCTCATCTCTACACAGTAGTGAGGTTCAAGTCCGTCATCTCCTGCATGTTAGCTTAGAGGTGCATGAACCATACAGCGTGGCCTATTCGCTGAATTCCATCCCGGTAGTTTCCTGGAAGTCAAGTAGAAAACCAAGGAAAACCCCCGAGGATTGTGATGCTACTTGGGTTTCGGTGATCTCTGTTACAAATTTTCAGATCAGTCTTAAATTGTTGGAAGATCCGGAAATAGAACCCAGGCCAAGAAGCCATTACGCCAATTCACAGTGGTGAACACGACGTAATAGCTTAAATACCTATGATTACTGTACTCCTCAGATATATATTCTGTTGTAGACCGTTCCTGCTCCCTTGAAAAATAACTTATAACAGGATTATTTTGCCTCTTGATAAACTATAATCACCACAACTGCAGGATTTATTACAAGAAAACAAAAAAAAAAAACTCACTGGACATCCATTCGTTAGTATCGTTAAATACTGCAACTCCTGCGAACGAATGTATTATTTCTGTATGCATGGCTCGACTGCCTCGATATAGTCCCAGGGAGACTCAGTCAACACTGTTCCATTCCATTTAGTCTGAGACAGACCATTAAATCTCTTGGAGAGCTTTCAGCAACTCCAACCCCCATTATTATTATTATTATTATTATTATTATTATTATTATTATTATTATTATTACGTTCTTCCGACCACTTTGGTCTGTACTGTTTTTGTTGTGGTTGCTCTGTTGTAGCTTCCCAGTTGTTTACTTTGTGCCTAAAGATGTCTCTTTCTAGAATGTCTGTTGAACTTATGTTTCCGTTTTTGAAGCCCTTTCGAAGTTCGTTAAACCAGGGTGTTGAGTTCTTAAATGAGATTACATAATCTATTATCAGTTTTGTTATTATAGAAGGTTTTCTGTGGTTTCCCATTTTCACACCAGGCAAATGCTCGCGTTGTACCTTAAGGCCACGGCCGCTATCTACAATATCGTAGCCCTTTCCCATCCTTTCGTCGCCGGAAATCTTCTGTGACTTTAAACCACTGGTATAATAATAATAATAATAATAATAATAATAATAATAATAATAATAATAATAATAATAATAATAATAATAATAATAATCTATGGCAGCAGCGACCCTGGGGAAACATTTTAATACTATGTCATTTGGGCTGCCTGCATGCCAATTTCAATGCCTAATTCACTCTACTAAATGGTAAAGAAGCCAAAACTCTATGAACTAAGGCTGAATTTTATTTTAATTCATTCTATCGGATAAACACAGAATGTGTCACCAGCGACCTAGGGATCTTTATTCCTCCCTTTAAGAATACCTCTACCGAGCTCGATAGCTGCAGTCGCTTAAGTGCGGCCAGTATCCAGTAATCGGGAGATAGTGGGTTCGAGCCCCACTGTCGGCAGCCCTGAATATGGTTTTCCGTGGTTTCCCATCTTCACACCAGGCAAATGCCGGGGCTGTACCTTAATTAAGGCTACAGCCTCTTCCTTCCAATTCCTAGGTCTTTCCTATCCCATCCTCGTCATAAGACATATCTGTGTCGGTGCGACGTAAAGCAAATAGCAAAAAAAAGAATACCTCTGTGGAGTTTGGACCCATGATCTTGGGATCCTGAGGTTGTCACTCTACCACAGATCCACAGAGTGAGCTCCATACCTCAATGACTGACTTTTCCAAACACGAGTAGGTATATAAATGGAATTGGCACTGTGAATATGTGCACAGAGCTGAAGATCGTGATCTCCTAAGTTCCAAACATTTGGTTTAGAAAGAATGGCAGATCAACAATCTCGCTGCTGTTCAGTCTTGTTGTTCGGCCTTTCCATTGCTCTGGGTGATTTAGACTGAAGATAAACATCATAACATACCAATCGAAAGGAAAGAGAAGTAAACATTTACAGTAAATTTTAACGAAGCGAAAATCAAAGCAATATTATATTCTTGTACCTGGTCTGTCCGTAATTAAATCGTGCCCTGGGATCTTCAGATTGAAGGTGGAATAAACTTCATGACATGATAATTCAAAGGAAGCAATTTAAGAATCTCCTTTGTTCATTAGAATCAAAGGAACGTCAGATCATCACTCTCTTCTTGTATTCGGATATCCCAACGTAAGACAATGTTCTGGAAGATGTCAGTTGGAGTCAAACAAGGCACGATTATTCAAAGGAAATGTACCTAAATTAAAATTTAGTCAATGTGTTTCGACTAAAAAGAATGTCAGATAATCACTCTGTTCTTGTAACCGAGTATTTCACTTAGGAAGGCTCCGTCTTAAGTTATGAAGAACATCACAGAGATAATACGAGTACTACCGAGGAAACAGAAGTTAAAATTTTCAGTATATTCAAAGAAAGGAATAGCAACCGTCGTTGTAATCTTGTACCCGGGTCACCCATTGTTGAACAGTGTTCTGGGGAGCTTTAAATTGAAGGTAAAATGAACATCATGGCATGATAATTCAGAGCAAACCAATAAGAATTAATTTTCGTACTGTACCTGGTAAATGAGATGTGCATCGGACATTCCAAGGCCCGCAACAGCCACGAGGTACATGGCACACGTTCCCACGCTGAGCATGGCACAGTAGCGCAATCTTAGCGGCAGGGTAACGAACAGTAGGTAGTCCAATAAGAGCGCCCAACCTAGGCTGTCCCTCGCTGTCACATCGGTCTTCTTAAGGAACATCTGTGCCAGGAGCTGGGAGTTCGCGAGGTACCATGCCAGGTAGGGCACGGCGACCCACAGAGGACAGCGTGGAGAACCCCGCCAGCACCAAGCCAGTAGCGCCAAATTGAAACCCAGGAATGCAGCCGTCAGCCCCCTGAGCAGGGCATCCATGGCTCCGGGGATGGAAAGTGAGTAGATGTCATAGAGGATGGCGGCACACACGAAGCACTGAAGCCCGGCCCTCTTGCCACGCACGCTGTACGACTGGTAAAGTCGTTCGAGGGCGGGGTCACGAAACGCGCGTTGCACGGAGTCCGGCTCCATCGCGGGAGTAAACTGAACTGAACTGACTCAAACTTTATAGACTTGTGTGTGAGCGGCGTCGTCTAGCGCCGCGGCGCACTCCGGCCTGGCCCGGCGCACGGCACGCAATCAATACCGCGCACAGTCTCGGCCCCTAGACCACCACTGCACTTCCCCGGAGGAATCCGGGCCGACGATGGTGATCCGTGCCACCTACCTGTCCATCCGCCTGCGCACCTCACTTGCCTACTCACTTTATCCGTCCGGCTTTTTCTTGCGCAGCAGGAAACAATCAGCTGGACTGAAAATGGATTGATAATGGAACAAGAAAAGGACACCCGCAAACTTTTCAAGGCTGCGTGTCACCATGACCGGGTAGATAGATGAAACGCTTGAAATGAAAAAATGCATCCTATGGTTCGGATTCCAACTAAAACTGGAGGTCCTGTAGCTATGATCTGCTGACCTCCCGGTCCTGGGGTAGTGATTCTGCCTTTAACACAGTGGCTCCGGGTTCGACTCCCGGCCACGTTCCCCGCTGTGGGCGGGAGCGGTAGAATCATACCCACGGTATCTCCTGCCTGTCGTAAGAGGTGACTAAAAGGGGCCTCAGGTGCTCTTAACTTAGGAGCGTTGGTTGACGACCACGGGGCCCTTAGCTGAGTCCTGGCATTGCTCCCACTTACTTGTGCAGGGTTTCTCACTTTCATCTTTTTTTTTTTTTTTTTTTTTTTTGCTGGTGGCTTTACGTCGCACCGACGATGGGATAGGAAAGGACTAGGAGTTGGAAGGAAGCGGCCGTGGCCTTAATTTAGGTACAGCCCCGGGATTTGCCTGGTGTGAAAATGGGAAACCACGGAAAACCGTCTTCACGGCTGCCGACAGTGGTATTCGAACCCACTATCTCCAGGATGCAAGATCACAGCCGCGCGCCTCTATCCGCACGGCCAACTCGCCCGGTCACTTTCATCTATCCTATCCGACCACCCTTGGTCAACTCTTGTTCTTTTCTGTTCCCGGCGGTATTAGAACACTCGAGGCCTAGGGAGTCTTTCATTTTCACGCCCTTCGTGGCCCATGTCTTTCTTTGGCCGATACCTTCATTTTTTGAAGTGTCGGATTGCTTCGATGTTTCCCTCTGGTAAGTGTTATATAGAAAATAGTTGCCTAGTTGCACTTCCTCTTAAAACAGTAATCACCATCATATCTCCCGGCCAGGTCAGGGATTCTTACCGGTATCTGAGGGTTGGTTCTAGCTTTTCTCCGCATTCATGAAAACAATTGAGGAGCTACCTGACATTGAAATACTGGTCCCGGTCTAGGAAGCCATGAATAACGGCCGAGAGGATTCGTCGTGCTGACCGCACGACACCTCGTAATCTGCAGGCCTTCGGGCTGAGCAGCTGTCGCTTGGTAGGCCAAGGCCCTTCAGGGCTGTAGTGCCATGGGGTTAGTTAGTGGCTGTGGTCACGAGGGCTAGCCTGCCTGTCTCATGCCTAGAGGCCCCAGATTCGATTCCTGGCTAGTCCAAGAATTTTAATTCTGCCTGATAGCTGCAAAGGTGGTTAACTCAGCCTCGTGAAACCAACTGAGGAGCTGTTGATAAGAGAGGCAGCGGATCCGGTCGCGAAAGCCAAGCTGAAGATGTCATTTCGCTGACTACGTGACACCTCAATACCTGCAGGCCAACTGGCTGGGCAGATGATGGGGGCCCCATACGGGCTGTTGCTCATCGCTTTTGCTTTTCTAGCCATGGTCACGATATCGGCAGTTACGTAAATCTACAAGCTTATTCTTTGCAAACTAACCATCAGAACGTGTGGAATTATTAAATCCGGGTGTGATGTAATTGGTAACGCTTTCGCATTTCTTACCGAATAGCTTATGTTAATTGGAACTCCAGGGAATATTAGCGGTAAATTGAAGCTTTATTTTAATATTTAAATTATATTTAGAAAAGTGCTTCGTATCTTGCGTGATATTTTAGTGGTTTCTTCTTTTTGTTTTTGGTTTTGTGTAAGAAATCTGATTCCCGGATTCACCTGTATCTCACTTCTCTCTAGCATGTTGTCTACTCCTTAGTCCCGTTTCTTGATACGGGGTTGGGGATGAGGTGAGATGAAGTTATATATAGCGTATTTTTACGGCCGGATACCCTTCCTGTCGCCAAACTCAAATGGGGAACTAATGCAGATGTTGAATGAAACTGAGTAAGGAAGTGGAAGGAATCGGCTATGGCGTATGAATAAGAACTATCTCGGCATTTGCCTGGAAGTGGAAATAGGAAACCACAGAAAACCATTCTCAGGACAGCCGACGGTGAGGTTCGATCCACTAGTCTCCCGAATGCACAGCTTGACTCCATAGCCATAGCAGGTTAACACGCGCGACCACTCCGCTCGACTTTTCTCTAGCATGTTGAGAAGACCATTCTCACACGGTTACTAATCATTTTTGCTAAATATATTGCGGCGTGTCGGTGACGTATTGAGTTAGCTTATGTTAGCTTTGTGACCATGGTGAGCTGAACACTTTCATTGTTTTGCTATAAATAACCAAGAATCCGCATGTAGACCGTAATGTTAATTTCCCATCGTCCTCCTCCTTTTCTTTTTCGCATTATTATTATTATTATTATTATTATTATTATTATTATTATTATTATTATTATTATTATTATTATTATTATTATTATTATTATTATTATTGATGAGGAGTGCCTAACAGAGGCGGTAAAGGCGTGTTCGGTTCACCCCCAAGAATTTGGGTTCGATTTCCCGCCAGGAAGTTAAGAAATTTAGGAAGCAAGATTTCTACCTCTGGAGCAGCGCATTGGCCTGAGCTTCACTCATCCTACACCAAAAATGAGTACCAGCTTAACTACTGGAGGCAAATGCTTCCGGGCATAGAACTACTCTATCCTACTTAATACCAATTTACGGCTCCAAAAACCTCTATGGTCTGTGCAGAGATAACTTTATTTTGACTCTGCTATCATTATTGTTTTGCTTTGTTATTATTTCTATTAATGTATACATTTCTGTTTCTATATTATTATTATTGTAGATATATTATCTACCTGTATATTTGATAGTGCAGTAGAGTAGGAATTCAGGTTTTATGTTTTAGTTGTGTATTTACTGGTTAATTGTAAGATAAATAAAAGTCTCTTACTTTGCCATGTAAAATAAATCATCTATCTGTCCTTCTTAATCTTCTATTAATAGAGCTTGTTATGTCAGAAAGAATTTTCATCACTTCTCTGCACGACGATTACCATCAAATTTACAATGCCTGTCACTACAATATGATGGGAGTGAGAGACCCAAACCTCTGTACTAACACACAATAGAAGTTCCTTAGTGCCCTAGATAAAATATTACTACTACCACCACTACTCTTCCTCGAGAAAAAAGCCTTGTACCGTTTCATCTACCTACTTGTCTGTCTACACACTGCTCTGTTTATTCTTTTCAATTATAAGACATGACTTAACGGTCATAAACGAAACACAAATGCAGAAAATTTAGAACTTGCATCAATTTAGTTTTAGGAGGCCGCCTAACCGAGACGGCAAAGACGTGCGCTGTTCACCTGGAAGGACGTGGGATCGATTTCCAGTCAAGAAGTCGAAAACCGAGCAAACGGCTGCACGGTGTGGGTCACGCAGCTATCGGCTTGCATTCGAGAGATAGTGGGTTCGAACCCCATTGTCGGCAGCCCTGAAGATGGTTTTCCGCGGTTTCCCATTTTCATACCAGGCAAATGTTGGGGCTGTACCCTAATTAAGGCCATAGTCGCCTCCTTCGCCAGAATACCTATTTGTGTCGGTGCGACGTAAAGCAAGTTGTAGAAAATTTAGAAACGAGACTTCCTCTGCTGGAGAAGTATATAACACTGAAGTCCACTGAGCTTACTCAAAAAAGAGTACATGATTAATTCCTCGGTTCAAAGACAACCAATCGTACAGCTAAACACTCTATACCGATTAGTGTGGAATAGTTGCGAATAGTGGAAGTCCGTACCTTCCTCTTCCAAGGGCCTTCCGAGGTCTGCACGGAGATTGCTTTTATTAGCTACCTGTTTACTTTTAAAGTTGAATCCCATTTATTTATGTATGAGTATTCATTAGCCGGTGGCTACTCCGTGGATCAGATGGCTAGACGTCCGTTTTTCCTCCCTTTACCCCCCGTTCACACCCTTACGACTCTATGTGAAGATTTTACTGGATTTTAATGGATTTTTTACTGTCAATCTAAATTCCTTTGCCAGGTTGTACCTTCCTATATTTTGGTACTGGGTCGTCGTCATTACATGATATGGCACTTCCTGTTGAAAATCAACTCACTTGAGGATAATTAGGATTCGACTAGTAATGTTTGTTATAATATCTGAAAATGGAAAGATTATAGTTAAGTGGCTTTGTTGCTTGCTTTCTACCCTAGTGTCGAATTGCAGATCTTCCACGCTACAGAGTATATTTTGCAGTTAAATAACATCAGTAAAATATCTGGCGTCAAACCAATACGGACAATTCCAACGATCTCATTATCTGAGACTAGATGACGAAATTATTTTAGTTCAATAAAAAACTAAGGTATTTATCGGCCATATTGCTGCGCTCCTGGTCTACAGGCGCAGCTCTGAGCCCTATTATTGAATCTCTTATCTTACCCGGAAGTTACACTGAGATTGACAGCCTGTAATTGTGTTTTAGACTCCTGGAGAGAATTTATCATGCTACGTAAATTTCCTAGGTGTAATGACACGATATTCCATTTCTGTAACGTTTATCGTTTTTATTAATATCTAGGTTTCTGTTATTTCATGGTGATCAAAAAATGTGTACCATGTACAGGGCCGGATTAAGAGGGGGGCTAAAGGGGCTGCAGCCCCGGGCCCCGCGTGCCAAGGGGGCCCCGGCCCTTGGCCGAGCCTAAAATTCTATTAAAAAGGCCTGCTGTACCACCTCCGTGCATGTATATGAATATTTACGCTCGCAAAATGTCGAAGACGCACTCTTCCTTCCTTCTTATCAGCTGTCCGCGTTAGTATTTCATCACTGCTAGAATCAATTACCGTCCGAAGACACGAATCCTCGCTACTTACGCACTGTAATTATTGTAAAAGTTATATTTGACGAAAGTTTAAATCTTGCAGCTTGCGAGTACGGGCAGAGTGGGAAGGGGGGAAGAGGTCTAGGAAGTGAGCGCGGGGGGGCGGGTGCACGGGGGAAGCACGGTGGAATGCGCATGCTGTACTATATCTTTGTATCAGGAACTTCCAGTTCACCTCTGATTATTGAACCATTCGTAAGTTATAACTGTAATGTTCTTGTAAAATGGATAGAAAATATCCTAGTGGTGCCAAAAAACGTAAGTTCTGTTTTGTGTGTCGATTTGATAGTGATGATGAGACAAATGTGAAATATGTTTTGGCATTATGAAATAGCCTATTAACATGAAAACCAGAGAAAAATTGTAGTCTATTTCAACACTTCCCTATTCATCATTTTAAGTGGAAGTAGTTCTATAACAACTTTAGTATGCTAGTCTTACGTGATGTTACGAAGAAGGGGCCCCACATTTTTAAATAGCCCAGGGCCCCCAAACACCTTAATCCAGCACTGACCATGTAGCATTTACACTGTCGGAAAGAAAGTATAACATCATGAATGTGTAGGCTACCGTATTCACTATACAACCTATGGTTAAAGTAACTTGATGACATGACATGATCAGCAATACAGGCCAAACCAAGTGCTGAAGGTGCTTAGCTAAACGTTCGTACAGGTGACGAATGTCGTCCTGCGGTATAGTATTTCAATTTGTGATTTTTTAATACTTTTTGATATATGGGACAAAGCCGTCCAGTCAGTGAATTACGTAAGGGATGTATTTATTTTATTTATTTTTGGAATACAGGAGAAGTGGGTTCATCTCGTCATAAGACCCTTTATGACTTTCAGTGGTAAACATTAGTAGGTCATGAAACAAAAGGATGTAGGAGTTGAATAGTTGTGGTAGGATAATATCGATGCTAGTTGAAGGTTTTAAATATGCAATCCAATATCAAAGAGAAATGCATAATTATAATTGGTCACTATTGTGGAGAATTCACGTAAGAACAGGCAGATTGGATTTTGGTATCCTAGCCAAACCAAACCCCATGGCGCAACAGGCCCGAAGAGCCATGGTCTATCAAGCGACCGTTGCTCAGCCCAAAGGGCTGAAGATAACGAGATGTCGTGTGGTCAGCACGACGAATCCTCAAGGCCGTTATTCTTTGATTCCTAGACCGGGACCGTCATCTCACCGTCAGATAGCTCCTCATTTGTGATCACGTAGGCTGAGTGGACCTCGAACCAGCCCTCAGATCCGGGTAAAAATCCCTGACCTGGCCGGGTATCGAACCCGGAGCCTCCTCGTAAGAGGCAGGCATGCTACCCTTACACCACGGGGCCGGCTAATTGGTATCCTAATTACACCAATATTTGTAGTAGACAAGTAGTGCGAACAAAGTGGCGTACACATCCAAATAATACGTAATTGAGATATCACGTGAGCATGAACAGAACGAAGCTCGTAGTAATTGGATTTTGTGGAAGTGCCGAAGGAAACAGCCATGATGAAATTTCATACTTGGGGTTGCTCTGATAAACTGGCGAAAGTAAGGACGCTTATGGTGCCAAAATACCCTCGTAATATCCGGATGGATAGTGGAATAATGCTTTCCACGTTATTTTTTTATTTTTTGCTAGTTGCTTTACGTCGCACCGACACAGATAGGTCTTATGGCGACGTTGGGACAAGGAAGGGCTAGGAGTGGGAAGGAAGCGGCCGTGGCCTTGATTAAGGTTTAAGCATTTGCCTGGTGTGAAAATGGGAAACCACAGAAAACCATTTTCAGGGCTGCCGACAGTGGGGTTCGAACCTACTATCTCCCGAATACTGTTCCACGTTATTGGGAGGTATCATGGGACTTCTTGTTCCACGCCGTCGATTGCCATCGACGAAGCAAGGAGGTGTAATCCGATGCTGGAAGTATAGCAGGGGCGTAATAAATGTTTTTTTTTTTTTGCTAGGGGCTTTACGTCGCACCGACACAGATAGGTCTTATGGCGACGATGGGATAGGAAAGGCCTAGGAGTTGGAAGGAAGCGGCCGTGGCCTGGATTAAGGTACAGCCCCAGTATTTGCCTGGTGTGAAAATGGGGAAACCACGGAAAACCATCTTCAGGGCTGCCGATAGTGGGATTCGAACCTACTATCTCCCGGATGCAAGCTCACAGCCGCGCGCCTCTACGCGCACGACCAACTCGCCCGGTAATAAATGTATTACGGGCCCGCCTGCTAAAATAAAAATTCGGGCCCCCACAAATAAAGTGTAAAACCTATGAATAACTTCATATAAATGTATTTACAGCAGGTAGAAGTAATGCAATATATTGTAAAAATATATGAACAGATGGATTATTTGTTGTAGTAAGAATATTAAGTCAAGCTGCTGAACTGCCAGCTATGAACCACTTAGATACTCGTATTTAACTACAGAGCCATTCTCCGTAGCCTATATCGAAGTTTCGGTTATAATCATTATTTATTCGATTACAACACAGATATATATATATGCGAATAAAATTAAATCGAAAACTGTTCAAATAAAGTTTGAAAAATATCAAATCGCACAAGTTATAAAAGTATTATACACTTCGCGCAAAGAGAGCTCGTTCGAAACGGAGATGACTGTTACTAGTATAACCTCTTATTGGTATTGTCGAATAAATGTTCTGTAATATTCGTGCACAATATGATCTCAGGTGCTCTATCATCAAGACTAAAATGTGATATTTTGGTATCAACTTTAATTGAAGTAACTATTTTAAAATAATTTGGTGCAGGTCGTTTCGCGGTGTTGCGTGAGACAGCTGTGTTGTGTTACACTCAGCACAATAAACTGCTGCTAGATGCAACCAAGTGGCAATTCCTCTACGTAAAAAGATGTAAAAGATAAACTGCAATATTTCGACTGATTCTACAAAACCGCCCAGATCATTTCCGCGCAGAGTGGCATTAGGCTAGATATATTGCACCCTTTGCACCTCTTCCCCTGCGGTGATTTCCTCTTTTTGGATCCGCCACGGCTTCCCTGTAATAAAATATACTCACCGCAAACGTCTCTTCTCTCAGGGTGTGGGATCGTTTTCTAGACTCTCATGTGCGGTGCGATAAGGAGGATACAAGGCTATTAGGCTATAGGGTAAGCAATCCTCCTGAAATAAATGAAATACTGGCACAGATTGAGGTTTAAATGTGTCTAATTTTAAAATGATTAATAAAATGAATCCAAAAAATTGAGAAATTCAAGTAACACCACGTTAATCTGATCCAGCATGTGTGTTCCAACTGTGACTGTCGTCAACTCAATTTGATCATATAAAAAATGTTCCCTTGTCCTACAAATCAGCCACTTTAATATAATTATGGAGAGTCCAAATTAAGTGGCATCATTAATTAATTAATTAAACAAATTATAATCTAGTTAACTACGTTCGTTCTAGACAATAATGAGAGTCTAACTGAATAAACATTCACTAACATGAATCTTGAATGTAAATTACTAACTGAAACTGTATAATTAAAAGCTTGCAGTTACTAATTACCAGTTACAAAAGAGTGGTGTTCGAATGTGCATTGTTATAAATCAGAACATTTAATAGTCTTTGGGATTCACTGCTCCCCTTTATGTCTTCATCTAAATTCAATTACAGTGAGTTTTACACGGACTTAGTGGCCTCTCACGGCTGAATGTCTCCATCTCAAATTTCAAAAATTACATCATAAGTTTATTGTCATTGATTTCTTTCTTTCTTTCTTTCTTTACCACAAGTTTACAGATTTAGTGGTGGCATAACTGTGTTAAACCCTAAAGATAGGAAGTCAATCACCTCAAGTTTGATTGATTATCTAGTCAACTGAACAGCCACTGTTTACATTTGCATAACATGCGTTGGTCATATTTGGTCTCACAGGGACTCAAACTACCTGAACAGATTTAAAAAAAACATTTATAATTTCTTGATCAACCTTGCCTGGATTTCCATACATGAGAAATTTATAACTGTTGGGTGTATTGTTCAGTGTTGTTTCTTATTATGTTTTCTGCTGAAATGAAAACAAGAAGTGAATCTAAGACGCTGCCTGTTTGAATTGACGCGAGCTGTCATTTACCTGACATTATTCAAAATACAGCGGAAATTGTCCCTTTTAATGGAAAGAAAGTACATTTATAACCGAAGTCAGGCACCACCTCTGCTAAATAAAATAATCAAAGGGAAACATTGCTGAAATATAAAAGGCCCTTATACTAATATATCATATCATCTTGTAGCAGGACGGATCGAACAATGTCCTGGATAAAGCGGGCACTGTTTAACGGACCCTCAACAAACACCACAGGTGAAGGAAACTGTAGCTTATTGCCCCGCTCACGATGATGTCAGGAGTTGGGCCCACATCCTTTGAAAGAATACAGTCTGGAAGATAACGCTCATCAGGTCGGCGTCGCACACGTAAACGGCATCACTTGCATGAAGGCAGAGCCTGTTCTCATTGCTAAACATAACATAGTTCCATTCCAATATCTAAGCTATCCTTGCTTGACACCACAGGAGTCGTGCAAACATTGAATGAGTGACTGAAGAAATTTCGGGCAAAAAGCACATGTGTTCGTAGTCCTGCTGTAAGTAGACGGTTTCTAATGGTACATGTGCACACCGGTAGCACATTCACTGGGATCTCTGCCGTGGATGGGTTATGACCTGGCGGTGGTGGCCTAATTACGCCGATCCTGACATATGACAGTACTACATGGACGTCCCGAAACGGGCGTGGGCCTGTTCAACTGACCTCCGTTGATAATATCACCACACTATGGTAGCATCACGACCAACGGGTGCAACAATCCATCTGTATGTCCAATCCTGCCTCGCGAAGTCCCTCGATGCCACCCTCTCAATCGGCCGTAATTGCGCAACAGAGGAACGTAACCGCCTTCGAGGAATGGCAAAAAGCTTGACTGCTACACATACAAACAACATTGAACCTTTCAGGCGCAATGATAATGCCCGGTGCGTTGCTGGGAACGGTGCAACGAAGTGCATGATAACGTGTCGTCTCTTGCCTGACGTTCATCAGTTTAACAACAATCGTCCAGCATGTAACTATTGTACCCATATTCAGATCGAAATCATTCTTTAGAGTGTTGCATTTCTTCGGCAGTGTATATAGTGTTATATTTTAACTCACAAGACAGTGGTGTTCAGTAACGAAGGGAAATGTTGAGTAAGAGTCAGTGGCGGCTCGTGGATATCAGCAGTGGGGGGCGCGCCTTAGTTTCATAATTCCATAATATATCTCAAGTTCTTCAAACCATGTCATCAAGATACACACTTCGAACACTATACGGTGCAATGCATATGCAATTATTATTATTATTATTATTATTATTATTATTATTATTATTATTATTATTATTATTATTATTATTATTATTATTATTATTATTATTATTATTATGCGTGAATAGTTCCTTTCGGAGCACACGAAGCTTTATTTATGATATGCATTCATCTGTTGACTAAAGATCCTCTTCCTTTCTTGCGTCCACTTGGGACCTGCTCTTTTTCGTATTTCATTCTCTGGAGTAACTTTCCACTTGTCAAGTTTCTTTCTATATATATTTCGATTCAAAATGTCTTCGGGTTGAATTTGTGCGTTCTTCATGTCCGCTTTTGTTTGTTGTATTATTATTATTATTATTATTATTATTATTATTATTATTAACATTTGCCTGTTCTTGTCCACGATCGAATTATGTTTACGAATAGTTTCACTGCAGTGATCACTCAAACAAGACACGACATTGACTTTACCAAGCATTTCAGAGTCCATGGTACTATCCACATATCCGCGCGTTCTTGTTATATACGTCAGGAGAATTAATTTGTCTTTGAAAAGGCCTATTTTCATTTTCCTTGATCTCCGGTTTTTTCAACGAGAAGTCTGGCGTCGGCCTACCACACTCCTTCAGTTCGACTTTCTTTTCGATAGAAAGAGGAGAAAACGTTAGTTCTTTAATATGTTCGACGGTAATCATACAGTTCGAAGTGCAAACATAACACTACGCCTACATAATATAAAACACAACCTTTCTCCTAATTTCACCTCGTCACAGTCACCTCACGAGATCATTCATCGACACAAAGCTAAACATCGCGCTCTCCAGTGAGTATGGCCAACATCAGTCAAGAACGAGGAGACAGTAGTTACAGTCGTTACTCGTTTCGTTAGTTAATAATCCTAAAAATTACAAGACTATTTTAAATATATACCGGCACATTTAACTCAGGTAAGTGCCTCAGTAAAATAGTTCCTAGTTTTAGGAGAGTAATGGCACAAACTGACCCCTGTTAAATAGAAATCAAATCAGCAATGTTTCGGGTAGGTTGGCTACAACGATAGGCCGCGGCAGAAACGCGCCGGAATCTCCATTAGAACAGCACATCTCTACTGTGCCTCTGATTGGCTCCCTCAAGGCCAGTCAAGCGAGACTCGGAGTATTTGGTCCGCTATGAGAGAGCGCCCTCCTGCGCAGGGCCAGCAGCGCATCGGGCCGCAGTACAGTACAATTCGCGCCCTTGATAATAATAGTAAAATATTTCCCTTGTTAACATTTAAGATTAAAATTCCCTAATTTAATGGAACCCCGTGGGGGGCGCGCGCCTTAGCGCCTCCCAAACGAGCCGCCACTGGTAAGAGTAATATTTTTGTTAATGACATGCTAGCGTTGCAAACAATGAGTGAAGGGTATTTGAAATGCGGAAATATCTTTTTTTTTTTTTTTTTTGAGGAAAGAGAATATATCTAGTTTTAATGGGACTATGTGTTTGGAACTTGCATGGCGTTTCCTCAAAATATGGCCCTGTTTATGCCCAGCGTACGGAGCACAAACGGCCTTTGTTTAACAAGCTGAAAGACTATCTACCATTCCACTAGAACATTTAGAATAAACTTCAAGAATTCAGAGAGATTTCCGATTAATGCTTGACTGATCAGGGTGTAATCACAAAAAATCAATTCATTCACTCTCACCACACCGATTTTGAGTTCAGTTTTCCATTATTTACTTTCTCGGCCGGGGAAATGTCACATACATTTTTCGAAAGACGTGTTGAAACCTCTCCATTGTTGCTTGAAACATTTAAACATTTCATGGGTATTTGTTTTAATATTCTGGTAGTTACCGGTATGTGCTATTTATCTGTATGTGCACACTCCAGTAACCTGTGCTTTCCGCAACATGTGATGAAGGCCGTAGCTCTTTTATTTCCATGTATGATTTTTCCATTGCACCCTGCCATGGTATTTTAATTGTAATCTCTCACTGTGTTTTAAAAGACAGTGTATAAACTTATCAGTCACGGAGTAATACGTTTCCTCTGGCATCATTCCTAATACCAGCTGATCGGTACTCTGGAGCTTACCCACTCGAACGCTGCCTGGCGGGGCGCGCTTGAACTCGATGAGTCCTCACCACCGCCGTCTCAATCTCTATATACTGCCTGCTCTGTGCCGCGAGAATTGCGTTTACAGCGACATTGCAGATGGCAGCACTTACCGCACCCAGAGCACATGTTGGTTAAATAAGAATTGGTCCGTAACACCAATATAAAATGTAAAATAATCCTTAACATGTTACTAATTGAGAAGATAGTGCACATGCAGAAACTAACATTTCACATTTGAGCTTGGCTTAAGATATAGAAACGTAAAAAACACAAAATCTCACCAGTTACAGTAGATATATTAGGATCATCCCACTGCTGCGTGGTACATACAAATTTCAGAATTTTCTCGACACGAGTAACGGAGCACCTTTTCAGTTCTTTTTTTACTGTTATTTACCAGCAGTGGACGCAAGATTTTCTATCACTATTTCGTTGACCCT
Source organism: Anabrus simplex (assembly GCF_040414725.1). Lineage (NCBI taxonomy): Eukaryota > Metazoa > Arthropoda > Insecta > Orthoptera > Tettigoniidae > Anabrus > Anabrus simplex. The sequence goes on along the minus strand of NC_090271.1, from coordinate 187,930,192 downwards.
TTCTTCATGACCAGATTTCAGGATACGTTTTATAGCACATAATGCAGTGCGTGCGTTCGTCATGTCATTAAATCCACCACCCAATCTTCCTGAACTAAATAGAGCTTCTGTTGCGTGTCCAGAAAATCATCCAGTGAGAACATAAAATAACCAATATTTTAACAGATAAGACACACATTCCACTAAATATTTCACAGTTAGCGAGACAGCATCTGCCGTCTCATTAGTCAAGACACTTCAGTTTTTCACGTTTTGATTCTAACCGAATTATTTTAACGTACTCGATGAACTCATCATTCAACCATTGTAAGTATTTTATCTGCTGGTGAATAGAAATGCTCACAGTCTGGATTGTTTTGCCGAAAGGCATTACAGTATTCATTTCTGAACTAAAAGGGATAGATCTGAGACTTCTAAGCCTTTAACGAGGACGTAGACAGCACGACTAGAGAACTTCTTTGAAAGTCGGATTTCAAGAAAACACAACAGTTTATCCGCCAGAGCAGCAGATTTTACAACATAAGTGCCGCATACACCTTCAACATTGACCACGCAAACGAACTTGTCACTGGTTCGGTCGTAGAGGAGCCGTACCTAATTAGCCATTTAATCGGCGATCACTGTTACACTCCTCTCTGCTGGTCTAAGAGATTTACATTCAGCTCTAACTCTTTCCTTCACTAATTGGAAAATCCCGACAAACACTATCAACATTTTCCATTAAGGCTACCTGTCCAGAGTACTTTGTGACGGAGCTGACACTAGACCAGGAGTCCTGCCATATTCGTAACCGTTTGGGATACTATTCCCCACGTCACATAGTACCGCGTGATTTGTTCTGACTGCCCGGATTTCGTCTTGCGAAAATTATGGATTTGATTTTAAAAAACGGTCGTTTTTCCTTTATTTTTGGCTGCTTCTTTTATTTTATTCAGACGATCAATTTCTGGGTTTTCTTCGAATTGTCTCTGTCGTCTTTTAACTTCATGGTTAGTCATCAGCTGTGTTCTACTCGTTGGCTGAACGGTCAGCGTACTGGCCTTCGGTTCAGAGGCTCCCGAGTTTGATTCCCGGCCGGGTCGGCGATTTTAACCTTAATTAGTTAATCCCAGTGGCCCGGGAGCTGGGTGTATGTGTTGTCTTCAGAATCATTTCAACATCATCACCACCACCACCACCACCACCACGACGCGCAGGTCGCCTACAGTCAAATAGAAAGACCTGCACCTGGCGAGCCGAACCCGTCCTGGGATATCCCGGCACTAAAAGCCATACGACATTTCATTTTCATTTCATCAGCTGTTATCGCAGTCTCAGAATTCTTGATCGGAGCCTCTAATGTCTTATTTTCTGATCACTCCTGTCATTCTCACTCGTTGGAAATTGACTTGGATTATTACATCGTTGTTCAAATGAATTTCGTACTCGTCATCCAATGTATTTCCTGCGGTTGAAGAGTTTGTTTCATCAAAGATTTCTTCCGAAGAAATACCTTGTCGCTGTCTGGTCTTACGTGGAACTATTTTTTGGTTTGAAGGTAATGGGGATAATTCGAAGACCGACTAGGCACGCTCTCTGGCTTCAATATATTTTTATTTTTAGTTTTATCTTTTATCTCCATCTCTAAAATTCAGGCTACAAACACAAGAACGTGAACGTTTTCTCGTTTTCATTCCGCACCCTGAAGGGGTGGGGCGGGCCACCTAAATGGTAACGCCCTCTCTCTGGCCAGGAGATTAGACGGGGTTGGGAAGAATTGAGAGAAGAGGGAGATGGGAAATAGCGGTTTGAATAAGTGAAGGAGATTAGAATAAGGACGTGTAGGGTATCCAGCGCTTTATTGACAGATTTACAAATACAAAGACATGTATAACAGAGATGCAAATAAGGGAAGATTTAACCAAGGTTGCAAGAGAAAAGGTGAAGTGCAAGGATGTGACAGAAGGAGGACAAATTAACAAGAGAAGTGAGTAGGAGGCTGAGGAGATGAGAGGTTGGCGATGGTGGCGAAAAGTAGCCTGGTGGGTGTGGATAAGGTCGGATATGTGGACTAGGTGGTTGAGGAGGAGAGGTAGGTGGTGGCGACCGTAGAGCTGTATACTATGGTGGATAAGTCGTTGAGGGTCGTCGAGTGTAGGAAGGTGGAGTCTCATTAAATACGTGGGTCCATCTGCGTTGAAGATGCGGAACGCTCGGCGCACTGGTAATCCTGCTTGACGGAGTTCATGGACGATGTCTTCAGATGATATGCTAGGGTCCACACCGCAAACGACGCAACTGTAGGTTGTAAGGCTGTCGGACGGCGGCGGTGACGACGGTGGATGGGCCGTATTTGCTGGCGCTTCGGTGGCAGTTCCCTCGGCAGGTGGCTGAAGTAAGGTTCACTCGGGACGAAGTTGGTCAGTGGTGGGAGAGATGGGGAGAGGAGATGTCATAAGGGGGAAATGATGGGACATAACTGAAGTGGTTATAGGAATGTTGGAGGAGGTGTGAGCAGGAGTGGTGGTGGTGGTTGTGGTGGTGGTGGTGCAGCTAGACGACGAAGGATGGAACAGTGTTGTAGATGGTGCGGTTGCTACACACGAATCGGCTGTGACAGGCGTATCAGGTGCTTCGAGGAGTAGTTGAGCTATGATATTCGGAGGAGTAGCTTCGACTCGATGGAGGCGGCGGTGAATGCATGCTCCATTATCTATAAGGTTGAAGTAGTCGTCAGAAGAAGGAACATACAGGAGTACATTAGGCGATGGGTCTGGTCCGGCGTAGAGTCTGGAGGCGGTATGGATGCCTATTGATCGGAGTTCCGTGTAGATGTCGTCATTGCAGAGAGTAGGATTAACATCACGGACGATAAGGGTGTACATGTTGGGGAGGTCGACTTCCGACTTAGTGCCAGCCTATATGTTTGATTGCCGTCGGAAGGGTGCGTAGGTATAATTGTGGCGTCACTCGACCGACAGAAAAGAAGAGACGTTGCTGTGGGAAGATTGGAGTCCACTTGTAGAGAAGAGGTGCGACGCGCAGCGTGAAAAAACACAAAAATAATCGGATGGAATATTGATTACCCTTGGTTGAACCTTGCCAATTTTCCCAAAGTTCTTTACTTGCGGGAGGGGGGGGGGGGGCAGGAGTCCTCACACCTGAAGAATTCGGATTTCCTGCTTTGATATACGGAGAGGAATACAACAACTAAGCATTTTACAACCAGAGACACACAAATAAATGCTCGATGCAAACGCACTGGAACACAATAGCGTGGGTACGGAGATAAGTTGGGTGCGTTAGCTGGCGCCCCTAGCGGAGGTTCGTGACACTAAGAGCTCACGCTGAGAAGCACGTTAACCGCATAGCATAGAGCAGGCAGTATATAGGATTGAGACGGCGGTGGTCCTCACACTTGTTCCTATATTCGTCATCGTCTGAGTATAAAAAGAGAACCCCTAAACGCTTTCAGCCCCCAGTCGATGAACTCCTTGGAACGAATGTTGAAGGTCTTCGTCAGCTCTATCGTCCATCAGAAACTGCTAAAGGAGTGCCATTGTCTTCTTAGAATCAAATAACATAGTATCTGCATAATTTACCCCTAAGTATTTGACGCATTCGTTCCTCGAAATACATTTAATCTCCATAACTTCTTCGACTGTAATGAGCCCTTCGTATATTTCTCCTCTACTGATATTGATAACTTTAGATATTTCAGGGTTTCCTGTTAGACCAAGTTTACACAACCCCTGTAAAGCTAGTTTCGTCAGTTCTACTGCAGAGTCTTGAATTTTCTTACAATAACCGTATCATCTGCGAAGCCCAATATTGTTAGAGGTTGAAGTCCCTTGGCAAGAGAACAACCATGCATGTCGCATAGTTCTTTTTCACCGATCTCCCGAAAAATTTGATCTGTTATGAGATTGTATATAACAGGTGGCAATGGAGATCCTTGCGCTACAACACGGCGTAATTTAATGGGATTAGTTTTCTTTAAATTGGCCTGGATCTGAGCTGTGTTATTCTCTTGAAGCTTTCAAATTATATTGCTCAGCTTGCTTGGCGCAGTTGACGTAGCTAACGTTTTCCTTAAGTGTATATGACCCACATGGTCGGAAGCCTTGTTTATAATTAGGAAGACCAGGGTAACATCTTGTTTGTTGGGTTTTGCTGAGTTTAACACAGATCTGAGTAAAGCGGTGTTTATGTTGGTGCCAGGTGAATTGATGAATCCTCTTTGATGTTCGCTAAATTGGATGTAACTCCTTAATCTTACCTCAAAGACCTTCTCGATGACACGACAAAGGACTGGCCTCCAATCTGACAGTTCTATTGGAGCTCCATTTTTAGGTAACAAAATGGTGCGCGCCATTGTGAACAATAATGGAACATGTTTTAATGTTAATTGTAATCTCTCATTGTGTTTTAATTAAACTTTTAGAAAACATAAACTTCCTACTGACGCAAGTTTTATAAAAAAACATAGTACCATTTAAATTAGAAATAAGACTTTTTAAAACTTAAAATTATAGTATTTAACTCGTAGCAATTTTACCTATGATAGTTGATGCCATATCATCTTTCATAGCTCTGTTTAGAACTCTGTCTGGTCGGGCTGTCGTGTCCACAGCCATTCTTTTCTTAGCGAGAATTACCTCTTCCTTGTGCACCGTTGTGTCGAAGGTTTCGTTTTATACAGCACGTTCGCTTTCATTCAGCAGGTCATCGTAATGTTCACGTTCACAGTTGTTACGTGTGGCAAAAATAGATGAAAAATGATTCTCAATATCCTCGATATCAGCCGTACAGTGAGTCGTTTGGTCGTTTAGAGCGTTTCTGATGGCTTTCTTTCGCTGGTTGTAATAGAAATACTGCATTTCTTGATTACAGGTACTTATTACGTCTCTTTCATTTATCTCTATTTGTTATTCTAAGCGGATTTGAGTGTTGCTTGTAAGTTCTCTGTAGCTTTGCATCTCGCTTCATTTTTCTTTCCTCAAAGAAATTTTTGGTCGGGTGTTTAGGACCTGATAGGAGATCTATGGCTTCGCCTGAAAAATAGTGAATTCGTCGACAGACTTGTCGAACTGATCTGTATCATAATCTATTAGCTTGATGTCCCGTATAGATAACTCCAATGATCACAAGTATAAAGATTGGACTTTACACCCAATCAATACTTAACCTCGAACAAATTATGTAGGTTCAATCTTCAGCCCTAAGGCTGGATGGATCCTCAACAGCGCCGCCATCAGCTGTAACAGATGGCCTAGGCACCACTGAAGAGACGTACTAGGGAAATGAAGAGTTAGGTAGTATCCCGTTGCTTTCCTCACCGAGTCGGAAGTTGCTTTTACATATTAGTCTGCCAAGCCCACTGAAATGCATGCACCAACAAACCCAATGAGCAACATTTTCACATCATTCATAGTAGGGACCGACTGCAGAAGGAATGGCATTACTAGCATCGCTCATACCTCAGTCAATTTCATATTGTCAAAGCCAAGGATGAGACAGAGAAAGGTCAATGAAAGTAACAGAATTGTTCTAGCCCATACCAGAAGACATAGCGCACTGTAAACACTAGGTCCTGCCAGCAAAGGCAATCGAACAAATTACATGAAGATTTTAAACTTATTCGCCCCTTCAAATCACACAACTCGCACTTGTTTCATTGTAGAAGTCAAACTATATTAAGAACATCAAGAAATGTGATACCGTACTTTATTATTAAACTTTTAGAAAACACAGACTTCCTACTGACGCAAGTTTTGTAAAAAACATAGTACCGTTTAAATTAGAAATAAGACGTTTTTAAAACTTAAAATTATCGTATTTAACATTGTAATATAGAAATCAGAAGACTGTGTGCGTGATTGAACATCAAGAATCAGTGACATCATAATGAACTCTTGAACAATTTTAGACCTCCACATTTCCCACCCAAGCATATTTTAACACTACAGTGTATCAATGTAACTTAGACATCTAAAATTATAATAAGCAGCTTTTTAAAAGTATATGTTATCTTTTAAAAAGCTCAAGGTTCTTCAGCAGCTGAAAGTGACCAATATATATTGGGTCGAAACTGGTACTGTAATCTAAAAGGTTTTAAGTACCTTATAATAAATAATAGTATTGATTAGGTGGAAAGTCCAATTTATATTCTTATGAACTTGATCTCAGCTAACCGTGTGCAGGCATTTTTATCTGATTATATTTAGGCTGCTTGTCTGTCGATGTCGACATTTCTACCAGACGGAAGAGTAAAATGTATCCCTCTTGAGCGATCTATGACTCAGTTTCAATTTATTTTTTTAGTTAAATACAAAATGTGTCACATCAAAACTTGAATTATTCTCAATAGTCTAGAGGAGATCAATTACATGAAATTGCTCCTCATTTCAGTAGGTTAAAACTAACTAAAATATTCGGGTAACTTACCATGTATCCTAAGATATTGATCAATCAATCAGTCAATCAATCAATCAATCAATCAATCAATCTCTACTGATCTGCATTTAGGGCAGTCGCCCAGGTGGTAGATTTACTATTTGATGATTTCCTAGACTTTTCTTGAATGATTTCAAAGAAATTGGAAATTCATTCACGTCTCCCTTGGTAAGTTATTCCAATCCCTAACTCCCATTCCTATAAACGAATATTTGGCCCTATTTGTCCTCCTGAATTCCATGTTCGTGAACACTCTCCGTCACAAGTCCTCACTCAACCCTCGGAAGACAGTCACAATGGACGCTTGCAATAGCCGTACATATTCTGCTTTATGACGGTAGATTTTCTCCTTCAAATATCCCCACAGGAAGAAGTCGCAGGGATTGAGATCGGGGCTATGCGGTGGCCAGATTGAGCCGCTCAGAAAACGCTCGGGATATTGATGGGACATCAAATAGGGCCCGAAATGTTCATTCAGGAAGTCCAGAACAACATTTGCAGTGTGCGGACGAGCTCCATCTTGCATGAACCATTGTGTCTCTATTGGTAGTCGTGATGCAAAGAGTTCTGGAAGGAAACTGTTTGTCAACATGTCATTGAAAAAGATTGGCCCAATAATTCCATGACTGGAAATTGTAGCACACACACACACACACACATTTTCACACCGTGACTTTCAACCTCGTGCACAATAGCAGGCCGCTCTTTCTCCCAAAAGCGGACATTCGGTTTGTTCACTGCACCATTGAGATAGACGTGTGCCTTATCACTGACCCATTTGTTGTGCAATACGGGATCACCTTCTGAATAACCCACGCAGCAAACTGTACTCGCCGTTGCTTGTCAAGCGCCGTTAGTTTATCACCTGTTGTCATTTTGTATGGAAACACGTCAAAGTCAGACTGCAGTATTCTCTGAATTGACCGACGAGAGATGCCCAGCTGAACAGATGCAGTTCTGGTGGATTTGGTGGGGCTCCGAGCCACAGCCGCTCTCACAGAAGTAACATTTCTCCGGTGAGCGGACCGGCTTGAGGCGGGGCCGTTTTCTCTCCAGGACGTTGCCTTCTGTTTCAAATTGCCTGGCCAGTCTGTATACCGTCTGCCGGCAAGGAGCCCACCGAGTACGGAAATAAACACTAAAAACCTTTCCTGGGTGAAAGCTACGCTCTTTGTTTCCGCATAAAACAACACTATCTTCACCTTCTGTTCACGCGTCGATCTCCCTTTGTCCGCCATACTGTATAACTGTCAGCCGGTACGCATGCGCAACATGTGGTGCTGCCTGTCGGATCACGCATGAAATAAGGTTTCTGTTCACGAAAGGACTGAGCCCAGGTTTACACATTTCATAAAACATTTCCGATGTATGACACTTCGTGCGCCATCCTGTATACTAATGTCATTCCACGCCATCTCTTCACCGACAGCTCGGAGCATACCAATTAGTCGAGCAGCTCGTCTTCATTCTCCCAAGTCTTCCCAGTCCACACTTTGCAACATTTTTGTAGCGCTCCTCTTTTGTCGGAGATCACCCTGAAAAAATCAAACTGCGTTCCTTTGGATTTTTTTCCAGTTCTTGAACCAAGTAATCCTGGTGGGGGTCCCATACACTGGGTTCTTACCAGAGAATTGTATGCCCGCTCATTTACATCCTTGCTACAACACCTCAACACCGTCAAAACCATGTGCACAGATCGGTACGCTTTATTTACAATGGCATTTATTTGATTACCCCAATGAAGATCTTTCCATATATTAACACCCGGGTACTCACAGTGATCCCCGTAAGGAAATTTCACCCCATAATCGCAGTAATTAAAACTGATAGGAATGTTCCTATTTGTGAAACTCACAACTTGACTTTTAACCCCGTTTGCCTACTGTCTATCTCACAACATTATCGAGGTTATTTTGCAGTTGCTCCCAATCTTGTAACTTAATACTCTATACAGAATAACATCATCCGCAAAAAGCCTTATCTCTGATTCCATTTCTTTACTCATATCATTGATATATAGTCCGACTAGTTGTCTGGACGGTCAGCGTACTGGACTTCGGTTCAGAGGGTCCCGGGTCCGATTCCCGGCCGGGTCGAGGATTTTAACCTTAATTGGATAATTCCAATGGCACGGGAGCTGGGTGTATGTGTTGTCTTCATCATCATTTCATCCTCATCACGACGCGCAGGTCGCCTGCAGGTGTCAAATCGAAAGACCTGCACCTGGCGAGCCGAAACCATCCTGGGATATCCCGACACTAAAAGCCATACGACATATAAAGGTCTAATAATACTGCCTGTAATTTTCAACATTATGTCTATGACCCTTTCCTTTGTACACAGGGGCTATTATAGCAACTCTCCATTAATTTGATATAGCTCCTTCATGCAAACAACAATCAAGTAAGTACTTCAGATATGGTACTATATCCCAACCCATTGTCTTTAGCATATTCCCAGAAATATCAATTCCAGCCACTTTTTTAGTTTTCAAATTTTGTATCTTATTGTAAATGTCATTGTTATCATAGGTATATTTTAATACTTATTTAGAATTAGTTACCTCCTCTATCTGGACATAATCCTTGTAACCAACAACCTTTACATACTGCTGACTAAATACTTCTGCTTTTTGAAGATGCTCACATACACACTCCCCTTGTCCATTAATGATTCCCGGAATGTCTTTCTTGGAACCTGTTTCTGCCTTAAGGTACCTATAAATACCCTTCCATTTTTCACTAAAATATGTATGACTGCCAGTTATACTTGCCATCATGTTATCCTTAGCTGACTTCTTTGCTGGATTCAATTTCCTAGTAAGTTCCTTCAATTTCTCCTTACTTCCACAGTCATTTCTAACTATTTCTTTCCAATCTGCACCTTCTTCATAGACTCTTTATTTCTCTCTTGTAATAAAGTGGGTCTTTACCATTCCTTACAGGTACAAACTTGTTTTCACATCACTCAACAATTGATTTAAAACTATCTCAGGGGTTGTTTACATTTTTATTTATCGTTTTCCTCCGATCATATTTACTTTTTTTTAAACTCCCTCATACCTGTTTTATCAACCATATGGTACTGCCTGAAAGTCCTACTTTTAAGACCTTCCTGTCTATCACATTTATTTTTAACTACGACAAAAGTGCTTCATGATCACTAATACCATATATTACTTCGGTTTCTCTGTAGAGCTCATCTGGTTTTACCAACACCACGTCCAGTATATTCTTCCCTCTTGTTAGTTCCACCACCTTATGAATTAGCTGTCCTTCTCATATTGACTTATTTGCCATTTGTTGGTCATAGTTCCTGTCGTTCGCATTACCTTCCCAATTGACAATTGGTAAATTGAGATCTCCCGCTACAATCACATTCCTTTCCATGTCGTTTCCAACATAGCTGATTGATCGTATGCGTATTTATACATGATGCTGGATTTAGAATGTTTAACTAGTAGTATTTCTTTTAATATTTTCTCTCCATAGAATTGCTTGTTGTACTCTTGTTGTTGTGGTTTTTGTTGTTGGGTAATTATGTTTTTACTTTATTTTATTATCACACTACTGTAAGTGACCATTGCCACCGGCATATTTCTCAATTGCGACGTATTTTTAATAATAATAATAATAATAATAATAATAATAATAATAATAATAATAATAATAATGATAATAATAATAATAATAATAAAATCCAACTTTCGAGGATTCCTAGAAAATAGATTCAAGAGATTTGTTATTTTTACGATTACGTATCTGTGAATGTTCAGAAGAACTGACCCATTGAGTCGACATTCACTCGTTTATTGCCAGTTTCTGTTTATTTCCTTTTATAAAATTGCCATTGGGGGAGTGTTTAACCCCCAGTAGCCCCCCTTTGGCTACGCCCCTGCTGGTGGAATATCAATTGAGTGACTTTTCATCCTTTGTATTAATATAACAGAAGCCGCTTCGCTGTATAGATCATGATCAAATTTTGAAGCCGTTTTCATAACATCACTTCCCTCAGTTTGGGAAACACAGTTGACATTTCGGAAATGTACCATCCATTTCCCTCCTGGAATAGCATAGGCCTACCGGATTGGAAAGTTTCACTGAGGCATTTTATTAAAGTACGTCTCTGATTTGTTCTACATTTCTTTGGCTTAAGGTATTACTTATACTCCTCCTTTTCAGCTTGTCCATTGTCTGTATATTCTATCTTGTTCTTTGTACATTCAAATTTCTTTGCTTTCATCGTTTCTCTCTTTTCAGTTATAGCTCTGATGTCCTGAGATAAATGTTTGTTGCTACTGAGTCCAAACTTCCCTGCATTTTCCTCTATAAACTTGTCAGCCTTATCATATAATTCTTAGACTCCAAATCTTGCCACACGCACAGTAGGCCTAGGAATCCGCTTCTCAGACATTTAAGGCATTCCTATTGGTTGTTCCATAAGTCATCCCAAATGTTGCTATTCTTCTGAACTGTTTCTCCCTAAAATATTCGGCACTTTAACGAAAAGTGTCCCTAATGAGGCGATGGTCTGTGTTGGACTGAAGTTGACTTTCTACTCCCACATTCACGAAAATCCTTCTATGTGTAGTTAAAATATAAGCCATCTAATTGTGTGTGTGTGTCTCTCTGGTGCTCCCACATCCATCTTTTACCTGGTCTTTCTTTGAAATAAGTGTTCATTGCTTCTCAGATATTCAAGGCAATCGTATTGGTTGTACCATAAGTCTTCCCAAATGTTGCTATTCTTCTGAACTGTTTCTCCCTGAGAGATTCGGCACTTTATGGAAAAGTGTCCCAAATGAGGCGATGGTCTTTGTTGAACTGAAGTTGACTTACTACTCCCTGTTTCACGAAAATCCTTCTATCTGTAGTTAAGATAAACGCCATCCAATTTTCTGTGTCCCACTCTCGTGACTCCCACATCCATCTTTAACCTGGTCTTTCTTTGACATAAGCGTTCATTGCCGAGATGTTTTGCCCAATTATAAATTCCGTAAACCTCTGTCATCTATTATTTCTTACTCCATAGTCACAAGGCACTAAATTCTGCTCTTCTGTGGTTCTGTGCCCTACATATGCGTTAAAATTGTCCATCACGATCATGGTGCTTTGAAAGCGTTGATGTTTGAATTTAAGTGATCGTAGACATTTTCTATTTCGTCATCTTCATGGCTTATCGTTGGTGCAAAAACTTGTTAATGCAGTTTTGCGACCTAGGGCTATTCTTAGAAGAGCGATTCTATCTGAGATTCCTTTGAGCTGCTCGATGTTATTCCTACCTATTTTGTCAACTGAGAATCTGACATCCAGGCCTGTCGTTTATGCAGTAGAGTACATTACTACACTGCGCCTCTCCTATGACTGCTCCATCACTGTCTTTGACTTCTGATACTCTACTTATATCCCAGGAAAAATAAATCTTTTCCAAATATTTTTCTAAGATTCTTCCTTTGTTCTCAAAGTTCTTACATTTAGTATCGTGACATTCAGTTCAGTTATGCCATTATTACAAGCTGATTTGTTCTTAGATACAGAATGATTTTGAGGACTACGCCCCCGTTTCTGGTTTATGCCGTGAGATTTTATCGGGCCTCCTGATGTGAGTGAAATAACGTGAAGGAAAAAGCGAAGAAATGCTTTCACAATGCACAAACTGGATCACTAAACAAGGACCTGAAAAGCGCCACAACAATTTTGTCCAGAGACTCCTGACCACATTCGAAAGACGATTCATGTCTAAACCACCAAGGGGGAGTTTCTATTTCCGGATTCGATAGGCTCCACTTTGCGTAAACTTAACAGGACCGTTGGATGTTTTCGTCGGTCAGTATTTCACTGAACACTCTCCATTCTCGGCATGCTTCTTGTAGAAGAGGAGTGCAGAATAAAGAAAAGGAAGAACCGAACGAAGTATTCATGTACCGGTATATGTGTGTGCGTGGGTTTCAAATTTATTATTATAAAATGACTGGGGATATAAAGGGTAATGTTGAATGTGGTATTATCCTTGTATTCACGAGAGTTTGAATTAAGAAACCGTAAGGAACCATTACAGTCCGACCCCGTGGCTGAATGGTCAGCGTTGAGGCCTTCGGTTCAGAGGGACCTGTTTCAATTTCTGGCCCTGTCGGGGATTTTAATCACGGCTGATTAATTCTTCTGACTTGTGGATCGTGTGTTTGTGTTTGTCCCAACACTTTTCTCTTCATAATCAGAAAATACACCACACTACCAACCACCACAGAAACACGTAATAGTGACTACATCCCTCCACATAGGGTTGGCGTCAGGAAGGGCATCCGGCCGTAAAACAGGACCAAATAAACATGTGAAACACAGTCGCACCCGTAACCTCTGTAACTCCTTTTCCTTTTTGCTAGTTGTTTTACGTCGCACCGACACAGATAGGTCTTATGGCGACGATGGGACAGGGAAGGGCTAGGAGTGGGAAGGAAGCGGCCGTGGCCTTAATTAAGGTACAGCCCCAGCATTTGCCTGGTGTGAAAATGGGAAACCACGGAAAACCATTTTCAGGGCTGCTGACAGTGAGGTTCGAACCTACTCTCTCCCGAATACTGGACACTGGCCGCACTTAAGCGACTGCAGCTATCGAGCTCGGTACTCCTTTTCCTATAAAAGAACATTTGTCCCAATGTGTCCCCTTGAATTCCAGCTTTATCTTCATACTGTCATCTTTCCTACTTGTAAAATTACCACTCAAACATATTTTATGTCACTATTTATTTATTTATTTATTTATTTATTTATTTATTTATTTATTTATTTATTTATTTATTTATTTATTTATTTATTTATTTATTTGTGACAAAAGGTCCCATGAGCCTCTGGCTCGTGATAGGGACAGTAAAGTACATACTTTTCTTAAGGCGACACAGTAATTACATTTCATATACAACACCTTTTTCAGTAATGTGACAAGTACATTTTTGGATGACTAAAACATAGTTGTTTTTAACATGTTAGCAACATCGTATTTCAGAAGTATATTAAGATATTGCATGGCTGTAAGATATTAGATATGCACAATATATTAATGAATTAATTAAAGTAAGTTTATAGATGTCATATTAAGATATCCGTATAAGAGTAATATTCCTTCGGGTTTTTCTTAAAACAGTTAACCGATTTAGAGTTCTTTATAACAGGAGGCAACACATTATCCAGTATTCCCTAAACACTGATGATTCTATGCCTTTCACTCCATAGTTTTTTTGTTTTTTTTACTAGGGGCTTTACGTCGCACCGACACAGATAGGTCTTATGGCGACGATGGGATAGGAAAGGCCTAGGAGTTGGAAGGAAGCGGCCGTGGCCTTAATTAAGGTACAGCCCCAGCATTTGCCTGGTGTGAAAATGGGAAACCACGGAAAACCATCTTCAGGGCTGCCGATAGTGGGATTCGAACCTACTATCTCCCGGATTCAAGCTCACAGCCGCGCGCCTCTAAGCGCACGGCCAACTCGCTCGGTACTCCATAGTTTAATGAATTAGAGTGAGAGGGATATATCCTTAATGATCCTCTAGTTTCATATCTATGAATTTCGCCTAAAATGGGAGAAGTTTACAGCAGAGTGGGTTAATTTCCTGTCTAGCTTATAAATAAAGGCTGACAATGAAAATGCAATTTGTTTATGGAATTGCAGAATATTTTACTCTGAAAAAATTTCATGTGACAGTTTGAGGATGGGGAATCCATACATGATTTTGATGGCTCTTTTTGTAGGATTTCCAAATTTTTAACATAATCTTTCCTACATCTTCCCCAAATGAAGCTTATGTATGTTAGATGTGGGTGGATCATTGCATAATATATACATTTCAATTGCTGGTGAGAGAAATGATTGTATCTTAATCTGTGCATTATTGCTATCAAAGGGGTAATTTTGCCGATTGCATAATCAATATGGCTTTTCTAGGAGAGTGTTAAGTCTAATACTATACCAAGATACACAGCTGAGTAGAATCTCTCTATTACTTGGTCCTTTAGGATAACAGTGTTAACCGCTTTAATCTTATGTGCCGTTATATGAAAGATTAAGTATTTTGTTTTAATCACTGTTATGATCAATTTTTTTAGATAAAGCCCAGTCCGATAACTTGTTCAAGTCACAATTCATATCTTCCATAATTTGTGTTTCACTTAGTCTTTTATACGTTATTAAGTTATCATCGCCAAATAATTTACATTTTCCCTTTAGTGTTAAAGAATGTATGTCATTAATATAAATCAAAAATAGCATAGGATCTAGTATCGCACCCTGCGATACCCCGTTTTTGTTTGTTGCTAAGAACTTTTTGGATCATTAATCATTACATATTGTGTTCGGTTAGATAAATAATTTTGGAACCATGTGTGTGCTAAACCCCTAATTTCTGCTATATTTAACTTGTTCAGAAGTATTCTGTGGTCAACCATATCAAATGCGTTTTTAAGATCTATGAGTAGACCTGCTGCTAATTTATTTTCATCTTAGGTCTTTTGAACATCTATTACCTATCAAATATGACATTATCAGTTCCTCTATTTGGGGGAAACCCATATTGATTATGGGAAAAGTAATTAGTTTTACTTAGAAAATATACCAATCTAATTTTAGTAACGTTTCTACGAGTCTTCCAATTGCAGATAATATACCAATTGGCCTGTAATTTAATGGATCTGTATTATCACCTAATTTAAAGATAGGTATATTTCTGCACATTTGAGTAATTGGGGTATTTCTCCACTGAGAATTGACGGGTTAAAAATTTCCAAATTTATATGCCACTAAATTTTCAACACGGGTTTTTAACATGACATTGGTTATTTTATCTTCTGTTTAATTATATTTATTTTTTGGAGAAGTGATAATTTTGAGCACCTCACATTCATCAGTTGGAGACATGAAAATGCTATTAGTTTGACTTTCAGCTGTTGTGTTGCCAAGAACTTGCTCATCCTCAGGAAAGCCTTTTCTTATATTTTGAGTTACGTTAACATAAAGTTCAATTAAATTATTGCGTATGTCCTCTGTGTTTGTAATGATAACATAATTTACCACCAGATGACTGATTTAATGTTTTTATCTAGGCTTCCTATTTAACACTTCATTGACTGCACATCATGTTTCTTTTTGGTTTTTGCAATTCTTTAATCTGTGTTCATAATACTTTTTTGTAACTCTCGTTTTAACTTGGTTACTTTATTACTAATTCTTTTGTATTCTTCAATTACTTCTTCAGAGGGAATTTTTATTTTAGTTTTCGAAAATAGTGAGTCTTTGATGTTAATAAGTGTTAGTAATTCTTGGGTAACCCAAGCTTCTAGGGGAATGTCTTTGGGGTTCTTCCTTTTTATTGAAATTCAGCTGGTTTCAATGCCCTCGCTTATATATTCGATAAATGTATTATAATAAGTGTTTATGTCAATTTCCTTACAGTAAAATTTCTTTTGTAGGATATACTGATTTAATTTGTTGTAATTTACAAATTGCTTGCCATTATCTTTGATTATTGGTACTTCTGGAACTGAGTTGTCACTAGAAATTTCACATACCAGTAGGTAGTGATCACGTAAGTTATTTGTTATATTGAATACATTACACTTTTATTACTGTTTGTGACCAGTATGTGATCAATTAATGTGAGGTATTTCTCCACTGAGAATTGAATGGTTAATAATTTCCACAATATATGGCACTAAACTTTCAACACAAGTTTTTAACATGACATTGGTTATTTTATCTTCTGTTAAATTATTTTTATTATTTGGAGAAGAGATCATTTTGAACACCTCACATTGTCTTTGGGGTCATACAAAGTCATACAAAGTTCTGTTTCTGGAGGTTGAGAGCAAGTCTATATTTGCATTTCCAAGTATTATTGAATTATGCCCTGAACTACTATTTAGGATATTATCTAGATCAAACATAAAACTTGGCGAGTTACTTTCCTGTGGGTTATAGGTGGTAATGATTTCATATCTTAGATTTCCTTTTGTAATTATGACTTGCAGTATCCTATGGTATTTATTTACTTCCTTCATGACATTACTTTTCCATTTGTTTGAAACATAAAGCATAACATCCCCACCTAACTGCTCTCTTACCACATGATGGGAAATGTACTTTTTTTTTCAAAAGCCTGGGTTAGTTTGTTTTATAACAAATTTTCGGAGATTGCAAAAATGTCTACTTCTTTAATTTGATCTAAGACAATTTGGATATCATCAAATTTATTTTTCATGCTTTTTGCATTTTTATGTAGGCCATTCAATTCACATTATTTACGTTCTAAAACTCTACCTTGTATATAATTATTTAGGATATCACTCTTAAATTCCTCTACTTTAAGAAATTTGTTTTTAGGATCCATGCTTGGTTATGTAAGGACAAAATTTGAAATTAAAAGAAGAAAGCGTGGAACTGAAGTGGGTACAACATAAGAAACGATTACCTCGTTGCTTCCAGATCAGGTGAAGTTAGCAAGTTCATGCAGAATTTCCGGGTTTGCCACTGACCTCGAAGGACCGTCCTGGAACTTACGGATGAAGACTTTGCAGTCCCTGACCTATGAGCCAAATATTTCCCTTGTTGCCGTAGCAAGTGAAATTTTTTGGCGAGGGACTCATTCCTAGCCGTTAAGTGCTCATTGAGATAAATGCTATTTACCGAATTATATCCGATTTAGTTTGCTTTTAGTGTCTCTCTTGTCATCTGATCTTCAGAATTTCTTCTTTCTTCCATCGATTAACAAACTTCACGATGATCGGTTGTGGTCCACGATTCGTGGTTGAAAGTCTGTGTGCATCGTTAATATCTTCGGGCTTTATATCGACTCCCAGTGCCTTGCCAACTTCAGTTACTTTCTGGAAAAAAATTTCTTCCTTTTCAGCAGTAACTCCATACACTAGCAAATTATTTTTGCGCTGATACTGCTTCAAATTTTCCAGCTCGTTCACCGCTGCCGTTGTCGCGATTTCCGCATTTTTCTTATCTTTCCTCAAAGTGTTTAATTCATTCTTAAGGATGTCATATTTTTCGGAAGAAAGGTTGCTAATTTCCGTAATTCTTTGTTTTCTTCCGTTAGTACTTTGAGGGACTCTTCGATTTGTTTGGAAAAGTCAGCCACAACCTCATTTATGTCAGGTTGTGCAATGCAGTCTTCACGTTTGCACGGCAATTGGAATTGTGGAGAGTTCCTTTGTTCAATTTTACACATGTTACATGGAACCATTTATCATCACACCCTACAGCCTGTTGATTGTCTTTCTATTTTCTTGCCTCACGGGGAGCACACAAACACCAGGATGTTATTTATCTTATTTATTTAGTTGAAATTGTTTGAGTGCTGATTAGACTTTGTTGTAATGGTTCCCTGAGTTATTTATGTTACTGACCTCCACCATATTCCACAAGAATTGTGAATATAGCTCACATTGCTCGTCACTTCACTTAATATATCACACACCCACAACCGCCATGATTATCTACTAATGCATTCCACGCCAACTCTCCACTCACAGCTCGGAACATACAACTTAGTCGTCTCCTTTCTCCCAAGTCTTCCCAGTCAAAACTTTGCAACATTTTTGTAACGATACTCTAATGTCGGAAATCACCCTGAAAAATACGAGTTGCTTTTCTTTGGAACCTTTCCAGTTCTTGAATCAAGTAATCCTGGTGAAGGTCCCATACACTGGAACCATACTATAGTTGGGGTCTTACCAGAGACTTATACACCCTCTCCTTTACATCCTTACTACTACTCCTAAATGCCCTCATAACCATGCGCAGAGATCTGTACCATTTATTAACAATCATATTTATGTCATTACCCCAATGAAGGTCTTTTCTTATATTAACACCTAGGTACGTACAATGATCCCCAAAAAGGAACTTTCACCCCATCAACGCAGTGATTAAAACTGAGAGGACTTTTCCTATTTGTGAAACTCTTGTCCACCGTCCCTGCAGCCGCTCACAATCTTGTAACTTATTTATTACTCTGTACAGAATAACATCATCTGTAAAAAGACTTATCTCTGATTCCACTCCTTTACACATATCATATAAGGAAACATAAGGATCCAATAATACTGCCTTGAAAGAATTCCCATCTTAATTATTACAGGGTCAGATAAAGCTTCACCTACTCTAATTCTCTAAGTTCTATTTTCTAGAAATATAGCCACCCATTCAGACACTCTTTTTTGCTAGCCAATTGCACTCATTTTTGCCAGTAGTCTTCCATGATCTACCATACCAAATTCCTTATATAGGTCAATCGCGATACAGTCAATTTGACCTCCTGAATCCAGGATATCTGCTATATCTTGCTGGAATCCTACAATTTGAGCTTCAGTGGAATAACCTTTCATAAACCCAAAGTGCCTTCTATCAAACCAGTTATTAATTTAGCAAACATGTCTAATATAATCAGAAAGAATGCTTTCCCAAAGCTTACATGCAATGCATGTCAAACTGACTGGCCTGTAATTTTCAGCTTTATGTCTATCACCCTTCCCTTTATACACATGGGATACTAATGCGACTTTCCATTCATTTGGTATACATCCTTTATGCAACCAATAATCAAATAAGTACTTCAGATATGGTGCTCTATCCCAACCCATTGCCCGAAACCTTATCAATTCCAGCTGTTTTGTCTAGTTTT
The DNA here is from genome assembly GCF_040414725.1 of Anabrus simplex. Lineage (NCBI taxonomy): Eukaryota > Metazoa > Arthropoda > Insecta > Orthoptera > Tettigoniidae > Anabrus > Anabrus simplex. Next base: position 187,911,080 of record NC_090271.1, on the reverse strand, counting down.
CAACTTTTGTATCTTACTGTAAATGTCATTGTTATCATATGTAAATTTTAATACTTCTTGAGTATCAGTCACCTCCTCTATCTGGACATTATCCTTGTAACCAACAATCTTTACATGCTGCTGACTGAATACGTCTGCCTTTCGAAGATCCCCGCAAACACACTCCACTTGTTCATTAATGATTCCTGGAATGTCCTTCTTGGAACCGGTTTCTGCCGTAAAGTGCCTATACATACTCCTCCATTTTTCACTAAATTTTTATGACCACCAGTTATGCTTTCAATCATGTTATCTTTAGCTTACTTCTTTGCTAGATTCAATTTCCTATCAAGTTCCTTCAATTTCTCCTTACTGTCACAGCCATTTCTGAGTATAAAAACTTACTACGCAACAACACCACTACAACAACAAGAGTACGAGAAGCAATTTCATGAGAAAATGCGAAAGAAATACTACGAATTGTTAAAATTCTAAATCCAGCATCGTCATATACAATTTCACACATAACTTAAGCATTTCCAGTTCTTAACACAACGATTTTCGATACTATAGGTTGAGCTTACTACCAGTTTAACATTACAAATTATAATATAGTAAAGTTAAAAGATAATTAGTGCTATCTAACAACAAAAACAACAAGAGCTACAACAGGCAATTCAATCGAAGGAAAGTATTACAGGAAATACTACTAGTTTAACATTCTAAATCCAGCATAATCAGATACAAATTCACACACAACCTAAGTATTTCCAGTGCTTAACACTGGAATTAAAGTTAGAATTCAAAAGGGCAGATTGGGGCAAATATTCATTTATAGGACGAGAAGTAAGGGCCTGGAATAAATTATCAAGGGAAATGTTTGATAAATTTTTAATTTCGTTGGGAATGTTTTAGAAAAACTATGTAAACAATTTTAAATTAATGTAAATACGAGGCAAACAATTGATAGGGAATCTGCCACCTGGGCGACCGCCCTAAAAGCAGATCATTGATGATTTATTGACTTGAACCCCACTACCGGCAGCCCTAATGACGGTTTTTCGTGGTTTCCCATTTCCACACAAAGCAATTGTTGGGGCTATATCCTAACTAAGGACACAGTCATTTCCTACACACTCCAAGCCCTTTCTTATTCCATCGTCGCCACAATACCTATCTGTGCCGGTGCGACGTAAAGTAAATTATAAAAGATAAACACAAACCATACCATCCCAATGGCTCCTGTATTACATAAACCTTCTTCACGAAAAAACGAAGCATGGCGGATATCAGCAATTACCGTCCCATCAGTCCGATCTTGCAAAACAACAAAAGCTTATTAGAACATTACAGAATCGAATCTCCATTTTATAAAAGAAAATCTATCAATTGAACTGGCAGGGTTCCGAACGGTATCCTCAGTATGTAGTCACCTACATACCATGAGTCAAATAAATGGAAAACTACAGTGAGTGCAATATGACACACTCTGTACCTTTGATTATAAAAAAGCCTTCGACTCTCTCTACCACGAAACGTTATTTGAATCCTTAAAATAACAAAGTATATTTACAAAGTGCATCGATGTGATAAAGTGTACTGGTATTCACAAGATCAGTTCAACTCAAATTAAATTCGACAAATTGGGAGAAATATTCAAAAGTGAAATGATCTCATCTCTCCAAAATTATATAAACAAACGTCTGAATATATATTCAGAAAAGTGGACTGTGAAATTTAATTAAAATAACAATTAATAACCGTTGCCCCACTGTTGGGTGCCAACGAAATATGAATAAAAATAATAAAATATGAATAAAATAAAATAGTAAAAATAATTAATCGAAACATCCGGAATATTGGCGCCAGCGTTCACCTAAATGGATCCCTCAAATTTTAATTGAGCATGAAAATTCCCTCTCCCAGGGCGTGTATGTAAAGCCGCATATTGGTACATTTGCTTCAGGCCTTATCTAACCTTCTGAAAACGACTCAATAGGTAGGAAATGAACCTAGGTTCATCAATAACTCCACTGATTCTAAAATCATGAAATATATTCTGAATAATATCCGTGCAAGGGCACCTCATCAACATAACAAAATATACATAGAATACACTCACAAAATATTGCTGGAAGACTCCATATTGACACAATTATCCACCACCACCACCACCACCACCAACAGCAACAACAACAACAAAAACTGTGGGAAACCATAGGCGAGGACCAACCTATCATTTGCAGTTAGCCCAATGAGCACTAATTACAAGGCATATATGTGCATATGGATACGGATTAATACACTTCACTATATCTGTGTATCAACACAACTTGCAGATACTCACTACCGGCACTTGTAATATCACATACATACGTACCTTTACAATTATGTTCACTGATTCTAATACTTGGTTTAAAGGTACTTTCACTTGAGCAACACACGCTTGTTGTTCCCGACCACAAATTTTGGAAAGTCTGAAATACAGTACCTCATAGCTTTCACCAACATATAAGACACCAAACCGCCACAAGTGATATAATACCAGTGCTTGAACATTCCACACTTTGTAGGACAGTACCACACTTCACGTTCCACAAAAATGTCAACGAAGGCACGTTCCACAAAAGTTCCAAGTCCAAGTCCTCTGCTGTTTTTTAAACATGCCTGTACAGACATCAGCTTCCTCCTACTCTCTCATGGCACGTCTAGATTGGTCCTTATTGACATCCAATCACGAGAGGAAAATCCTATTGACATTCCAAGACCACGCCCCGAACCTCTTCCGGGTCCCAAGACCATAACAACAAGGCCACTTCGTCGGACTCCGGGCTGTTCCACGTGACTCACGTGAACTTTCCGAGTTGTAAATAACACTGTTTTCTCATCCGCTTGTGCAAAACAAATTACTCATATGAGATTTGAAGAGCTTCCACCCTAAAGTATTAAGAGTAAATATACAAATAATAATAATAATAACAATAATAATACGAGTAATGACAATAATAATGTCTCTTACTTGTGAATACAGTGCGAGGATGTGATATATATACTACAACAACTCGGATGTTAATAAATCATAATTTTGAGGAAGAAATTAATCTATCTAAGTTTTGCAAATGGTATGCTCTTCCCCGAAAGCTAAAATGAATTAGAGAAAAGTTCGGAGAGCTAGGAGATGTAAGTAACTCTCCTGGCCTCCACATGATTTTTGAAAACAATGCTCATGCCAAGTGACTCTGAAGAGCCACAAATAACAATAAACGGTGTTATGCTTGAATACACACAGCAGTTTAAATACTTTGGACAGATCATATCATTCCAAGACCGTCAGCATTAAGAAATCGAAGCAAGTAAGAATAACAGCTGGAAAAATACTGGATCTTAGAAAGCAGAAAGGTGACTTACCTCTTTGTTTGAAAAGAAAAATATTTAACTCGTGCATTAATCCTACTCTCACTCACGGCTCGCAAACCTGGACACTAATGTAAAACAATAAAATCAAGTTATAGTAGCACAGAGAACGATGGAAAGAAATATGCTGAACGTAATTCGGAGAGATCGAACCAGAAACACTGATTTATTTAGCAGAAGTGTGAAGGACAACTTGATTCAAGCCAAGTACCTGAAATGGAGATGGGCAGGACATGTCGCGGGAAGTCCAGATAGAGCGCGTCGCAAGATAGTTACGGAATGGGTAACGCTTGGAGAAACTGAGACGATGGAGTTAAGACGAGATCTTCACCTTCTCCCGAGTCGACAGACTTCGCATGGATTACCTCAAGGAGCGATACTAAGCGGCATATTATTTGCCCTCTATATGGGTCATTTAGAACAGATTATAACACCATATGCCCGAGTTTTAGCATTTGCGGATGATTTCGTCATTTACTCCTTACACACTAGCATCGACGAATGCCGACAATCTATAGCAACCGTTATGAGTAAAATATTAACATGGTTCAACACACACGGCTTACAACTTTCTATTCCAAAGCGCGCTGCAATGGTTTTTACACACAAACGCTCGTTTGAGCATACGTCTATTACTTTGGTTGGATTCAGCATTCCTTTCACTACTCAACATACCTATTTGGGAATCCTTATAGATCGTAAACTTACTTGGAAACAACATATTCAGACATTACGACACAAAGCAGATGGCTATCTTAAAATTATAAAAACAGTCACGAAACGTCAATGGGGAGCAGAACCTTCAATAGAATTATCGCTTTATCGAGCAACTATCCGCTCATATATGGACTACAGTGTTAATTTCATAGATACGGCGTCTGAAGCCATTTTGCCTCAACTCAATAAAATTCAACATCAAGCTTTACGAATCTGTATCAGCGCTATCGAAACCTCCCCAACCAATGCCCTACCGGTAGAAACAAGTGAATATCCCCCTTTTATTAGACGCCAAATGCTTGCGAAAAAGTATATTCTCAAACAACTTGCTTTATCCTGTTCCACGCTTACATCAAAGCTACAACTTCTCCACGAATATTATAGCCAACGCCCTCCAAAATATGGTCGAACCCCCGCAGTATATCAGGCTTACGTTGAGATGAGTTTGCTTCGCAATTCATTATTACGCTCCCCTCAGTTACACATGCATTCCTTTTCTTATGATAGCTTAAATTTTACTCCCCATTTTATTATTACCTCACCATCGTTTTCCCCAGATCAATCAACATAGACCCCAGTTTTTACTTCAGCGAATAAGAAGCTCAAAATTTCTTCAACAGCACGTGACGTCAACATCTATACTGAAGAATCGAAATCTCACAGCGGTGTAGGCGCGGCCTTTTTCGTTTCCAATACGCTTACAACCGAGCAATTTCATCTACCGAACAGTTTCTCAATCTTTACAGCAGAAATCTTTGCGATTAGGCAAGCGCTATTATATGTCCAACAACATTCCTTAAAAAAGGTAAACATTTTCACCGATTCCCAAAGCGTTTTAAAAGCTCTCAGTTCTAACATACAGTGGTATAATGGGTATTTATATAATGTGAAATACGTTCTTTATCAACTTGAAAGTTCGGGTGTATATCTAACCTTAATATGGATAAAAAGACATTCCGTAAATCCAGGAAACGACAAAGCTGATCTTGCTGCTAAAGAAGCTAGTAGTTCCCCCTCGGAGCCGCTTCCAGTAGTTATCCCTCTTCCAGATTATTATTATTCTATTAAAGATTCAACGCACTGCACGAACGAAAGGTAAATTCTATTATCAGTTACAGCCATATGTTCCACAAAAACCTTGGTATCTTAAAGGCTCATATACACGGCGGCATATTATAAACATTATACGAACACGGTTCAATCATGCTCTCACCCCTTTATATAAATGTCGTTTTAATATCACTAATCTCCCTCAATGTATATGTGGAAATCCCGAAGGCGATAGTAATCATTTGATTTTCCAATGTCCTGCGTATTCTTCCTCGAGACGTATATTTCCCCAGCAATTAGTACAATTAAACATCCCTTTGTCAACACGTGTTTCTTGTTTATTATTAGAAATTCCTCCCGATATCCTTAAACTTATAAACCAGTTTCTTGATAACTCTAAATTAATTTTGTAAACAATGATCTTCTTTTGTTTCACAAAGTTCTCTCACTTCTGCGTTCCCATGTCATATGAATTAACAACTGTTCGATTTGGTACGTAGCTTTCGGTCAATAACGTGTGTGTATAGCAAAGTTTTTCTGTGCATAAGTGCTTCGATTATTGTGGAGCCTTCTTATAACAAATAGTAACGTTATACTCCTGATTTGTGACTGGGTAACATTAAAAAAACCAACCCGTCCTATCAAGGAGATGAAGAAGAAGACGAGATCTCGCATACCGTCAATGGTTGAAGAAGAAAGAACAATCCTGTATCATATTACTAAGGGGGTCCATCAGGGAAGAAAGAAATTCATAATAAAATTGCAGACAGCGGGTAGCTACATATCAGAAAACCTAATATATTTTGTGAAGTTACCACGCATTAGTCTAACATGATCCAACATACAACAAACATTCCTCGAATCCTTGCAATCTCAACTGGAACCGGAAGATTCTGCCAACCTGGCAACCAAAAGAAGTGAGGTCGAACTAGAATACATAATACAGTCGTGCAACAAGAATAATAGCCCTGGCGCAGAAGGAATTTCTTTCGAATTCTACAAAAAAGTTTGGAAATTGTTAAAACACGATATGTTGTTTCTCTTTCAGGAAGTGTTTGCACAAACAGGTCAAAACCTTGGCATAACACAAGGCATTATAGTACCTGTGCCAAAAGATACACATCCGAAAAATCTGATTATCGACCTTTAACATTCATTAAAGTTTTCAGTTCAGTAACAGATAATTGTATCTTCTCCGTAACCTCCTTAACTACGTCACATTCGCTTATGTTGGGTGGTGGGTGACAATCGTCACGTTTACATTTGCACACCTTTTCTTGATCACTTCTTACTGCCTCGTAAGCCTTCTTTGACATTCGTGTGCATTCGTTGTGAAAATTACGTCCACAATCCCCTTCACAATTAACGAATTCCTCACAATTTCTCACTTTTTAGCCACACGTGGGACAAACATTACTAGCCGCTGCCGCCATTTTGGTTTTCGAAGGCTTGCAAAACTTTATTCATGGTTGAACTCAGTGCAATCAAGGAAGCGTCAGAATTTATAAATGACCAGTTTGAGAAGTTCAAAACGCTCACAGGTGAGTTGAAGAAAAGAACATCTGAATTATAAAAATCTCTGGTGAGTGTGAGCAATGATATCAAACAGGCTTTAGATGGGTCAGAAGACCTTAAACAGTACACCCACAGGAACAATTTTTTAATCAGTGGAATGCCAGAAATGTCAAAAGAAAATGTGTATGACTTTGTAATACAAACAGCTAGGGCATTGGGGTTGATTTGGTTATTCAGGAGATTGACGTCGCTCATCGTCTGCCGTCAAGAGGTGGGGACATTGGAAGGATTGTGGGGAAATTCACTAACAGTTGGTAAAAGGACGAAATAGTGAATGCGAGAATACAAAAAAGAGTGTGAACACCCAGGATATTGGACTGAACTGCCCATCACGCAAAGTATTCATTAATGACCATCTTTTGCCCAAGAATGACAACATTGCAACAAGGTGTAGGCTAGTGAACCAGAATGGCAAAACATTTGCCACATGGATAAGGGACTGCAAGATCTAAGTCCGCGAGTCTAGGGATGGACCAAGTATGCTAATCAGCAACGAGGCAAAGATCGCACACCTCGAGAATATACACGGACAGTAAACACAGCAGGCACTATATTCACACGAATTTATACTGATTTTAAATGGTAGAGGACATGTATAGGAATAAGGAAATAACAAGTTCTGTTAAGATCCAGTGTAAAACTATAGAAAACTATGAATTACAAACTAAGGATCAAGCTCTAAATTCTAAATTTAAATGTATCTGTATCAATGCACGAAGTGTTAGGAATAAATTTGAGGATATTTTGCTTATTATTGGTGAGGTTACAGAACTTGGCATTATAGTTATAACAGAAAATTGGCTATCAGATGAAGAAACATCCTATTATAACATACCTAGCTTTGGAACTTACCATCTAGCTAGAGAGGGCACTGGAGTGGGACTGTTAGTGTATGTATCAAGAAAATGGACAACTAAAAGCATTAATATCATTAACAGTTATTGCAGTATTCTCCAAATAGAGCTATTTAGCAAAAACCGGATATGTAACGTAATTTCATATTACAACACAAAGGAGAGTAATAATTTATCATAGACCTTGAACTTGTTTTGTGCAATACACGAAAATCAAACTCATTGCTTATAGGAGATGATAACGTAGATTTTTAAAAGATAGCAATATTTATTCTAACTATACATCTTTATTGAATTGTTACAATTTCTACCCCTGCAATAAAAGGCTACCAACAAGAATAACACCCACATCCTCAACTTTAATTGATCATACACACTCAAAAGTTGCCACTGTTGATTACTATGTAAATAATGTAATAAGTGACCTTAGTGATAATAATATTCTAATTCTAGAAGTAACAACACAAATTAAAGAGAGTACTCCATTCAGTAGAGACGCAAATGTACAAACAAACATGAAAATAAATTACACTAGGCTAAATGATTTCTTAACAAAAAATACATGTACAAATCTATCTACTGACTTGAACGAAGCATACGACCAGCTCTGTGCTTTTATTAGTGAGGGACTTAGAGTAGCTAGTTCAACTATTGAGCAAAAACCACCACGAAAAGGTACACATAAGTCATGGGTAACACAAAAATTCCTAGAAAAGGTAAAAAGAAAAAATATCCTATATACAAAAACAAAAGCTAAAAACCCTTCAACTGAAACAATCGAAGAGTACACGTAATTAAAATGAAAAGATTGCTAAAAAGGTCATATTATTAACATGTAATTAGAAAAGGAGATACTCATAAAGAAATGTGGAAAGCAGTAAACCAAGATACCTGGTAGAACTAATAGTAAACCAAAAGTTGTAGAACTTGTGTATGAAAATGTTCTTCACCCTTCTAGTCAAGATATTTGTAAAGCTTTTAACACATTTTTCGTTAATGTTGTTGAAAACTTGATTCAAGATCATGGGCCATGTAACCCATCTTTGTTATTTAATCATACGATCTGCAACTCTGTGTACTTTAGCCCAACAGATGTTAAGGAAGTTACACAAATCATAGAAGCACTAGTCAACAAGAATAACTACACAGATGACGTAATAACTAACTCTTCAAGAGGTGTGTAAATCATTTGGCCCCCTTGCTCACCGAGATAATTAATTTGTCATTGCGAACAGGAGTAATACCAGATAAATGTAAAATTGCAAGAGTGGTACCAGTTCTTAAGAAAGGAACACAGTCTGACCCCAGTAATTACAGACCACTATGTATAGTATCTTCACTAACAAAAGTACTTGAAGTAGTAATAAAAGAACAAGTCTTGAATTTCCAAATAAAAACACATTTTCTTCTTCAAATTTCAGTATGGCTTCCTACCCAAACACTTCCTACACTTTCAGTTGCTTTTGACATAGTGTCTCTTATAGAGAATGCATTATATAGTAATAAAATAGCAGCTGGACTTTTCATAGATCTTGCAAAGGCATTTGACACAGTTAACCATATCCTACTACTTAATAAATTAGCAAATGCAGGAATTATAGGAATAGCCTTTGAGTGGTTAAAAATTACTTAATTGATAGGAGGTAATATGTTAATATCAATGAAACTAAAGGGCCCATCTACAATGTTATAAATGGTGTCCCACATGGGTCAGTGCTGGGACCATTACTTTTTCTAATATTTATTAATGATACAGGTTATCTTGAGTTTAATGGTAAGATATTCCTCTTTGCAAGTGATATATTTATATTTTATGACAGCAGTTGCGAACAAACGATTATGGAGAACATGCCAAAAGACATGGACATACTAACATCATGGCTGAACAAAAATAATCTAGTAATAAGCACCTCAAAAACAAAATACATGATATTCCATAACCAACACAAATTATCAATAACTGTAATGTAGAAAAAAATTGGCAATGAGCCCATTGAAAGAGTAAATCAGTTTTCGTATTTACGCCTGGCTTTAGACAATACCTTAAGTTGGAATGAGTATATCTCAAATGTAAAGAAATTGGAGTACTAAGAAGATTGAAGGACTATGGAATAAAAAACCAACACTTAAGAAACATATATACCTCTCTCTTACATTCACACCTTATTTACATGAATATGATATGGGGAAATTGTACACAGGAAGCTGTAAAGGAACTAGAAGTACTGCAAAAGAGAGCTTTAAAATTATGTGTGGATATGATTTACTAAAACCATCTGTGGAAGACTTTCAGGAAATAAACATATTGCCAGTACAATGCCAGATTAAATACTCTCAAGCTTTATTTTTGTTCAGGTATAAAATTAAAATGATTTCTGTTAATACAGAACTACGATACAGCAAAGATATTCACACCCTTAACACAAGATCAGCAAACCAATTTTACAAAGATTCCACTAACACTACCAAATAGGGTGTTAAAAGCATTTCTTATTCAGCAAACACAGCCTTTAACAATCTACCTCCAAAATTGAATCAAATCAATAAGTTTACAGATTTAATGAAGAAGTACGCAGGTACTTCCTTGAACAGTATGTTGGAGAATAAATTGTAACCACTGTGTACCTATTTTTCAACCTAAGTTTAGTTTATTTTGAGTAACTTATTGTTTCCATGTAAATAATGATGTTATGATGTAAATCAATATTTGTAAAACATTAATTGTTATATATGTAGGTCTATGCCTTATCTGTTAACTGAAACTAAAAGCTGCCAAGCTGTGATTGTAAAGGGCAGTCCCTCCTTGAGCCACTAGCTCACTGGGACATTCCATAATAAATAAATAAATAAATAAATAAATAAATAAATAAATAAATAAATAAATAAATAAATAAATAAATAAATAAATAAATAAATATATAAATAAATAAATAAATAAATAAATAAATAGTAACACATTCTTACTTACGGTCGGTTTAACATAAATTAGCCTTTTCTGGCAGAATTATAACAATACTAAAGAAGATATATCGCGGTGAAATGTCGACAATTCAAATTAATGGATAACATACAAAGACCTTCAAGATCAGGAAGTCAATATGACAGGAATGTCCCTTCTCCACCATTTTGTTTTCCTTGTGCCATTTATACAACTCGCAGCACACTTGCTTGAAACAGCTACAATCAAAGTACAAGTTTACGCCGATGATATCACGCACATCTTGAGCCATACCGACCAAATTCCAACACTCAAAACCTTAATACACGTCTGTGAATTGGAATCGGGCGCAATTTTAAGCGTGCAGAAATCAGCCATATTATCATTCGGAATGTGGCCCACAACATCTGCATGAATACCTACTGTACATTGTTATACGATTCTAGGAATTAGCTTTATTTCCACGATTGGCGATATGGTGTGCCGAAATTGGACCTACATTTTGCAAACAGTTCGCACGGTAATATATGCGCAATATATTCGAAACCTCAGGATCATGCAAAATTATTGGTGGTGAACACCTTTATTCTTAGCAGACTGCGATACTTGTCAAAAATTCTTCTTCCTCTCAAATATTGCTCAAGAAAATAGTTCTTGCGATCGGCTTTTATTTATACTAGCAAGACAAAGCAAGGTGGATTAGGTTTAGTTTGCGTTGAAGCTAAATATACAGCACTCTTAGTCAAGAATATCGCCAGGATTAAACGATTTCCTCTGGGTGATTTCAGGCAAAGGAGCTGTTACAAAAATGTTGCTAACTTGGGGCTGGAAAGACTTGGGAGTAAGAAGACGAGATGCTTGAATATGTGCATTGACTGATATAAGTTTCCTTTTACGAATATGAATATGAATTATTAATTAAATGTTGGTTTACCAGTCTAGAAAATTTGGCCACTGAAATTTTAAGTCCTGATGATTGCAGCTGAGCTTGACCAAGCTGGGTAGGGAGGGTAGAGAAACTAGAAAACAGCTAATGAGGGAACTGAATAGAGTGAAAAAGAAGCAAAAGATAATTATATGAATGGAATACTTCAAGAGGGTAATGACCACAAATGGAAATGGAAAAAGCTGTATTCATATATTAGGAATCAAAAAGGAAAAGGAATCCAAATTCCTACAATGGTGGGAGAAGGGGGTGAACACTACTTAACAGATGCTGATGATGATGATGATGATGATGATGATGATGCTTGTTGTTTTAAGGGGCCTAACATCGAAGGTCATCGGCCCCTTAACAGATACTGAGAAAGCAAATCTATTTAGTAGGGAATTCAGAGATTCAGTAGAAGATTGTCAGGAGTTGGAAACCAAAACAGAAGATGGAGAGGGAGAGAGACATAGGGAAACAAATAGCTTCTCATTCAAAATTAAGATATTTTCAGGGAAATCCAACTGCTTCAGCAAGGAAAAGCATCAGGAAGTGATCAAATTACTGGGGAGGTATTAAAGACAATGGGGTGGTACATAGTGCCTTATTTAAAATTTATCTTTTGACTATGTCATAAATAATAGTGTAATACCAACAGAATGGAAGGAATCTATAATAAAACCAATTTATAAGGGAAAGGGTGATAAAAGGAAACCGGTGAACTACAGACCAATCAGCCTGACCAGTATAGTTTGTAAAATACTGGAGAGTTTAATAGTAAAGTACATCAGAGGGATATGTGATGATAAAAATTTGGTTTATGAGGAGCCAGTATGGATTTAGAAATAAATTTTCTTGTGAGGCACAACTGGTGGGATGTCAGCAGGATATATCAGATCAGTTGGATTCAGGAGGCCAGTTAGATTGCACAGCCATACATATTTCCAAAGCCTTTGATAGAGTGGAACATGAGATATTATTAAAGAAATTGGAGGGAATAGGATTGGACGTGAGGGTTACACGTTGGATAACATTTCTACATTCAAGGGTTCAGAAAGTTGAAGAAGGAAATAATGTATCACAGGAAGAGGAAGTTTGGAAGGGAATTGCACAGGGTAGAATAATCGGTCCGTTAGATTTCTTAATATACACAAATGATTTAGGGAACAATATAACATCAAAAATAAGATTGTATGCAGATGACATAATTGTTTATAGGGAAATAAATCACATTGAGGATTTTCAAAATTACAAAGGGACCTTGACCGTATCCAACAATGGGTTGAAGAAAATAATATGAAGATTAACGGAGGCAAATCAACTGTTACAACATTTACAAACAGGAGCTTTAAAACTGAATTTGAATATACTTTGGACCAGGTAGTTATCCTAAAAGATGGCAAGTGCAAATACTTAGGTGTAAGATTTGAAAGTAATTTCCACTGGAAGGGTCATGTTGATGAAATTGTTGGGAAAGCATACAGATCGTTACATGCCATAATGAGGGTACTTAAAGGATGCAACAAAGAATTAAAAGAGAAAAGTTACTTAAGTATGGTTCGTCCATTATTGGAATATGCAAACAGTGTTTGGGATCCTCACCAAGAATACCTAATAAAAGAAATAGATAGTGTGCAGAGGAAAGCAGCAAGATATGTAACAGGGGATTTCAGCAGAAAAAGTAGTTTATCAGAAATGTTAGAGGAACTTGGGTGGGAAACTTTAAGTAAGAGAAGGGAGAAAACTAGTTTTATAGGATTATATAGAGCCTACACAGGAGAAGAAGCATGGGGAGAAATCCGTGAGAGGCTTCTGTTGGAAAATAATTATATCGGCAGGACGGACCACGAGTATAAAATTAGAAGGAATTTTAGCAGAAGCGACTGGGGTAAATTTTCATTCATTGGGAAGGGCGTGAAGGTGTGGAACAGTTTACCAGGGGTAGTGTTTGATCCTTTTCTAAAATCTGTACAGATATTCAAGAAGAGAATAAACAGCAACAGAGAAAATACTGTAAATGAAATGTTAGAGGGCATTCGACTAGTGCAGGTTATTGTGAATAAAAAATGTGTGTGAATAAATGAATTCCATCCCCTTGTCTATGGAGTTTGGACAGCCAAAGTAGGGGACTGCCTATAGGGGTAAAGTTCAGTGGGGACTTTAAGGGCACTGGGACCGCTACAGTAGCTGTGAAGGCCCTTCAGGAACTGTGAAAAGTGGTGGCAAAAGGGGCTCTGGTTAGGACGCAGCAGGTCGTTATGCCACTTAGGTTCCAAAATGGGTAAGAAAAATAAATATGTAAATAAATGCAACGTACATTTTAATCCTATACCAGTTGTATAGTATTATTTGAAGTAATTTCACATACTGTATATGAGTTGACTATGTTTGTAAGTGCAGGAGATATTATAAGTAGAATTCTGTAAACAATATAAATTTATTAAGGATGAGCTGTGTGTTTAATAGACAAAAATGTTAGTGTAAATTGTATAATATTGTATTGTAGGAAAATTTTCTTCTTCCCTTGTTAATTTAAAATTTAGTGCTTGACAATGATATATTTTAGAGTACCATTTGCCACCGAGGTAGACACCTCATTTGCAAATAAAGAAATTTTGATTTGATTTTTGAAGTTCGAACTAAAAGTTGGCCACTGCTACTTCTTTACAAAGATGCCAGGACCTGAGTTTTTTCAAAGCCATGGCGCTGGCTCGACAAGGAGAAGTGGTGGAAGGTATAAATATGTAGTTCAATAGGATTCATTAAACTTTCTGCAAAGTTAAGGTAAGAACTGATAAAAATAACATTCCCCAGGATTTCATTTGTTCTTAGCACAAGTGGAGGTAATTTTGAAATCATGTACTTCATCAGAATTTGTGTTTTGTGAAGACGTACCGTAGTGAAAACTCTCAAAAGCGTAACTATTATAAACCGAAATATCTAAACTGCAGTTACTGTAAACCAAGACTATAAACTCTATGGACTGCAATACGACGTGAGGTAATCGTGGCTACAAATGGCCACCAAAACAAGAAGGTGATCGACAAGAAAATAGAGTTATTGTCTTCCTATTTTGAGTGATGTTTGTTACGCTTGATGAACTTCCGATATATTAAAAGAATTACGATACATATATCGTTTTAACATAGTTGAAGGAGAGAAGTTGCTGTCGTTCGAAATATATATTGAGTAAGTTTATCTAAGAGGTTATGTTGAGTACATTCGTGCCGTTCGTAAGGCTGATATAAACCTACCGGTACTGTAATGTAGGGATCGATAATCTCATTGTGTTCTCCCTTATAATTTCAATAATAAATAATAGTAATAATAATCACTACCTCTACCATGAACGTTGTTTTATGGAGTAATAATAATCACTACCTCTACCATGAACGTTGTTTTATGGTTTATCTGAGATTTTACCATTCCAGTTCTACCGTTATAGGCGTTTGCTGAGGTGCTTGATCATTTTGTGAAATAATAGAGTTTGTGTCTGACATGCTTTCCCTTGTGCTTTATAATTGTATCATATAAACTCACTGCTTAAACCATTTTTCTTTACTTACCATAGAACCTAGTTCTGTCGGTAGGGGAAGTCCATGCTTTTTTTTTTTTTTTTTTTTCCTTAGAAGTTTGGGGCAAGTCATGAAATGTTAGTCGTAAAGATGATTGTTGACAACTATTCTCACCTGTTCTGCTCCGCTGTTTACGACATAACTATTATTTTAATAAAAGATTCTTATGTGGAAACTGACCTTACCATCACTGGACATTCCCTACCATGTTTTTGTGCATGTTGTGACATTGGAAATGCCCATCTTATTCTTTGTTCTTAAGAATTACTGTATTGAATGTTTATTCTGTGTCAGGAAGGAGCCACACTCTCGGTATCCTTTATATCTATGAACTCGAACTGTCAGTGTTGACATTTGTAGCTAACTGTATTTGCTGATTAGAATCTTTCAGAGTAGCTCAATGTAGTTTGGTAAGAAAACTGATATGCTAATAGACAGGCTATACAGCATAGTAGATCAGGCTCTCACCTTCACTGCTCAATGGGGCATGGTAACTGAGTGGCATTTTTGGTGGGTTCCCATCAAAGCAGCCATGGTTTGAATCACAGCGAATGCATCTAGGATTTTTGAAATGAAAAATAACAATCCTGTGGACTTGAGGTCCCATGACTATAATCACCATATCAATAGTCTCGTTACACTACAATATTAGTCGCCTCTATTTATCAGTGGTCGAGTGTTGGCCTCCGGATCCCAAGGTAGCGGGTTCAAACATGGCAGAGGTAGTCGGATTTTTGAAGGGCAGAAATGAAGTCCAGTCAACACTCCATGTCATACGATGTCGACATGTAAAAGATCTCTGGTGACACATTTGGTGTTTACCTGACAAAAATCATTAAATCTCAGCCACAGACACCCAAGAGAGATTCGGTTTACACTATCTGCCATCTAGTAAGCCTAGAGTAAAACGGAACATCAAAATTGACGAGCAGACAGCCAGATGGCGTCAAATTAAAATATTTGCACATGGGAGCTGAGGCCATATGATTATTATTACTACTACAACAACAACAATGTACTCCCCAGAAATTTTCGTCAGCTGGGTAAGAAGAATCAGTAACCGGACAGGGAATATTACGTAAAAAATGAATATGGTAACATTTTATTTTATCCCAAGTACCAGTAGGTCACTAACAATATCAGACAAATAGCCTAAACATTAACTGCAAAATTGAACTATTTTACTGTTAATATCATGAACAAGACATAACAGAGTATTTTGAACTTTTAATATTATTCTCATTAATAACCATTTAACACCACTGCTTACCACCCGGTTGGTGTGGAGTACCATACAGGTTTGTGACGTCACGTAAAATCGAGTGCTCACATGCGATTCCACGCTAATCATGGCGCAATTATGCTGACAATAATGGAGATTTAGGTATTATTTAAATAAACAGCTTTAAAGTATTTACGTTTTAATTGGAGCACCAATTACTCGAAAATGTATTAATGTTATGTAATTAGCACTTTATATCCACATTGTTTTCGCCAGGCAGTCTGTAAAAATGCCAGGGTGGTGCGCCCATTAAAAAGGTTGTAGAGAGAACACTGCTACAAGTATGCTAGCATCTTTTCTCAGTGCTCAAATTTGCAGTGATCTAATTCCACATTTGAGAGTGATTATCCCATACAGTAATTATGAAATAAAATATATTTAGCACTCCATTCTTTGAGTTTTAATGATAGTTTCATTAATGCTTACATTTCTCACGTTCAGACATACCGAGTGACTGTGTCTGTACGATGTAAAGCAACTTGTGAAAAACATACCAAGTGAGTTGGCCATGCGGTTATGGTCGCGTAGCTGTGAGCTTGCATTTGGGAGATGGTGGGTTCAAATCTCACCATCGGCAGCTCTGAAGATGGTTTTCCTTAGTTTTCTATTTTCACACCAGGCAAATATTGGGGCTGTACCATAAGTAAGGCCATGGCCACTTCGTTCCCAATCATAGCCCTTCCCCATCTTTCCATTGCCAAAAACCCTTGATGTGTTATTGCAACATTAATCCACTAGCAAAAAAGAAAGTTCGGATATTGATCTTTGTATAATGAAAAATGAAATTCCACGGTCTGTTTCCAGTCATTCGACCAAGTCAGGAATGGAATGAATGAAGCCCCCATGTAGTGGCAAGGATAGGAATCGTGCCGGCTGCCGAAGCCTGTCACACTCCTCTGGGGCAATGAGTAATGAATGACAGATGAAATGAAATTATATTGGAGAGCGTTGCTGGAATGAATTATGACAGGGAAAACCAGAGTACACGGAGAAAATCCTGTCCCACCTCCATTTTGTCCAGCACAAATCTCACATGGAGTGACCGGGATTTGAACCACGAAACTCAGCGGTGAGAGGCCGGCGCACTGCTGCCTGAGCCACGGAGGTTCGTCCTTTTATAATGTATATACAAAATGAAGAAAGTTGTATGTTATTAATATATCTCTATTTGCTCACCAGAAGAGGTTCTAAGACTGTTCAGGTATATGTATGTGTGTGTCAGTATTTCAATATATCTGTAGGTCGAGATGGGCAACTTATGGTGATTGCCAGTGGCATACACCATTCAAGAGTTTTATCAAAACAGACACTGTTGTTGCGTAACCTACTTAAATGTACCATTATCGGCCATAATATTGTTTCAGCACCTCTTTGTTTAGTCCCTAGTGCCTGAAGCTGTTTACTATGCAAGCATTAAAATGTTGTATTTTTATCTATAATCTCTTCAGTATCTCTCTTTGAATAAAATAGAATCAGAATAGGCCTTTATAGAAGTGTTCTTTATAATACCACTATTGATATATAGGGCCTATATTGTGCACTTTCTCCTTATATTCTCTAACATTGCACTCCCATGAAAAGCTCCCTTTTTTGTTGAACTAGTAGGAAAGATTATTTTTAGTTTTCTCATCTATTCCACTTACTGTTGCAATTCGAAGTTAATAGGTAATAATAATGTGTTCTTCTTCCTTTCAATTACTGTAGACATTAAGGCGTACACTAGACTGAATATTTTCCTTGGTCCCACACATTTAAGCACTGTGTTCTTATTTGCCAAACAACTGCACTGAGATTCAATCCTGCAACCTGAGCGTAGAAGGTGAGCACCGAACAAAGATTATGACATACTAGTGGCCTGTTGCAGCAATATCTATGAACAAAGGCAAAAAATGAAACTGATGATAAAGGAAGCATGAGAAAAGTAACAAAAAATATACTCCGGACGACCCTTTATTTGCTTTTAAACTTACACTTCTACTGTGACTATACATATGGAATTTTTCAACCGTGGCAATTTATAGTTTTCAGTCTTGCAGACTTGAAACTTTCACATAAAGTTGGCCTATAATCCTCGGCAATGTTCAGTAATCAGCAAATCAGAAATGTACCTATGAATCGTCCTCTGAATCTTAAAACAGTAAGGACCTAATCCTGGAAGGTGGCCACAGTTAGCAGAGAAGGATGCAAAAGGACATTGTATTATTATACTGCCTTAACTTTTATATTTCATAAAATCGTTATCATTAAAATGTCCGTTTACCATTTCCACAGCAAAATGTCATGCTTGGCAGTGTATACAGATTTTATTTAATAACCCTACACTGAATAATTCAATGTAAGTTTCATAATAAAGGACTTTTTGAAATAGAATATCCTGAGATGGATTTATTTCTGTTTCTCGCTTATTAGAAGCAACATGGAGCAACAGCTAACATTCTGGTGATAACTTGATTTCACAGAGCCATCTATCAGACTAAGAAAGATCTGCGTAGACAAATTTCACAGAACACTCTATCGGGCTGGCATAGAAAGATCAGAGGAGACAACTTTCGTAGAGTTATATACCATCGAATACAGTGAACTACAGTGACCTAATCATTGAATTATTTGAATAAATTATTTTACACAAATAAAGAATTTAATGAAATAAATAATATTTTTCTAGTAATTCTGAGATGGAGATATTTCTTTTGATGTTTAATACATACGGGTTAGTATTGCAGTTTTCTCATAGTATTGCATTGCACATTCAGGGAAGAAACAAGAAGAAACACTCGAAGAAACAGTTTTGCCAGGGAAAAGATATGAATGTGGATCTTTCAGCTGATAGGCTCGTGCCATAGCAAGTACACTACGGTGGCACTGGCTGAAACGCAGGCTGTGTTCACGTTTGTTGTTGATTTTTCAGCATGGCTCTCAGGTCGGTCTTAAGCCACATGCAAATTTAGCAACACTGCCCCGCAAAGCCCACAAAGCGATCTGATTGTCTAACTTAAGCAGCTGATAAAATCACAATGGCGTGAGATATTGAATTATTTTTCAAATTATCAATCACCATGACCAATCCTCTAACGCTCATATGCCTAATTCATGTTGTTTCCGACCACCCTGTATAGAGAAGTATATTATTGACCTTAATAAAAGATACTTTGCTTGTCTCAATGGTGCAAGTATTTTAAAAACTTGTAGTTTGGATGATATATTTACATTTTTTAAACATGTTATCATAACAATAATAAAAAATGCTATAAAATAGACGTTTTATACTAGTATATTTACATTTTAAGGAAGACGTGTTTTTTGTTTTTGTTTTGCTTTACGTCGCACCGACACAGATAGGTCTTATGGCGACGATGGGGCAAGGAAGGGCTAGGAGTTGGAAGGAAGTAGCCGTGGCCTTAATTAAGGTACAGCCTCAGCATTTGCCTGGTGTGAAAATGGGAAACCACGGAAAACCATTTTCAGGGCTGCCGACAGTGGGGTTCGAACCTACTATCTCCCGAATACTGGATACTGGCCGCACTTAAGCGACTGCAGCTATCGAGCTCGGTGTGTTGTAATAATAATAATAATAATAATAATAACAGTATACAATACAAAAAAAATGAGTAAAATTTGCAACATTAAGAGTCCTTTCTGGTTACTGAATTACAGAATGGGTGGTAGAGAACATGATTATTTAAGTTTTATACTCAACCTTTCTAAGCAAAAACTCCACTCCAAAAGAATTAAGTTCTTGTGATTGTATCTATCAACTGAGCATATGCTCAGGATATGTAGTTGGTGTAGCATTACCTGACATTTTGAGTAGAATGGTGAAATGAAAATCTCGTTTGATTGACAAGTATATGTTCCCTTTGGATTGAGTATAGATGACAGTTCTCAGGTGTATTATGCCGGGACATCGATATTGTATGGAACCTAATTACAAGCTAACATTACGGTCCAGGCATAATATAGTGAACCGAATCAAACTTTTTCACTTGGAGAAGTTACTCCGGATAAATCTTAAAGTAGGCCTATTATGATTGTTTTTAGTTATAACAAAACTGTAATGTATACGGTGCCTTTTGTAGTCAAAAAACCATTTAACTCTGTGGTAAGCATATGTGTATAGTCTGTCTCCTTCTCAATCTTCTTCCCTATTACAAACACGCACCATACTACAGTCATCACAGTTACACACGTTATCAGACAAATTTTAATACCAGTGGTGAAGCGGGCTAGTTTCCACTGTTACCTCTGGTAACAGTTTGAAAATATAAAAATCAAATATTCTTTAATATTCCGTGAACCTACTACACTGGCGTAGCAAGGGGAGAGGTGATACTCCCACATAGCGCGTCCCAGGTGGCGGATAGGGGGGTCCGAACCGGCTTGCCGGCGGACTTGAGGGAAATAAAATACCTCTCGCGGACCAAACGCACAACCTCATGTGGGTGGAGGACGCAGATGAAGAATACACCCACGATATCCCGTGCCTGTCAAAAGGGGCGACCAAGGGATGATTGTCTTGGAACCATGAAACTACTTGTGATTAGTACCACCACGCGGAGAACATCATGGGTCGCTTTTACTTGCGCGTAGTACCACTATATTAGGTACCAAATAGGTTTGTGATTAGTAGCACACAGAAGCACTGTGCAGTCGGCTTTTGCAGTACCTGTGATTAGTACCACCATATGAGCAAGACCATGGGGTGATAGCTACCATGGTTCTGCCGTGCTTGTGATTAGTACCCACTATATGAGGAACACCATGGGATAGTGCAGGTCCCTGTGGTTAGTACTCTTATGTGATGAACACCATAGGTTTGCGTTGCCTGCAAATGGCGCCGCAAAGTGAAAAAAACCATAGGTCTGTATTATATGTCGAATTTCATAACCTGTGAATAGTACCATAATGTGTGGAATACCGCGAGTCTCTGCTACTTTTGATTAGTACCACAACATGACAAATACCATGGTTCTACTTTCCTAGTGATAAGTACCGTTATGAGGAGCGGATAACTTGGATTTTGGAACCGCTTTAGACTGCAAGCATCATCAATTCAGTGTTATGCTATAGCAGCAGTCCCTTGGTCAGTAATCCTATTGTTTTACATCAGTTTCTGTAAATGTAAGGCATTGCGGGTCGCACCCACTGATTGTTTTAAATTCATCTCCATCCATTCTTCGTCCTCACATTTTGAATTCTGGTCAGTGGAGACTTTTGGACTTTTAATTTGTCATTCCATTTCGTCTCATTTCGTACCATTAGGGGCCGATGACCTCGATGTTAGGCCCCTTTAAACAACAAGCATCATCATCAATATTAATATTTTTGTTTCTTCGCCGGGACGTGTCGCGATAACTCAATTGCAGCAGTCTGCCACCATCAAAGCTGAGTGAGAGGCTGTTACCACCCATGCAGTGGTTACTCCTTGAATCTCTTCTAACAGCTAGGCGAGTATTACTGCACCAAGCAAGGCCCCTTTCCCCTCGACACTGAAATGTATCCTGCTGCGTTCTCCGGTCGTGTTACCACCACAGTGGAAAGTGGAAACAAAAGCTTATAACGTTGGTGCTGAGTTGTTCCGTCTGTTCGTTCCGCTGCTGTCAACAGCGCATTGTTATAATATTGTGTTATTGTTTTATATTATAATATGATGTGACTTCTCTTGTTAAAGTGTGAATTTATATTTAATTTATGTTAGGTAATGATAGCCTTTACGACTGCACAACGTATTAAACATTAAAATGAGTGCTGTCGCTTCCACCTCGAAAATAAGCGAGTTGGCGGGCCCAGAATGTTCGTGTATAATTGAACGCTTAATGAACACGCTATTTTCGTTAAGAACTTTTGAAGAAAAGAAAAACATAATTGAAAAAGGTAGACCCACATTTTCTTTTTAAAAGTTATTCAAGGAATCGAACAGAACAGTTCAATATTTTCATGACTTGTGGTACTTAAATCTGGACTGGTTATGTGGTTGTGCAAAAATTAATAAACTGTACTGTTGGCCATGTATTCAATTTTTCTCAGGAAATAATGCTTGGAAGACGGTGTGGACAATTTAGATAGTTTCAGAGTTTTAAAGAGATGCCATGAGGTGTCTCAAGCTCACATCAACGCTGTTGCCGATATGATTCAGTTCGGAAAGTGCAGAATAGAGTTCTGTTTGAGTTCAGCTTACAGAAAGAAAATTGACAAGCATAATAAGCTAGTAAAAAAGAACAGGTCCGCCTCTGTGGTGTAGGGGTTAGTGTGATTAGCTGCCACCCCCAGAGGCCCTGGTTCGATTCCCGGCTCTGCCACGAAATTTGAAAAGGGTACGAGGGCTGAAACGGGGTCCGCTAAGCCTCGGGAGGTCAACTCAGTAGAGGTGGGTTTGATTCCCACCTCAGCCATCCTGGAAGTGGTTTTCCATGGTTTCCCACTTCTCCTCCAGGCAAATGCCAGGATGGTACCTAACTTAAGACCACGGCAGCTTCCTTCCCTCTTACTTGTCCATCCATTCCAATCTTCCATCCCACACTAAGGCCCCTGTTTAGCATCGCAGGTGAGGCCGTCTGGGCGAGGTACTGGTCATCCTCTCCAGTTGTATCCCCTAACCCAATGTCTCACGTTCCAGGACACTGCCCTTGAGGTGGTAGAGGTGGGATCCGTCGCTGAGTCCGAGGAAAAAGCAACCCTGGAGGGTAAAGAGATTAAGAAAGAAGAAGAAATAACAGATATATTATCAGCACTTTAATAGATGTTTAGCCGGGCTGAGTGGCTCAGACGGTTAAGGCACGGGCCTTCTGACCCCAACGTGGCAGGTTCTATCCTGGCTCAGTCCGGTGGTATTGGAAGGTGCTCAGATACGTCAGCCTCATATCGGTAGATTTACTGGCATGTAAAAGAACTCCCGCGGGACTAAATTCCGGCACCTTGGCGTCTCCGAAGACCGAAAAAGTAGTTAGTGGGACGTAAAGCCAATAACATTATTATAATAGATGTTTATGAGTGCATGAATAGCCTGCCATACGTTTTTCATGATGTGAACTATTTTCAATTAGTGCATAATCGAGACTGCTAGTCTCTATGATTTTGTTGGTCACTAGTGTTCAATATATTATGTGCCATTTCATCATTTTCAAATGATGTTATCTTATACAAAAGTAATATCGATGATAAAGTGTTTCACTTTTATGAAATTACATCTGTACTGTTCATAAAAATGCTGCGGCGCGAGCAACAATATACTCTCAGAAAGATTGTGGTAACACTTTTCAAAACGTCACGCGTCGCCACTGCTTTATAGTTCCTGAGTACATGCTAACTTCTCACTGTGAAGTGTAGACTTGATCTTTCTATTTTTATGCTTTATCTGTATAATATCAGTCTAAACAGTTGTTTGTATTTATTATTGTGCTATCAATTGTAACCTTATTAGGTCTATGGCAAGTAGTGTAATTAGTTGCAAAACTTGCAGAGCACCCTTCAGATTATTTCTACTGATTCCTTTCTTCTTTGTAGTTTTATGCATGGTCATAATGAATTTTATCATGAAGACACTGCTTCTGCCTTCCCTCTTCCAGGTTTCTTGCATCTACATCAACCTTTCCATTTCTGCTTCAGAATACTTTCCCTCTTGTGCCCATCAGAAATATTTCACTTTTTTTTCCATGATGTTTAATTTTTATTTTTGATTAAATAACAAACTCAAGAACATTCAGCTTAACATTTTGTTGTATTCATGGTGGTGAACAATTCATTTGACTGTTTAACTAATCATTTTCTAGCTGAGTGTTACTCTTGTCTACTTAATGACCATTACTTGATAGATAAATCTATTGTCCAAGACAGCAGTAAATGGGAGGTTGTGATTCATTAGCTAGTAATGCGACTAAGAATGAGGAAGAGTTGTGTTATTACTGGCAAGACGGCCTTTCTCTGGTTACCCAGGGAAAGTAGCTTCTTAAAGTCCTTGTCCTTTTGGTTTTTGGTTCATTGTTGTGTATGCTATTTTTGTAGGAAAAGCAATGTTTCTTTAATATAGGTACCATTTGTGAGATTTTTTAAAATCCTCCTGAATATTGTAATTATATAACGACTTTCTAGGATTCATTATCATCGTCGTTTTCCAGCTCCAGTTTCCCGGGTGTGGTGTACAAGCGGCCACTTCTTCCTGTCAAATATAGTTTCTGTTTCTCTATGTCCTCACCATTTGGTATTCCTCTTGCTGACCTCCGATTTCACTGTGTGTATCCATCGATTCCTTGGTCTCCCAACTGGCCTCTCCCTTTTCACTTCTCTGTCAAAGTAATTCCTTGCTGTTCTCGTTCTGTCCATCCTCATAACATGGCCAAACCATTGTAGCCTGTGCCTTCCTAAAAGCTCAGTAACAGGTATTTTGATGCCAGCCTCCTTTTTATTTGCTTCATTCCTAATCTTGTCCTTCCTGGTCTTTTGGTTCATTGTTGTGATGAATTTCATTTCTGTTGACTGGATTTTACTATTTGCCTTGTCATGCAGGGTACATGTTTCGAGTCCATATGTGGGAATTGGAATGAAATAGGTATAAAACATAGTCAGTTTTGCTTTCTATGGTGTTTTGTCATCTCATAGTAGAGTTCTCACTTGAAAATAAAATTGATTACTGTAATTGTTAGAAAATTGCACTGCATTGTTAACCCGCGAGTGGTCGCTAGCTGTATTGCACAAGTGGTTGCATGTGAGACTTTCTCTCATATTAAACTTAATTTAAAATAAATATATCTTCCACAATTTTGTAGGGCGTAAGCGTGAAATGAATTACTGAAATGAGACGCAAAGTCTGTGTTATACATTTTAGATAAAAAAAATTGAAATGCTTAGCCATATATTACAGAAACAAATTACTAATCAATGGAAATTAATCATTAGTTGACCGACTCATCGACTGAATGGTCGCCGTTGAGGCCTTCGGTTCAGAGGGTCCCGAGTTTGATTCCTTGCCGGGTTGGAAATGTTAATCGCCACTGATTACTTCTTCTGGCCTGGGGACTGGATGTTTGTGTTTGTCCCAACACTTCCCTCTTCATATTCACACAACACACTACACTAGCAACCACCACAGAAAAAATTAAATTAAAAATATGTTGCGGTTCCACCAATTCAATACAAGAAAACTTATTAATCCAAGGTTCAATAAATCATTCACTACTGATCTGCATTTAGGGCAGTCGCCCAGGTGGCAGATTCCCTATATGTTGTTTTCCTAGCCTTTTCTTAAATGATCGCAAAGAAATTGGAAAATTATTGAACATCTCCCTTGGTAAGTTATTCCAATCCCTAACTCCCCTTCCTATAAACGAATATTTGCCCCAATTAGTCCTCTTGAATTCCAACTTTATCTTCATATTCTGATCTTTTCTACTTTTAAAGACACTACTCAAACTTATTAGTCTACTGATGTCCTCCCACACCATCTCTCCACTGACGGCTCGGAACATACCACTTATTGCAGGTTATAAATTTCATTTTTTGTCCGTATTGAAGATCTACTTGTGATACAAATTCTTATAATTTTGTTAATTATAAGAATTTGTATCACATATACTACTTAATCGAGCAGCTCATCTCCTTTCTTCCAAGTCTTCCCAGCCCAAACTTTGCAACATTTTTGTAATGCTACTCTTTTGTCGGAAATCACCCAGAACAAATCAAACTGCTTTTCTTTGGATTTTTTCCAGTTCTTGAATCAAGTAATCCTGGTGAGGGTCCCATTCACTGGAACCATACTCTAGTTGGGGTCTTACCAGAGACTTATATGCCCTCTCCTTTACATCCTTACTACAACCCCTAAATACCCTCATAACCATGTGCAGAGATCTGTACCCTTTATTAACAATCATATTTATGTGATTACCCCAATGAAGGTCTTTTCTTATATTAACACCTAGGTACTTACAATGATCCCCAAAAGGAACTTTCACCCCATCAACGCAGTAATTAAAACTGAGAGGACTTTTCCTATTTGAGAAACTCACAACCTGACTTTTAACCCCGTTTATCATCATACCATTGTCCACCGTCCATCTCACAACACTATCGAGGTCACCCTGCAGCCGCTCACAATCTTGTAACTTACTTATTACTCTGTACAGAATAACATCATCTGCAAACAGCCTTATTTCTGATTCCACTTCTTTACACATATCATTGATATATATAAGAAAACATAAAGGTCCAATAATACTGCCTTGAGGAATTCCCCTCTTACTTATTACAGGGTCAGATAAAGCTTCGCCTACTCTAATTCTCTGAGTTCTACTTTCTAGAAATATAGCCACCCATTCAGTCACTCTTTTTTCTAGTCCAATACCACTCATTTTTGCCAGTAGTCTTCCATGATCTTCCCTATCAAATGCCTTAGATAGGTCAATCGCAATACAGACTATTTGGCCTCCTGAATCCAGTATATCTGCTATATCTTGCTGAAATCCTACAAGCTGAGCTTCAGTGGAATAACCTTTCCTAAACCCAAACTGCCTTCTGTAAAACCAGTTATTAATTTAGCAAACATGTCTAATATAATCAGAAAGAATGCTTTCACAAAACTTACATGCAATGTATGTCAAACTGACTGGCCTGTAATTTTCAGCATTATGTCTATCACCCTTTCCTTTATACACAGGGGATACTATAGCAACTCTCCATTCATTTGGTATAGCTCCTTCACCTAAGCAATAATCAAATAAGTATTTCAGATATGGTACTATGTCCCAACCCATTGCCTTTAGTATATCCCCAGAAATCTTATCAATTCCAGCTGTTTTTCTAATTTTCAACTTTTGTATCTTACTGTAAATGTCATTGTTATCATAGGTAAATTGTAATACTTCATTGGTATTACTCACCTCCCCTATCTGGACATTATCCTTGTAACCAACAATCTTTACATACTGCTGACTGAATACTTCTGCCTTTTGACGATCCTCGCATACACACTCCCCTTGTTCATTAATGATTCCTGGAATGTCCTTCTTTGAACCTGTTTCTGCCTTAAAGTACCTATACATACCCTTCCATTTTTCACTAAAATTTGTATGACCACCAATTATGCTTGCCATCATGTTATCCTTAACTGACTTCTTTGCTAGATTCAATTTCCTACTAAGTTCCTTCAATTTCTCCTTACTTCCATAACCATTTCTAACTCTACTTCGTTCCAACCTGCATCTCCTTCTTAGTCTCTCTACTTCTCTGTTATAATATAGTGGATCTTTACCATTCCTTACCACCTTTAAAGGTACAAACCTATTTTCACATTCCTCAACAATTGCTTTAAACCCATACCAGAGTCGGTTTACATTTTTATTTGCCATTTTCCAGCGATCATAGTTACTTTTCTAAAACTCCCTCATGCCTGTTTTATCAGCCATATGGTACTGCCTAATCCCTTTCAGACCTGAAAGAAAACTGGCAGTGTGAATTTTTGTTTGTACGTCAAAAACTGACTAAAATGCTCTTAAATACATATATTTTTAGTTTATTCTACAAAATAAAAATTAACATCTGAAAAAAAGCACCCGCACAATTGTGCACTTCACTACTTACAAAAAAGAAAAATTACCTCAATGCATGTGAATATACATATGTACATGATCAAATGTACTATTTTACAGTGGGGAATAATTTAAAACAATTACATCTTCATTCAAACACAAGTAAACGTTACATTTTCCACATTGAGGAGGAGTTTTGCTATTACTGCCCTTTTGGCAGCAGCAGCAGCTTGTCGTCAGACCTGAAGGAAATCTGGAGGTGTCTAAACATCAAAAACTTACTAAAATGCTCTTAAATACATGTTTTTACAGTTTATTTTACAAAATAAGAACTATCGGCTGAAAAACAGAACCCACACAATTGTGCGTGTCAGGACTTCATTCACTACTTGCAAAAAATAAAAAATTAAAAAATTCAACTCAGTACATGTGAATATGCACATGTACGTGATCAAATGTTCTATTTTACAATGTGGAACGATTTTAAACAATTAAAATATTATACATTACATTTTTCATGTAGAGTACGAGTTTTTTCTTTCACAGTCCTTTTTGTGACAGCGCCCAGCACTCCTGCATGCATTGGCTGTAAGGAAACCTAGCCCGCACATTCAAAACCTCATGGTATTACGTACGATGTTGTAAGTTTACAATTTATGTTTGCTACACAATCTACACACTTCATTCATTATATTCTGATATTCAGTAAAGCTTCTAGATTAATATGAATGCAATAAATAAATACTTACTTTAGGCATTACTGCTTCCTGCCATATTCCTAATGAACTGTATTTTTAAACTCTTCTTCCTGCCCCCTGGTGGTCAAGTACTAAATAAAAACACCTGAAGTACATGCTACGTGTCTCGCACAAGCACTGCAGTCCGGTCTAGCGCCAAGAAAACGTCAAATAAGCTCAGACATAATTAAAATACGAACCTGCACAATTGTGCGTACACGGTCTGAAAGGTTAATAGTCCTAATTTTAATACCTTCCTTTCTATCAGATTTATTTCTAACTACGATAAAAACAGCTTTGTGATCACTAATACCATCCATTACTTTGGTTTCTCTATAGAGCTCATCAGGTTTTATCAGCACCACATCCAAAATATTCTTCCCTCTAGTTGGTTCCATCACTTTCTGAATCAACTGCCCTTCCTATATTAACTTATTTGCCATTTGTTGGTACATTATAAGTCAATCATAATTTGGGACCGGTTTCGACCTCTAGTCAGGGTCATCTTCAGCCTGTCGTTCAAAAGGTGTTAGGTAAAAATTCACTGGCAAATAACAAGAATGTTTAGAATACAAACGTTTTTCACATGACGAAAATTCAAAATCGTATAAGAAAGATGCACTGGGTATTCAAAGATCTTTTAAATTTTTCAAAAGGTGCAAGGTAAAAAAATTCGCTAGCAAATAAAAGACATTGAAAACATAAAAGCTTGATGTGGAGATCTTGATGTTGGATCTTGTAGTCAAATGTTTTATAGATTAAGAAACAAATAGCTTTTTGTGCAGAATTGGAACAATTGAGAACCGTATCACAGAAGATGACTCAAGGTATCATTAAATGAATGCTCAAAGAGTTCATAATGCGGTGAAGTGGTCAATCTGAAGGTCAAGTCATTCTGAACCATATTTAAGAATAATTTTCCGTTCGATGGAGAAATAGAGCCATTTGTAGAAAGTAAAAATCAATTTATGAGCTGGATAGGAGTAAAAAGCATGAGAAAATATAATATAAAATTTCATATTGTAAAGAGTGTAGAGTTTATGACATGCAGTGAGAGATAATATTTCAAAATGAGTAAGAAAAAGGAGGGGAAGAAAAAAGATAGTAGATTTGAAAGAGAGATAAAGGAAGTAAGGGGAGTGGATCTAAGTTAGGTCAGGGGTTTGAGATAATTGGGGCAAAAGACATGGATAGGAACTATGTAAAGCATGGAAAATTGTATTTGGGTTTAAAGAATAAACGTTTTTAAAAATGAAAATGAGAAAGTCAAAAAGAATATTCGGTTTTTCTGAAATGTCATTTAAATTGAAAATGAGATTGAAGTATTGGTTGAGATGGATGAAACAATTTTCGGTTGTGGAAAGAACCTTGTGTAACCTTGCATTTAATAAGTTTTCTTGTATTGAATAGGTGGAACCGCAATATATTTTTAATTTATTTGCAATCTCAGTTCAATACAGACCACATGAAATTGTTATCATTCAATTTCACCACAGAAACATGCAATAGTGATTACATCCCTCCATATAGGGTTGGCGTCAAGAAGGGCATCCAGTCGTAAAAAAGGGCCAAATCCACATGTTCGACACAGTTCGCACCCGTGACCCCACAGGTGTGGGAAAAGCTGTAGAAAAGGAAGAAGAAGAAGAAGGAAATTATTCATTAGTTCAGTCACGTGTTGGTACAAAATATTCACAAGAGTGCCGGGCTGAATGGCTCAGGCGGTTAAGGCGCTGTTTCTCTGAGTTCAACTTGGCAGGTTCAATCCTAGCTCAGTCCGGTGGTATTTGAAGGTGCTCAGATACGTTAGCCATAGATTTACTGGCATGTAAAAGAACTCCTGAGGGACAAAATTCCGGCATCTGCTAAAACTGTGAAAGTAGTTTGTGGGACGTAAAGCTGATAACATTACTATTAATATAGAACTTTCTGACAGATGTAATATGAATGCAAGAATAAAGTACAATAGGTCATCTCTCTAAAATGTGAGTTAGCTGGAGTTTGTAACAGTGCTTATTACCCAGCATTCTTCCGTGACTCATAATTTTTGGAGACTCATTTATCAGTAACTGCAAATGGAGAATGTTTCGCGTGCGACTTAATGCCTACAACAGGATAAAGTTTCCCTCTTGCCTACAACATAACACCAACGCCACTGGTCGCGCGATGAGAAAACATCTCACACGAATCTTCATTACTACTAGAGGAGGGAATGCTTACCCTTCAAATGTGAATTGCCTTACTCACAACAGTTATCAAGTCAGCTAGAAGAGGGAACAGTCACCTCCTTTGTATCACTGAGAAGTAAACTCACAATACAAAATAATGTGAGAGAAAATCTCATATAACGACCACTCGTGGGTTAAGGAGGTTAATTATTATTTTTCACTCTCTTAAATTCTGCATCTTGCATATCAAAATCCTGTCATAAATAAGGAAGCTTAGCAGATGAAGACCAAAGATAAGTAGAAGAGTAGCATGGGTGGTAGAATCCTATGACAGGAGATTCATGACCTTCACAAG
Organism: Anabrus simplex; assembly: GCF_040414725.1. Classification (NCBI taxonomy): domain Eukaryota; kingdom Metazoa; phylum Arthropoda; class Insecta; order Orthoptera; family Tettigoniidae; genus Anabrus; species Anabrus simplex. The sequence continues at coordinate 187,879,995 of NC_090271.1, read as the reverse complement.
ATGAAATACATGAATATAACATTAAAATGCTTAAATACACGAATATAACATTAAAATGCTTGTAGAGGAGAGGTGTGTTCTTTGCCAATGCTGAAATCCCCCCCCCCCCCTTCCCTGAAAAAACTTACTTTTATAACCAAACGCAGAAAAATCTTACCCACATCCCTTCACTGAGCACTCACATTTTATGAAGATTCCAGAATTCAAAGCAGTTAGAAGTAATAGGCAACTTCGCCTTGTTAATGGATCTTAACAAGAGAGTTATAAACTTAAATGTGTCGCTGGCACCAACAATGTGGATCAGTGGCTTACACGAAACAGAGCCCTTCAGCTTTGTGACAGCTTATTTCCTTCGAAGGCTTTGGGTTGTTTTTTTTTTGTCACTAGCAAGGAACGTGCGCAAACCAATAGGTGTCAGCACCCTTCCACAACATACATACATTTCCTGTGGGCCAATGGCTGACTCCAACTTAATAACTAAGAAATCAAAATAATAATGACCGATCGTGTTGGCTATGCAGTACAAGCTATGTGGCTGTAAGCTTATATTCAGGAGAGGCTTTCTGCCAAATACCCCAGCCGTGTTAAACCAATGGCTTTTTGCCACTAGCTTGGATGTGTGCAAATAATTTCATTTGTCTGCTCCCTCCCACAAACAACATGCATTTCCTTTCACAGTTGGTAGCATCTAATGATGCTCCTATCAGCACTCTCATGAACTAACAGAAGAGCATCCATCATATTCTCCTAGGATTTTATGAAGATTCCAGAATTAAAAGCAGTTAGAAGTAATAGGCAACTTCGCCTTGTTAATGGATCCTAACAAGAGAGTTATAAACTTAAATGTGTCGCTTTTGAAGTCAGAATATCAAATCCAAGTGAGATTCACATTTACTCGACAGTATTTGGAGAGAAGTTACTCCTTTTTCTGTGTCAGGTTTTATTATGTATCATTAAAAATGAACTGTTATTCACAAGACAGAATAAAGATTTTATCGTCGCCATAAGACCTATCTGTGTCGGTGCGACGTAAAACAACTAGCAAAAAAAAAAAGCATTTTACTGAGGACAGTATTGTGGTTAACAATGATTCTGTCATGGCAATTTATATTGTGTTAGTTATTCATAATTGCATTTGTTTTCTTAATTATAAGAACTTTTCCTTGATAATAGTTGTTGAAATTCAATGTATTTGCAAATTCAGCATAGCCTTAATATCTTGAAAAAGAGTCTCTCACTTGTTAGTTGATACAAACCATGAAAGCCTACACCAATAACTGTTTTATTTAGTATGAATAATATTTTACATTATTCCTTTTCTAACTCAATTATTTTATTTCAAGAAATCAAAATGATGATGACCAAACATGGTGGCTAAACAGTACAGGCTCTGTAGCTTTAAACCTACGTTCAAGAGATGGTGTGTTCAGATGCTACCTTCGGCATTTCTGATGATGGTTTTCCATACTTTCCCATTTTTAAACCAGGCAAATGCCTGTGCTGAACCCTTACGACTGTAGCTGTGTTCTTTCCAACACTAGTACTTTCTAACCCCACCATCTTTGGAAACCTGTATTGTTAACGCATTGTTAAACTGCTAACTTAGAAGTCAATAAATGAAATTATGATTATTTTTGTTGTTTCAAGAGTTTTAATGTGGAAGTCATTGACCTAAATTAATATAAAATGAATTGGTGGACACTTACTTCCATCAGTTTAATAGGTTAAATAGGCAGTGTTTAGTAATTATAAGGAACAAGCTAGGTATCATTGGTTGTTGTTATTGTTTGTATTTATTATTTATTCTTAAGTGCTTTTATTTATAAAGTTTATCAGGTATACAGAGTGTAAGGGGAAGTTGTACCAAAAATGGTGTAGGGTGTGTAAGAAGTGTATCTGCTACAATATGGTACAGCTGTCTGTGTCCTGTTGTTGTCCGGAAGGACAAAAGTCAATGTTATTCATTTTACTTTGTCACACGCTTGGCTAGTGTTTATAAACACATTTGTATTCTCGGCACATGGGTGACCATCAGACCAACAACCATGGCACTGGTGTGTCATTGACACAGCGAGTGTATGTAAACATCAAGTTGGACGTTGACCTTCACACAGATATTACACATGATGATAGAAATTATGAGGGCACTTCTGAAAGGACACCAAGGTTGCCCAAGCTACTTAAGTAGATGTTTATGTCCGCCATTTGCTCATGAACATACTTCGTAGTGATGATTTCATGATGCCCGACATGTGCAAGCACTTGCATGTCCATTTGTATGGATTCCACGGCAGCAAAAATATGGTGATGGAGCTCATCTTCCATACCAATTTCACTTCCATATAATAGACTTAATATGAACCCAAAGGTAATCCATCAATGGGATTTAAAACAGGGGATTGAACTGGCTATCTCATTGGTCCCATGCACTCTATCCAATGCTGAATGGTCATGGTATTTATGTACACCGCAGCTCACATGATGTGTAAAAGTAAATTTGTGTCCTCATTTCAATGGTGCAGCTTTTATTTCAGGCACACGCCCAATGGGGGTGAGCTGCATGTGCATATTTAACCAAATACCAGCCCCATGACAACCTTAAATTTTTTTAATTACTGGGAATCTAACCCGGGTCTCTGAGGACATCAGCGTGCTAACCATTACATTATGGGAGCGGACATGAAGAAATTACATGTTCATGCACGTTTGCAATGCTACATTCTTCAATAAACACTGGTAGAACACCCTGTTCCTCGTGAAACAGGCTTTGCATGCGACTACCTAGCACTTTGGAAGGGGATCAGTGGCTGTTGTGTCATTTTACTTAGAAACTATGTACAAAATTCTTGCCTTTGTGGGAAACCCTCATCTTGCAGGCACTGTACACATGTTCACTGGTAGAATTGCTGGCGCTCTTTCATGCTGAACTTGATGCACAGTCCACTGGGCCACAAAAACGTTGCATGCTTTTCTTTGGGTGTCATTCAGAATGTCAGCTTCTACTGCTAACACTTGTTACGATCTTCGCTGACCACAGTCTTGATAGAATGGTAAAAAACTAACAGTATCGCATACTCGCTGGTAAGCAGCAGTGAGCATTTGCCTTTTGGATGTATGAACCAGCATAGTACATGCAGTAAAATATCTGAAAAATAAAATGTTTTGCATGTATGCCTTGCAAATATCATTCTCAGTTTTCAAATATTATTCTCATATCGTTATAATCACAGTGCAACATTCCTTTTCAGTGATCTCCCCAGAAATTTTCATTAGCCGGGTGTCAGGAATGAGTAGCCGGGTGGGAAATAGGGCGTAAAAGATGGATATGATAAAATATCAGTTTGATCCCTCCAGGTCATTAGGCATTAATAATATTGGATAAGTAAACATTAACTGAAAAATTGAACTATTTTAGTGTTATCACAAAAAAAGACATAAGAGAGTATTTTGAACTTTTTTTGCTATGGGCTTTACGTCACACCGACACAGATAGGTCTTATGGCGATGATGGAATAGGAAAGGCCTATGAGTTGGAAGGAAGCGGCCATGGCCTTAACTAAGGTACAGCCCCAGCATTTGCCTGGTGTGAAAATGGGAAACCACGGAAACCATCTTCAGGGCTGCCGACAGTGGGATTCGAACCCACGATCTACCGGATGTAAGCTCACAGCCACGCGCCTCTACGCGCACGGCCAACTCGCCCGGTTTTCAAACTTCTAGTGTTCTACTGTTCGTTCCTAATCATGTAGCAGGGGACTTACCATTTCGTTGCTGTGGAGTGCCTTTCGGGTTTGTGATGTCATGCAGAATCGCATGCGATTCCACGCTAATCCATGCACCACTTGTGCATGATACTATGTGGCAATCGGGCTAAACGTTTGAACTTGGATGTAATTGATGCAATAATTTTGACATTAATGAAGATTTGTCACTTAAATAAACAGTTTTTAAATTGAAATTTGGAACATCCAATGACTCAAATTTATATTAATATTATGGAACTAGCACAGATCTACTGTAGGTTATATTAGCCAGGCGGTCTGTAAAAATGGCAGCGCAGTCCGCCCATTAATAAGGTTCTAGGAAGAACATTGCCCTTTCCCCCCCATGTTTTGCTTCAATATACAGTAGATGTGAATCTGAGCAATAATATTAGTTTTTTATTTTACTGTAATGAACTGTCATTTATTTGACCCGACCCCTCATTTCTTTAAATCATACTCCTTTCACCTGTACAGCGTTATTCAAAAAGATTGCAGTGGTTTCTTGATTTCTTTAGAAGCAGTGCAAAGTATATGATTATGTTGATGCAGTGGTGGATAAACAAACTTTCAAAGTGTTGTTCTGCATGTACTGTAGTTACATGAGTTACCACCAGATGATAGTTATAGTAATGTTTACAAAATGGTGGCTGGCAGTGAGGAGAGAGCATTTCGTACTCTTGAAAACCATGTAGATAGTCTGTTACCATAGTCCAGCCCCATATTCAAACAAAATATGGGAAGATTCACCCTCCATGTCAAAAGCGGAAGTGAACCGGATCAGAGAAATTTATTTTTGTAGCCCAAAGAAAAAAACTGCAAGACGCAGCAGGGAACTGAGTGTAAAGCTGCCTTCCTAAACATACCCTTGACACGTTGGGGCATGTGTGGGAAGAGATGGACTGTTGAGTAGATATGTGTAGAGTGACAAAGAGCTCGCATATTGAACATCTGTATTGCATGTAAAAACAAAAACGTTATGAGTTACAGTAGACAGTAAAATAAAATTTGTCTTCCTACGTCAATTGTACTATGTACGATGATTTTTTGAAACCCCAACAGCCATATATTAATAAACCTGTATATAGTGACACCGTGTTTCAATTGATAATGTAATGTGTTTTTTGTTCCAGGTGTTGGGGATTTAATGATTGTGCCACAATTTGTACAACTACCTTATTGATGCTCCAGTTGTACTGTGCCTTTGGAAGAGGATTTATTGGTATATTTTGATCATTATTGTATCAAAATGCCTGCATCATCATGCGGTGAAGTTGATGATATAGAAGATTTGGTTTCTTCTCAAGATTTCATGCCAAATGAACGATATCTGGGTAAGAAGTCTGTTACTGTGCGAGCTAGAAAACGTCAGCATGCAGATTTACCAACTGAAAATGCAGAACCCCAGGAATGTGAGAGGCCAACTAGTATAATTCCTGGAACTCAAACAATTTACATTAAATCCTGGGGTTGTGCTCATAACAATTCCGATGGTGAATACATGGCTGGACAGCTTGCATCCTTTGGGTATAAGTTGACTGATAACAAGTACGAAGCAGATCTATGGCTTTTGAATAGCTGTACTGTAAAAAATCCTGCAGAACAGCATTTCAGGAATGAGATTGAAGCTGGACGGAAACTTGGCAAGGCTGTTGTGCTGGCTGGATGTGTGCCTCAGGGAGCCCCAAAGGCTGACTTCATTCATGGACTTAGTGTGATTGGTGTCCAGCAGATTGACCGAGTTGTGGAGGTTGTTGAGGAAACATTGAAAGGTCACACTGTGAAATTGTTAGGTCGGAAACGCCAGAATGGACGTAAGGCTGGAGGTGCATCATTGCTTCTTCCAAAAGTTCGTCGAAATCCCCTTATTGAAATCATTCCCGTGAATACAGGCTGTCTGAATCAGTGTACCTATTGTAAGACAAAGCATGCACGTGGAGAACTAGGTAGCTATCCTCCTGAGGAAATTGTTGCACGGGCAGTTACTTCTTTTGAAGAAGGTGTATGTGAGTTATGGCTTACTTCAGAAGACACTGGCACCTATGGCCGAGATATTGGAACGAATCTTCCTGAACTTTTATGGAAGCTTGTGGATGTGATTCCAGCTGGCTGTATGATGAGGGTTGGAATGACAAATCCTCCTTATATTCTAGAACATCTAGAAGAAATGGCTAAAGTTTTAGCCCATCCTCGAGTTTATAGTTTCTTGCACATTCCTGTGCAGTCGGGCAGTGATGCTGTGCTAGCATGTATGAAAAGGGAGTATTGTCGTGCTGACTTTGAACGAGTAGCTGATTTCTTCCTTGAAAGAATTCCAAATATGACTATAGCTACTGATATTATTTGTGGGTTTCCTGGTGAAACCGAAGAGGACTTCGAAGATACAATGAACCTATGTAGGAAGTACAAATTTCCTAGCCTTTTCATCAATCAGTTCTTTCCAAGACCAGGAACACCAGCTGCACGAATGGAACGAGTGCCTGCACAAGAAGTGAAAAAAAGGACAAAAATGCTTTCTGAATTGTTTCAGTCGTATAAACCTTATGAACATCACTTAGGGAAAATTCATAATGTGCTAGTCACTGAAGTGTCTCATGATGGTAAATATTATGTTGGGCATACAAAAGCTTACGAGCAAGTGCTTGTACCAAAGCGTCCAGAACTTATTGGTAAAATGGTAACTGTGAAAATTATTTCAACCAGTAAACATAGCATGATGGGGAAACCCCTCTCTTCCAAAACAGAATGGCCGTCCCCAGGTCTTGCTCCTCCTCTTCCTCAAGGGAAAGTGTCTGGAGTAAATCACACATCTGAAAGCAAAGAATCTTCTGGTCATGCGATAAGGTATTCATTAGCTTTACTAATTATAGCTGTGATAGCTAGAGTGATATGGTTGATATTTTGACATTAATTCATGATTGGTTTCCAGACTCTTAACATTGGTATTGTAATGTTACAAATAGAGGAATGAAACTACACACTCGTCATCACTAACAACACTTCAAATGAGATCTGTTTGAATAGTTCCTTGTAGAGTGAAATGAACTGATTGTTTACTATTTTTGTTATTGGATGGAAAAATATTTCACCATCTCTAGTTTTAGCTTCTTGAATATCATGGTCCACATTAATTTAAGTTACACACCCATTCTTTTATCAGTTTTTCAGATAAAAATACTTGTTCTTATTGTGTAATTATTGTGGAATTTTCTTAATAAAAGATACAGTTTATCCTTTTCATTCTGTTATGTTAAATTTCCAAGATTGATTGGTGTACTTTGTGTTCACAAAAATTTTGTGTGTTCCTATGTATTTGTATATACATGTAAAAGTAATGGAAAGGAACGCACAGTAGGATGAACACGATGAGAGGTTAGTATAGGAAGAGGTAGCAGTAGATAAAGACAAGAACAAATATGAAAACACAACAGAATGAGAACAATTTCCACATCTTTATACATTACATTGGCTTTCTCCTCATTGGTCTCAGACAGTAATGAAGGCAGTAGTTTGTGAAGATGTGTAAATTGTCCTTTTCTCCTCTATTCCTCCCTGTTTCCACACTTACATGTCTGTGTTTTTCCTATTATGTGTCTCTTTTCATGACCCTGTAATTTTTATATGGGTGTATTAATAAAGTACGACCAAAATTTCAAGAAACATCCTCGCACATAGAAGAAGAAAATATGTTATATGGACACGGATCCAGAAATGCTTTATTTCCATGTTAGAACTAATTTTCTACAACTCTTACATAATACATCAACATGTAAAGTAAATTTATCAGCACACCTGGACAAAATTACCAAATGTGTTACCTAGTCGACCATAAGGTCTCCATCCAGCCACCTTTGCAGATTTGCCCTCATTAGTATGCTTTTCACTGGTACTTTTGGAATGGTTTTGCTTTTAAATATTACGTAAGGTGGTAGCTTTTGTCCATCACCATACATACACAGAATGACCATACACCTTTGATTTTCATTACCACCCGTTTTTATCATTACACGGATGCCACCTTCCTGTCGACATTGTTGTCGAGCAGCATTTTGAAATAGACCAGCATTTGTTCTGCGTTACCAATTTTATATACGGTATATGAATGATCTTCGTGTAAATTTATTACATAGTGATGAAATTTCACTACCTCTCCTTCACAATCACCTGGAAGTCATTGAGCGATCCCATTTCTTCTCTGGGAGCCTAAACCATTGTGATTAAAAAAATCTTTGTCAGCCATCCCTGGCAAGTTTTGAAGTTTGACTTGTAACTGCGCATCTGTCTTTTATCTTCTGCATAATCACACGGCCACTGTTTTGAGGTCTGAATGCTCTACTTTTGGCTGTGATATGTCCAGTGATTACTATTTGTTTCATGAAGTAGCATTTTATATTTTTGCCAGTTACAAATACAACTTTACTTCCTGCTGCATGGTTTCCATTGTTCTTTGCATGTGCAATAATGCTAAGCTTTCCTTTAGCCATGAACAAGCAATAACCAGAAATTATATCCATACTTAACATGTAGTTCACATATCACTTCTAACGTCCTGCTCATGCCACACAGACCTAGGGCAGACAATGCTATAGTATAAAAAGATCCATTGTTTGAAGTGAAGCGGTACTAACCTTATTTGAAATAATGCATGCATCTGAGTTTTTATTCACTAAATTCCAGAAAAAATATGCATGGAGTATTTGCATATACGAGGGCTTTAAATATAGTAGTGGCAATATTTAATTAATAAATCATCATTTTACAGTTCCAGTTTCCCAGGTACTGTTGGCGAACCTCTTCTATTCTGTCTTATTGAGACACGTTCTGTTGTTAATGGCGTCCTCCAGTTTCCTTCCCCGATCTGTAGTGTCCATCTTTATGATGTCCATCCAGCGAGTTCTTGGTCTTCCCATCATCCGTTTTCCTGCCACGTCTCTCCAAGTTGACATATGCAGTCATTGTTGGCTCCATCCACATTACATGCCCAAACTACCTCAATCTGGACATGCCGACCTGATCTAACAATAATGTCTCAATCCCAGCTTCTTTTGTAACCACGTCATTTTTTAACTTGTTCAGTTTGTTTTTTTGAATTGTGGACCTAAGGAACTTCATCTCAGATGCCTGCAACCTTGATGAGTCTTAGTCAGGGTGCAGGTTTTGATACCATAGGTTAAGATTTGTATGAAGTACTGATTGAACATCACCAACTTTGATTTTGTTGCTACTTTGGCATCGCAGAGGAGTGTTCGTACTTGCTGGTAAAAGTGAGATCTCTTCTGCACTCTGTTTGCCACCTCCTTTGTGGCTAGTGTATCTCAAGATATTACACTACCAAGGTATGTAAAGTTTTCCACAATTTGTAGTGGACGGTTTCCTAGGTTGATGTTCGCTGGCTGTCTCTCTCTGTTTATTGCTATCACTCCTGTTTAGGTTCGTTTATCTTAAGATTGAATTCCTGGAACTTAACCTTCCATTCATTGAGTCTCAACTGTACTTGTTCCTCAGTTTCTCCCAAGATCATAACATCATCAGTGCCATTGCATTTATTTCATTAGTGGTTTTCTTAATGTTCTTCATTATGTCATCCATGATGGTGATAAACAATAATGGGGATAGTGCATTGCCTAACTCAGGATGAATGTCCATCACCGAATTGCACACAGCTGGTACAGTGCTCATACAGCATCTGAACTTTCCTCACCAGTCCCTCTGGCAGGTTCCTTTTTCTTAGGCATTCCCATATCTTCTCTCTTGGAAGGCTGCCATATGTCTTCTCATTTTCAAGGAAAACTGTAAACAGATCTTTGTCTTTTATCCAATATTTCTCCATTAACATACGGACACAAGATTAGATCTGTTGTGGACCTGTTAGGCCTGATGCCATACTGTTCCTCTTCTAACTGTGGCTCTAGAATGATTCGCTATCTGCTCTCTGAGATTTTCTCAAGAATGTTAAGCCCGTGAGAAAGGAGTGTTAATCCCTGTTAGTGGAGCATCTTTGGCGATTTCCTTTCTTAAACAGGGGCATAATGACACCCTTGCTCCAATTGGTAGGTATCTTGTCATCTTTCCAAACTGTATTGAGCACCCTATGTAGCCAGTGTAAACCCTGGACTCCTGCTGCTTTAATCATGTCTGTGCTGACTTCATCGATTCCTAGGATTTCACATGTGGCATCTTCTTAAGGGCTGCTGCTGTTTCTGCTCATGTAATGGGAGATTCCTCTGTGTAGGTTTCAACACCTGGTTCTTTTGTTCCCTGATCTGGTTCTGTCCTGTTCAATAGGTGATCAAAATGATTCCTCAGAACCTCTCTGATGTCCTCTTCTTTCCTGGCCAGATCTCTGTTAGGATCCTCTATTGCTTTGATGGTTTCAACTGAATTCCTTTTGTTTTTGATCACCTTGAACAATAGTTTCATATTGTCTCTGGTGTCTTCCTCTAATTGTTTGAGTAAATTTCTCCCAGCACTTTATCTTCTCTTCCTCTACTACTCTTTTCTCCCAGTTTCTTGTCTCTGTAAACTTGCTCAAGGTCTCTGATCTTTACCTCATCCCTTACCTGTTCTGGCTTGGATTTTTCTTTATCTCATTCTTTTTGTACTTTGTTCCTTTCCTTTATTCCCTCCTTGGCTCAGGCGGCAGTGTGCTGGCCTCTTACCGCTGGGTTCCGTGGCTCAAATCCCGGTGACTCCGTACAAGATTTGTGCTGGACAAAGTGGAGGCGGGACAGGCTTTTCTCCTGGTTCTCTGGTTTTCCCTGTCATATTTCATTCCAGCAACACTCTCCAATATTATTTCATTTCATCTGTCATTCATTAATCATTGCCCCAGAGGAGTGCTACAGACTTCGGCAGCCAGCACAATTTCTATCCTCGCTGCTAGATTGGGGCTTCATTCATTCTATTCCTGACCCGGTCGAATGACTGTAAACAGGCTGTGGATTTTCATTTTTTCTTTTCTTTATTGAGAATCTTACTCTTTCATTCCACCAGGGTGTCTCTTTCTCCCTTACTCTCACACTTGTCTTCCCCCAAACTTCTATTGCTTCTTTTATTAAGGTGTTTTTAAATCTTGTCCACTGTACCTCACCACTTTCCACTTCTTCTATAGGCAGTTGTCTTCATATACAGTCCTGATATTTGTCCTCTTTCCAATCTCTTGTAGTTCCCACACCTTAATCTAAGGAAATTTCCTTGTTGTTATCTTTGGTACATTGATGTCTTTCACATCTGCTACTAATAACCGGTGGTCGCTATTGAGGTTCTCACTTGGAATTACCTTGACATCATTCACAAGTCTACTTCTTTCTTTATCTGTATTGACATAGTCAATGACCGGCTTATTCTTTACATCTCAGCTGTAACGGGTTATCTTGTGATTGACTCTTTCGTTGAACCAACTGTTTTTTACTATCAAACAGTTTCTTATTTATATGTCTAGAAGATGTTCCCCTCCTGATTTCCTTCTCCCATGGCCATGTGGTCCCATCACCTTCCCATAGCCATTCCTGTCTGACCTGACCTGTGCGTTGAGATCCCCAATGATGATTACCCTCTCTTCATTGATGGTCTCTTCTAGGTCTTTGAGAAATTTGTTCTTTTCATCTTGACTGCAACCCGTTTGAGGGTCATACACGTGCACCAGTATCAACTTCTCTTTCCCTAGGTGATCTGTTGCCTTTATAGTCGTCTCAAGATGTACTAGATCTCTGCAATACTATCTAACTCTTTTGACAATAACAGTCCTACCCCATTTCTCATCTCTTTGTTGTTACCATTCCAGTAGAGGTTATAGTTCCTCAACTCTTTCTTCCCTTTACCTTTCCATTTATTTTCACTCAGTCCTAGGATTGATATATTCCTTCTCTCCACAATGTCCACTAACTGTTCACATTTCCCAGTCAAACTCACTAAATTGATTGTTCCTATTTGAGTGTGTTGTCTTCTCTGGCATTGTTGCACAATTGCAAGGTCTGGCCTATCATCAGGCTGTAAGCCATCATACCTGGCATGGGTTTGCGGGTGCTGTTGTCTACTCCGAGTCTTTTGTTGTCATCCGAGGCTCACATAATTGTTGAAAGTGGTTGCATTTACTGTCTAACTGACTTGCTAGGCCTAACATTAGAGAAGATTTTCTGTCAGGTTTATCTCCCTTAGCCTGTAACAGTCCCTTGCCACATCTGCAAGGCAGCAGCTTCCTGTTGAAATTATGTGTCATATCCTACACAAGGGCTTCAACAAGCCCCCTAAGGGTGAACTCCTCTACCCATAGCTATTTGTCCTCCCTTAGTTTGTCAGGTTTGGTAACGGCTGCCCACGCCTCAGCCAGACAGTCACATACGGTAGCAGGATGTACCTGACCTGACAAACAGTGAAATAACAATTACATTACATTCCTTCAGTATAGTTGCTCTATTACCTTTTGCCAAATATTGGGAAACCGTTGGCAAGGCGTTCTGTATTTATGACAGTGATGGAGCGCCATACTGCATGAAGTACAGATGCCACGTCAGGAAATCATCTGCCTCGGGGGCGGGGTGTTCCTTCAACTTCGGAAACAGGTCAAAGTCACAAGACCTCCCAATGCCACCATGACATCGTTTGCGACATGACAACATGCATCGTCATGCAGCATGATGAGCGATTGTCTCATAATAAACGTGGACATTTATGCCGCATAGCCAGGCGCAGATTTTGCTCCAGAAATCGGCAATAGTAGTCATTGTTGACGATTTGCCCCTCAGGCACAGCATATAAGAATAACACCCTCGTAGCCATATGCCACAATCAATGTAAGTTTCACCCGACTGGGCTCCTGTCAAAATTTTTGTGGACATGGTGAACCTGGGTGACTCCATTCAGTCGATTGAAGCTTTAATTTAGGCTTATAGGCTCGTGCCCACGTCTCATCAATGGGGACAATACGCTGCAGAAATACGGTTTCTGTCCAGGTGGATGCCAGCCAGTGCATACTGGTGCCATTTTTTTACGTCGGTGATTTCATGTGGAACCCAGCAGGACTCAATTTTCCTCATGTTGAGACATTTCGTTAGTATGCATCACACAGTTTGATGACCAAGACCAATCTCTACGGATAATTCCTGGACAGTCCATCGATGGTCTATGGAAACGAGACCACTCACAATGTCAGTCTAATTGTGAGGAATGGACGGCTGACCTATGTGGGCAAATCCGTAGTTTCATTCCAACCTGCACAAAACGCCTTGACCCATTGTGCAACCATGCTATACGGTAATGCATTCTCACCACAGGCTTCACGTAATCCTCAATAACATTCTGATGCCTTTTTGCTGCAGGCAACCTCGAAGTTCCCTGTTTTTTTTTACCACCTGTTTTGAACTTTTTTTTTGTCTTTTCCCTTTTCCTATCATTATCCTGGTTTTCTCCTCTTGCCACATCAAGACTGAAGAGTAGAGTAGTGAGTAGCTGATGAAGCTGGGAAGCAGAAACAAGCTTGATGGACCTGGGAAGAAATGGATGTAGGAGAACTGGGATTGATGAGGAGAGGGCCAATCTGTTTGAAAAGAGTACTGTATAAAGATGTGCAGATTTCCATTTGTGTTCTTGGATTTATCCTTGTCTCCTCCCTTTGTTGCTTCCTCTTCCCTCACTTACCTTGTTTTTATCCTATTATGTCTTCCTTTTTATGATCCTGTCTTTGTATATTATTTGATATGTAGGTAAATCATGTTCATGTTGATTCTTACCAAGTGATTTGATTGCATGGTACTGGTCGTGTAGCTGTAAACTTGGGGAGTGAACGATGACCTACTTCATACAGGCCAGAGTGTACAATATTAGCAACACAGCGCTGGGAGCTGACTGTAGATAGTGGAATTTGTTGTTCAGGAAGAAGTTGCATTCATTTGCATTTAATCTATTTAAGGAATAATTTACATTTCCGCTGCAGTGATGTTTGATTCTAGACGTGATATGTTAAAAAATATGAGGATATTATTATAATTATCTGCATTACAAAACCACACCCGGGTGCCGGGAGTCGGACATTGATGATGATGATGATCTGCATTACAATGTAAGTATCGGTACTTAATATGTATCACCATCTGCACGCATTAAATAAAGAGGATCATGTGCAAGGTACCTTTAACAGCTGCAAGGTCAACTATTTCCTCGTACACACCGGGCGAGTTGGCCGTGCGCGTAGAGGCGCGCGGCTGTGAGCTTGCATCCGGGAGATAGGGGGTTCGAATCCCACTATCGGCAGCCCTGAAAATGGTTTTCCGTGGTTTCCCATTTTCACACCAGGCAAATGCTGGGGCTGTACCTTAATTAAGGCCACGGCCGCTTCCTTCCAACTCCTAGGCCATTCCTATCCCATCGTCGCCATAAGACCTATCTGTGTCGGTGCGACGTAAAGCCCCTAGCAAAAAAAAAAAAAAATTTCCTCGTACACTATTTACAGACGATTGCAAGAGCAAGAGTTATATATGCACCCTGGAAGCCTGCAATTTGCATCTCATTTATTGTTGGTGAGCGAGAAGTCCGTAATTGGCCTTGTGATACAAGTGACTAAATGCTCAACCTGTGTATTGTTCGTCAGTATTTAACAGTGCTTACATTTGAAGGACCTGTGTCACTAGATTTACTGGTGCATCAAAGCCAAAAGTATTTTAATACCGTATTGTTCAAAATTAAAAGGACTGTGAATACATCATATTTAAAATTAAAGAAACTCATCTGGCCTGTTGCACTAATTAAAAAGGTTTGAATCCCACAAAGGATCATTTTGCTGCCATCAAACTACTCTAGTCAGTGGCAGATCTAAGCTATGTTGGAGGATAGAGCCAAGACAATAAAAAATGAAGGCATAGGACATCATAAAGATGCACCAGAGATGAGATAAACTACGGTAATTTACATGGTCCATTCAACATCATTTCACACAAAGTAAAACAACTATCACATTGTTACTCGACAAACATTCAATTGAAATTGTAGACAGTATCACACCTGGTACCAAAATGTACCTGAACTGGTGCACTTAGTGTGACCCTATTCCTGAAGGTTTAAAATAGGACTTACCTCAAAATACACCTTTGAAATAGTGCCATGAAAAGGACTTAGACCTAAGTAATTTATTTTCAGTTTTTAATATTGCATTTGCAAAAACCCGCCTCATGGCCGCGATTATAACGGCATCAAGTCTCTATGGTTGGCCGGTAGGATAGGAGAGGTGGTGGCATACAATTTCCAATCACTAGATTGCATGCCAAAGTCCTGGATTCAATTCCAAACCTCTTTGCAGTGTTCTTGGGGAGTGAGGGCATAGGACGCTGTTGACAGTGATTCGTGTGTCAGTTGAGAATGTTAAGTCTTGAGCAGATTCCTTGGTGCTCTTCAACAGGAGTAGGTTATGTGTCAGCACCGGATTTCGCCCCTCCTACTATCATATGTAACGTCATTGATTTTATCTCACTAGCTCCTCTGATGAGGGTGGCATCTGGAAGGGCATCCAGTCTTAAAAACTTGTTTCAAAAAAAAAAAAAAAAAAAAAAAAACAAACAAACAAACTTGTTTCGTACTCGACCCTGTGAAGATATGAGATAAAAGTTGGGTCCACACAATATTGCAGTTGCAACTACAATTTTTAATTTTACTGAATACGGTAACATTAAATTATTCTCCCATCTTCAGCTCTATAAAGTAAGTTAAATAAAAATATTATTTTTCTTACTAGCAAGAAACTCTATTAAATTAAAAATTGGTATGATGAAGTAGAACCGGTAATTTTCTGTCTTTGTAAGTCACAACACGAAATGTAATCAAAGTCCCGATATCTAGAAAAAGAATGTGAAACCAAAATTAAAGACAGAGCTTAAAATAACTAATTTATTCGCTCTTTCCCAGTGAGTATGTGTATACAGTACAAGGTCATTAACCTTTACGCAGCCACCTGCTATCAAAATGTTTCTTAATTTATTTTTCTAATTTTTAAAAATGTCTGGAAAACTGATGGAATGGGTGGAACAAAATAAAATAAACACTGTCCTGGAGAAGAAGGGACACATGATCACAATGATTCTTTTTTCAAGGATAGATGAGGAATTTTGTGATTCTGTCTGGTCTTTACTGAAGTACAGGGTGTTTGAAAAACTCCCTAGTTTTAAGTATAAATTTAATGGGGAAATTAATGAAAACTACATCAGTGAGTACATACCATGAAAGAGAGTTCCTTCAAGTTTTGTCTAATGTTAGTAGACTTCAACGTGGGATCCATTTGTTGCCCTGCACACGTCGAGATGATATTCCACTTCTCACCACGTATTCACCAACATTTCAGGTATAAATGTACCAACCGCCGATTCTTTCCCATAAATGATTGATGTCTCGGATCTTTTCACCGTACACAACATCTTTATATGGCCTGAAAAGTTAAAGTCCAGTGGGGTTAAGTCTGGGCTTCGTGGTGGCCAAGGTATTGGCCAGCCCTGCCTATCCACCTTCCTGGAAAGCGAGTATCAAGAGCCGCACGCACACGGTTACTGTAATGAGGTGGGGTGCCATCTTGTTGGAAAAACACAAGCCCCTGTTATAACTGACTCAGTTTTCACAAGCCAAATAACACACTGCGCTTTCTGTTGCGGAGTACACATTGCTACTGAGTTGCACTGCATGCACGCCCGGACTGAACAGAGGAACAGAGTTTAAACTCACGGATACTATGATATTCTTAAATAAACCTTATGATATCTAATGCCAGTAAAATATTTGGCAGATTTTGATACTATAGCCTTTGAATCATCCTACTCCTTTCCCCTTATCCAGCTCCTGCCAGGTTTGGGCATTCATGGCTATTGTCTACCTTCCTCTCTCCTTCCACCATTCCTCTTCCATTATTTTGTTCTGAATATCAAACAAAAATGCTACACTTGCCAATAATGTCTTCATGGGAGAGTGAAAATAGTTTACTTAATAAACCACCAACACTGTATATGGTTATTCACTATGCCTCAAAGAACTTATAACATGCATTCACCCTGTAATAGCAAACTAAACCAGTGAAGGGTGCTGTAGGAAGGATTCCCTGAGGCTATTTAAAATTAACTGAGTACTAATAGGACTAACCATAACTATCTCAGGCAATTGCAGCAGCTTCAAGGAACTGCTCTGTGAGAGTTGAACACCCGCTGGGTGGCCACTACCTTTCTTGACAGTCTGTGCCAACTGAAGAAAGGTGGTCTTATGGCCGCATGTTTCATAAGGTTTCCTTCCATTGATATTCTGCTCCTTTAAAGAGGCTACCATGCCAAACAAGACTTGGTAGCCTACATTCCATAGTACTCCAAGAATTGGAGAGTTTCTGTTGAAGCAAGGCTGAAACCATAGAGATTACTTTAGCAAATAGATGTGTTTGGCAGGATATTTAAATTTTATATGCTACTTCGAAGGAGATGTTTGGCAATTTTTATAATGTTTATTAACATATAAGTTAAATTATAGGGCCAATGACCTACATGTTAGGCCCTTTTAAACAACAAGCATCAAGTTAAATTATAGCGCCATGGCATGGTGGCACTGCTGCCGAGTCTGGGATTACTCTACATAGTGATTTACAATATACAGCACGAGCAGTAAACTAAGAACCAGCTGTGCTGTGTTTTCTGTATCAGGTGTAACAGTCTTGTGTCTTCAGAGCTCAGCGGTGGTGATGCAACCATTCAACAGTATTGTGAAGTATTTTAAGAAGCTGCTTTCGTACCAACATTGTGGAAAGAGATTATGAAATTGCCCACCTTCATTGTCATTTTGGCTACTATCAACACTCACAGGCATGGAAAATTCATCAAAGACAATCCTGTAAGAATTTTTCATTTTGTGTGACATGGGTGAAAACTGTTGGTGTGGAGAAACTGCTAATGATGTATTTGATGTTCAGAGATATCTATTCTTCCCTCTTGAAGGTAGAGATGCCCTGCCCTCTACATCCTTCCTAGTCCTCACACGATATATTTTAACCTTCAACTTTTACAATTTTCTGGGGTATCCACCAGATTCGTGGCATCACTATGGGCAACAGAATAGCTCGCTCCTATGCAAGCCTCTTTATGAAAAAACTTGAGAAGGGTTTCTTCACTACTGAGACTCACCAGGCTGGTGGAGGTGGTAGGATGAACCAAACCTAAATGACTCATTTCTGTGCCACCTAAACTCTAACTTTAGAGTCCATCCATTTCACTTGGCAGATGTCCCAACTTCACACTCATTTGGCTACCCTTCATAATTAACTAATACCCTGGTCTCCACAAAATCATCCATATTTTAAAACAAGCATTCATTCTTCTCACATCCATGATCTTACAAGAAGCCCCACAGTCACATTTAGGCACCAAGCAGACCTTGGTAACATTCTCAGTCTGTATGAACCACACCATTTGTCATTTTCTCCTGTGAACACAAAATGCTGCAAGATCAGCATTTCAACAAGTCTTACCTCATACAAGGTCGTCATGACTGCTCTTCATCCAGCGTCATCTTCGGTGCATACTGCGCTCGGCATTCTGCATTGGCAATTACTAACTCTCTAGCAAAATGAATGAGTCACCATCGCAGTGCCTGTAAAACCCATAACATGGTTCCTTCTGTCCTCATTCAAACCTAGCTTCCTACCCCCTCATCTTTGGAGATTTCGTCCAACTCGTTGGCTGACTGATCAGCGTACTGGCCTTCAGTTCAGAGGGTCCCGGATTCGATTCCTGGCCAGGTTGGGGATGTTAACCTTAATTGGTTAATTCCAATGGCACGGGGGCTGGGTGTATGTGTTGTCTTCATCATCATTTCATCCTCATCACGACACGTAGGTCGCCTACGGGAGTCAAAAAGAAAGACCTGCACCTGGCAAGCCGAACCCGTCCTGGGATATCCCGGCACTAAAAGCCATACAACATTTCATTTCATTTGGAGATTTCAAAGATGGGCATCAACTGGTACTCAGGTCTAGGCAAGCACCTACTGATGGTGGACTTGATATGTACAGAAATATTGATTCTCCTATCGTGATCATGAAGGTGGAGATGCTTCGCCCCGTACATCCTTTCTCCTCAACTCACATGATACATCTTCATTTCTCTTCCTGTCTTTCATGTCACACTCCTTAGAAATTTCATTTCACTAGCTTGAATTTAACTCTCCTTTCTTCTTGTCACTGCCCAGGTCTCCATTGCAAATGCCAATATGGGTGTGTTGTACATCTTGTACTAAACTTCTTTGTTACCTCCTTCTTCCAAATTAGTTTCCATACCTTCTGGTAGAATGCATTCACATGTTGAACCATTTGCCCAATCTCCACACCAACCTCTTTATGGAAAAACTTGAGCCCTGCATTTTGTACAAGTGGGTGTTTGAAGCTGTCCACTTTTTCAAGATTCTGACCTCCAATATTTATGATACCTTTCCCTGCTCTGTCATCACTTGTTATCATTTGTCACCAAGTCTTACTCTTCTCCATCCTGAATTTCATAGGTACATTATTTCACAATTTTCTTATTACGTCTATCCAATTGTTCTTGTACTTCCTCAGTGTCCATTCCCCAAACTACATGAGAGAAGCCTCCACTAAGGGTGTAAATCACTTTGAGATTGTACATCCGAGTGTCTCATGGGCAATGGACTAGGACAATTCCTTGATAGCTGATTCATTCACACCAGAAGCAAAGAAGTTATTAACCGGGCGAGTTGGCCATGCAGTTAGAGTCTGTGAGCTTGCATCCGGGAGATAGTAGGTTCGAATTCCACTGTCGGCAGCCCTTAAGATGGTTTTCCGTGGTTTCCCATTTTCACACCAGCCAAATGCTGGGGCTGTACCTTAATTAAGGCCACGGCCACTTCCTTCCAACTTCTAGGCCTTTCCTATCCCATTGTCGCCATAAGACCTATCTGTGTCGGTGCGACGTAAAGCCCCTAGCAACAACAAGAAGTTATTATCATTATGAGATCAAGTCAATGGCACTTTTCAGAACCAACTCTCACTGTAATATCTATTAACATTGAATACATATCCTCATACAAAGAACAACTACCGTACTACATGATCTCTGTTGAAACAAGAAGTGCGATGTATTGTGTATTCAAGAAACCCGTAGGGATACACATCAGAGACATCCTAGAATACCTGGAAAGAAACTTGTTGCCGAAAGACCCCATGCTCAATATGACAGTGCCAGTTTTGTAATACCTGGGCTCCATGATGACAAACAAACAGATGACAATAATATCAAGATTATCTCTTTGGAACTCGGTAGTTGTGTAGTCACCTCTGTATACAAGCCCCCCTGCAGCAGATGTTGTTTTACTCCTCCTCAGAACTTATACAACTGTAACAAGACATTCATCATTATTGGAGATTTCAGTAGCCATAGTCATGTTCGGGGATACAGCAAAGTGGATAAAAGTGGAGAAGCAGTTCTTTCTTGGGCTGAAACATATAAACTTTCTCTAATTCATGATAGCAAACTCCCTTCCTCTTTCAACAGTGGAAGATGATAAAGTGGATATAATTCAGATTTCCTTTTTGTTAGTGAAATCGTGGTTCAACAATATTCAAAATCTGTATGGCCACTGATTCCAGATACCCAACATAAACTGATAATGTGTCAATTTCTTTCTATTACAAGGCCACAGGAAGTGCATTTCAAATGCCGGTACAATTTCAGAAAGGCAGACCGGACAAAATTCTCTAACTTGTTAGATGAGAAGGTACAAAGTATAGATCCACTACCTGAGAATTATGACTCCTTTGTTGATTTAGTGAAAACCTGCTCAAGAGCATCAGTTCCTAGAGGTTGCAGAACAAACCACTACCAGCCAGGAATAACATCTAAAACTTCTGCCCTACTAGGTGAATACTATAAACTCCATCAACAAAACTCTTTTGGAGAAGAAACTAGTCGTATAGCATAGAGCATTAACGTTTCCATGTCTGAGGCGAAGAGGGAGCAATGGGTGAAGTTGTTATCAGAGTGCAACATGAATAGGAGTAACCAGAAAGCTTGAAGTCTTCTACGGCATCTGGCTAATGACCCTACCCAAACAGACATGCAAGCCAGTATCAAAGCAGATCATTTGCACATCAGCTGCTACTAAATGGAAAACCAGCTAACTCTTTTAAGATCAGAGGGAAGCCACTGATATGCCAACTTGAGCTGGAGACTTACAATCTTTCCCAACCTTTTACTCTTCTTGAATTCGAAAAGCATTTAAATAAATTCAAAAATGCCAAGGCAGCTGCTCTTGATGACATACAAGTTGAACAAATTAAGAACTTTGGTCTTACTAAAAATCTTTGGATCCTGCAATTAATGAACAACTGTGTCCAGTTACTCAAGATCCCAAAAGTTTGGAGGAAAGCTAAGGTTATTGCCATTCCCAAGCCTGGTAAAAACCAGTATGACCTGAAGAGTTATAGACCCATTTCATTACTATGTCATCTTTATAAGATGCTCAAAAGACTCATCCTCCAAAGAATGATGAACCAAATTGAACCTATTTAATTCCTCAAGAAGCAGGTTTCAGGGAAGACAAGAGTTGCACATCATAGGTCCTCAAATTGCCTCAGCAAATCAAAGATGGTTTTGAAAGGCGGAAGATAACAGGTGCTGTTTTTATCAATCTCTTGGCACCCTATGACATTGTCAAACGTAATCTTCGTGTGGTAAAACTACAAAATCACTCATGACTATCAGTTTAGCTGTATGATCAGAAACCTCCTACAAAACAGAAGGTTCTTTGTGGAATTCCAGGGAAAAAGAAACAGGTGGTGAAAGCAGAAAAAATGGATTACCTCAAGGTAGTGTATTTGCACCAGCCCGTTTTAACTGTACACAGATGATCAACAATTACTCAAAGAAACTCAGAGTTTCATCTATGCTGACGACCTTGCTCTCACAGCTCAAGGTGACAGTTTTGAAGAGACTGAAATAACGTTAACTAGTGTTCTGAAAGATCTTATCACATACTGCAGGAATAATCAACTGAAGCCAAACCTCTCAAAAACTCAAACTTGTGTTTTCCATTTGAAGAGTAAACAGGCTGCTAGATACCTGACAATCACATGGGGAGGAATCAAGCTGGCACATTATGAGACCCTAAAATATCCCAGGGTTAATTTAGAGTGCACACTTGCACATTGTCTGAACACCAAGAACAAATTGGCTGCCAGGAATAATGTGGTATGGGAGCTGACTGGAACAACCTGGGCAGCACAGCCAGACACAGTGAGAACCTCAGCGCTAGCATTATGTTACTCGACAGCAGACTACGCTTGCCCAGTACGGTACAGATCTTGCCATACTAGAGAAATATACGTGGTAATTAATATAACATGTCACGTCACCACAGGCTGTCTAAGACCTACACCACAAGAAAAATTGTACTATCTTGCTGGCATCGCACCTCGTGATATCTGATGTGAGGTAGCAGCCCGCAAGGAGAAGACCACATCATTAAAATCCCAAGCTCGTCTAGTGTATGGACTCCAACTAGCACCATCACGGTTAAGTTCACACAAAAGTTTCTTGAAGACCACACAGAATCTTGAAAGAACACACCAGCAAGCAAGACTCACTTTGTGGCGAGCTAGGGTTGAGCATCTTGGAGAATGGAAAACATCTTGTGAAGAATTGCCAGCTGGACATATGGAGTATGAAGTGTTAGGATTAGCTCCGCTACCAATGTGGCGGGTAGGTTATTATATTATTACGGAAGATAAAAAGGGATCGTGGAAGCGGCATGTTCAACTGCTGGACGATAGTTAGGCTTATACTATGGATGGTACAAAGAGGGGAGATATAAATAGCAATGTACAAGCGGTCAGTAAAATACAAGGCCACTAGGGGATGAACAAGAATTCAGAACTTCGGATGAACAAAATAGACGTATTGAAGCACAAGACACAACAAGTTAGGAATAGTACAACACCAAAATATCGATAGATTAGAATACTTTTCACAACAATATTACAAAAGATCGGTGATAGCGACAATTTGTATTTCATCTAAATAACATTTATAATTACATTCATTAAACAGAACAGATGTTTCCAAACCAACTGTACAGTGTGAAATAAGATTCATTAAGGAAGATAGGAGAAACAATAGAATAGAAGAATGAATTAAAGATCAGCATTTTAAATTACAATTTACAAAGTCCAGGCATACCGTAAGAATTCACCTGACTAGAAAATAGTACACTATTTCAAACAACAAGTTCTAGAAAACATGGGATTTAACACAGATGCATATAGCCCAACAGGATAAACATAAACAAGTTCCAGAGTAGAGTATTATGCAGTACAAGAATGTAAACAAATTTTGAAGTACCAGAAGACATACAGAAAGTTCATTTTCACGTAAATTGAAACAGCATTCCAAACAAAGAAATTAGACATCCAGCTGTTCCCTTATGGATACATAATCGAGTACAATCACTTCAGAACATAGTCATGCGAATTTTACAATTCCTCACGGTCGAAGAATAAGTCCCATTCTTCATCCATGTAGAGTGTAGAGTTGATGATGTCATCCAAGTTTGACGCAAGCAATCGGCTGACAGTAGTCCCGTAGCTGTGGCAGTGTGTGGATGGCAAATGTGAATATTTACATCACCGTAACACAAAGATATTGCCCTCACTCCAACAGCCGAAGAATGCCTCGAAGTAGCAGGCAGAGAGAGCTAGTTATATAGGCCAGTTGGAGAGGTGAGATCATGACATACGGCACTAGAAATGCCGAGAACATCCATGAAGAGTGTAGAGTTGATGATGTCATCCAGGTTTGACGCAAGCAATCGGCTGACAGTAGTCCCGTAGCTGTGGCAGTGTGTGGATGTCAAACACCGCGAAGAAAGCAGCAGAAATTGACGAACATAGCAGAGGTTAGTTGACAATGTTACAAGTACTGGTCAACTTGGAGATCTTTAAATAGGCTGTGCTCAGGTGTTACTTGGTGCAAGACCAATTTGCACAAGTAGGGATATTTGGTCGACTTTGTTTTGTGTGGCTGTGGTGAAGTGCAGACTTGCCACAAGTGCTAGAATGTCATCTTTGCCCTGCTATATTTATTGAGAAAGAGATGCTTGAGATAAAAAGGAATGCATTCGACATTGCTAATTTCTGGTGCACCACAATCTGAAACTTAAGTGCACATTTTTTTTCTTTTCATCTTTCCTATAGACTTTTTCTTGTACAACTTTATAAATATGTATATAATGTATGTAACCAGACCAAAGAAATGTTCGAAGCACAGTTCCAACAAATCAACGATATGAAGGAAAGCATAATCAAAGATCTAACAGAAATAAAGGCGAAGATAAGAGAAGACAAGGAAGAAAGAGTTATAATAAATCAGAGGATACAGGAGCTAGAAGAACAAGTACAGGTACTTCAATGGCGAGATAGCAGAAGAACGGAGGAGGAGAAGAGAAGAAATATTATTATTTACGGACTGGATGAAACGGAAGGAGAATCTAAGATGGAATTGATGAGCTCAGTCCTTAAGCTAATGAGAGAGAAATTAGGCATTGAGTGTACCAATAGGGAGATAGATGATGTGTATAGGATGGGAAAGAATAGAGGAAGAAGACCCGTTAGAATTAAGTTTGTTTCCTCATTAATGGCAAGCCGAATTTTTAATAGTGCGAGGAACTTGAAGGGCAGCAGAATTTGGATAAAAAGGGATATGGACAGAAACAGCCTCCAAGAGCAAAGAGTTCTACAATTCCATTTACGACAAGCAAGAAAATCGAATCTACGGGCATTTATAAGAGGAAACCGCTTGCATGTGATGGGAGATACCTGGGCGAGAACGTGGACGGTCAGTGATCTGGGTGATATGTTTAAGGAACGAAGTAAGCAGTTTGGGTCATCAGCGGAAGTGCATGGTGAAGGAGTGATGACACAAGAGATTCCAGAGTATACGTGCGATGCTCGGGTTGATAACCCCGGGCAGGTGATTCAACAGCCTACGTCAGATCTTCCAGCGGAGTTAAATAACAGTGGGAGGAATGACGAGGCGAGCCAGATGTCAACAGCGGCGCCGCGTGGAGGAGCTGAGGATACTTCCAGGGGTAGGTCAGTGAGTCTAAAAGACTTTTTTCAGAAGAAGGGGATGGGTTCAGGTAGTAGATTAAAACTCACAGAAGAACTATCTGAGAAGGTCATTATTTGCTCTCCGAAGGGAAGTATAATGGAAGTGGAAAGATCTAGAATAACTAGAAGTAAGTCAGGAAGTTTAGAACATAGAAGTAAAAAATAACTAGAGTTAAAGGTATCATGTGTTAACATTGAAGGAGTATGGAGCAAAATAGGTAACGAAGACTTTAAAGAGCTACTGGAAGAAATGGACATCCTTGGGCTTGTAGAAACTTGGGCTGATTACAAGAAAAACTTAAAGATAGAAGGGTGTATCGTATGGAGTCAATATGGATCAAGGAGATCCAATAGAGGAAGGATATCGGGCGGAATTTCAGTAGTTATCAAAAACAACTTAAAAGATAGAATACAGCTGTTAGAATCTGAGTTTAAGGAATTAATCTGGATAAGAATATTAGATAGGGTCAATTGGAGGAATGAAATATGTATAGCTTTTATATATAATCCACCTTTGAGCTCCCCATTTGCGCAGAATGATTTTTTTGAGAATTTAGCGACAGAAATTAGACGAATGAGAAGTACGTATGATCAGGCAAGCATTATTATTATGGGCGATCTTAACGCGAGGATAGGGGACAAGAAACCAGTTTATAGTCAACTTGAAGACGGGGTATTACTAGTTAATAGAAATAGCCAGGATAAAGAATGTAACAGAAATGGAGAAAAACTACTAGAGTTATGCGCGGTAGAGGAGCTTTATATATTGAATGGGTGGTGGTTTGGAGATGAGAGTGGAAAACTAACCTATATAGTAGAAAATGGGGGCAGTACAATTGACCTAGTTGTATGCTGTAGGGATAGTTTGCAAATTATCAAAGCGATAAGCATTAAGGATTGGGCAGAGGCAAATCATATGCCAGTATCTATAAAATTAATTATTCAAGAGATAGGAGCGCAAGAGATCGTTTACGATAGCGGACAGGAGAGGAAAATAGCTAGGTATTGTTGGAGAGAAGAATTAGGAAATGAATTCAGAGAGTACTTCAATGGAGAAAATTTTGAGATTTGGAAAATAGGTATTGTAAAATTGATAGAAGAGAATAGAGTGGAGGAAGCCCTAACCAGGATAGAAAATTTAATAGGAATGGCAGGAAAATGTATGAGGCAAAATCTAAGTAAAACGCAGATAAGAGGTGGATGGTATAATACAGAATGTGTAAAGAAAAAGTCACAAGTTATGAAGGCACTTAGGAGATACAGGGTGGATGGTGGTCAAGTAGCTAGAAACGAATTTTGTAAAAAAAGGAAAGAATACAGAGAATTGTTAAGAAAGACAAAGTTGGAATGGCAACAAAAGATGGCTGCAGACATAAATAAAAAGTGTATGGACAATGACAGTAGGAAAATATGGGATAAAATAAATCAAATAACCAAGAAGAAGTCGGGCTCTGGGGGGACCAATATAAGTTATAGTACATGGGTCCAGTATTTCGAGAAATTATTAAATAAAGAAGACAAATGGAGAGCTCAGCATGAGGGGATTACTGTTTCGAGGGATTTGAGTGTCACTCTGCCTGAATTAGATGAGGCTATTTCGACTCATGAAATAAGGAACCTGTTACAAGGAGCCAAAAAGGGAAAATCAGGAGCTATTTCAGGTATCACATATGAATTTTGGAAAGAGGTGGGAGAACGAAGCGGCATGTTGGAAATTTTGACAAAGATATTCGAGAAAGGGATATTTCCAAAAGCTTGGAAAGAGGGGATTATATGCCCTATATACAAAAATAAAGGGGATAGATTAAATCCAGGAAACTATAGGGGAATAACCTTATTAGATACATTGGGGAAAGTATATACGGGTATACTAGCAAATAGACTAAGGAACTGGGCAGAGAGACATTCAATCCTCTCGAAATTTCAAAGTGGCTTCAGAAGAGGGAGAACAACACCAGATAATGTTTTTATTGTGAGAACTCTTATTGACAAATATGTAAAGAAAAAAACATGGAAAACTCTATATTACAATAGATTTAGAAAAAGCATTCGATACTGTGAACAGGGGGGCAGTCGTTACTAGATTGAGACAAGTAGGAGTGTCATGTAAAATGATAAGGACTATAGAAAAGATATATGCTGAAGTAAAGTGTACTGTGAGAGTCAAAGAAGGAGTAGTAGTAGGAGATATTATTTCTAAAATGGGTTTGAAACAGGGATGTAAATTGCCACCGATTTTATTTTTATTGTTCATTAACGATATACTAGAATTGGAAGTTGAGGAAAGATTAGCACTGCCGAGTTTAGAAAATCAGGATATTCCTGGTCTTGTCTTTGCTGACGACATACTCCTGTTCACACTAACGCCAGTTGCAATGCAAAAAAGTATTGATGGTATCGAGGAATACTGTAAAGAGTGGAATATGAAAATTAACGCACAGAAAACTAGAGTAATGGTGTGCAAAAACGGGAACAAATTAGCAAAAAAGGAAAAATGGTATCTTGGAGGAGTAAACCTGGAAGTAGTTAATAAGTTAGAATATTTAGGAATTATCATATCAGGAAATGGAAATTGGTCTGAACACGTCAAGAGAGCAAAACTGATTGGTACAGCAGCCCTAGCTAGTATAAGAATATTAGATAACAGGATGCCTAATATTGATTTTAGGGTACAAAGAAATGTATACAACGCTGTGATTAAATCTAAAATGATATACGGTTCAGAAGTATGGGGCACAGAAAAGGAAATAGTAATGCTCGATTCAGTCACTAGTAGATTTATTAAAATAATTACAGGCTTACCAATATGTACAGCGAATAGTGGAGCAAGATTAATGTGTACTGACATTAATATAAAAGTGGATATAATTAAGAGATTAATAAAATATTGGTTTAGGAGGGGGTGGAGGGGGAGAAATTCTAGATATAGCTTACCGACACCAAATGAGGTATCAGGATGGGTACTGGGCGGGCAACTTAAAGAAAATACTAGAAGGAATTGGGATGGGGAACTATTGGGACAACGATTTAGAAGAAAGAAAAGTCTGTGGGAGAGTGGCACAGAGGGTAGCAGATATAGAAATACAAAGGCTAAGAGCTGAGGGTAATAATAGGAGAACTCTGGAGGAATTCATGAAAATATACCCAGGTATGAAAATAATACATGATAAATTAACCAAAAGAGAATACAGGGGAATGATATGGTGGTTGATGGGAGTTTATAAAAATAAGGCATTTACAGAAGTTGCAAATACATGTTTATTGTGTGAAAAGGAGTTAGGAAATGCACATTTCTTGAGACAGTGTGAAAGTACAAGAGCATTACGGGTTAAATACTTGGAAACGGAAGAGATAAATAAAATAGAAAGAGAATCTGAGTACTATACTCTTGTCAAATTAATAAACAGGGAATGGAGAAGTCCAGGGAAACTATCAAAACTATTCACAATTATAAAAAGCTTGTGGGAGAAAAAAATGAAATTAGTGCATGAGGGAAGGGGCACATGCTGCTGAAAAAGAAAAATGAAACAGCGAAATTAGCACGAGTACACATGGTTGAAAGGATATTATGGGACATTTAAGCTACACATACAGGAATGCATGCTAGTATTTCAGGATGAACCAAGTCTCGGCTCTCCTACTTCGGACGACCGAAGTTGGAAGAGGGAGACTCCAAATCGACCAGTTACCCGTACACTGAATAAGAAGTTTAAAATCATTATAGTCAGTAGAAGAAAACATACGGAAAGTAGTTATCTCTGAAGTATCATCTCTGTATGGGTTAATAATAACGAAGTTTTGTAATCATGTATGTACATAAAACAACTTTGATTCACAGATATGGAACATTATAGAGTTTAACTCACTAATAACTAAGGGCGACAATAATTATAAGTTTAGTATTATTTTCGTTTTTTATATCTGTTCAGTTTTGTTCCCTTGTTCCTTAGGTATTGTATATTTCTAATTAGTAGATTCAGTTCATTGATATGTAAGCCGTACCGTATTACTTCTAATGAGGTTGTTTGTTGTTTGTCTGCCTGTTTTATTTTACTTTGGTTTTGTTAATTTGTTTTGGCTACCTTCTAATGAGATTGTTGGTTGTTTGTCTGCCCGTTTTATTTATTTTATTTTGGTTTTATTTTAGTTTGGTTTTGTTAGTTTGTTTGTTTTTGGCTGCTGACGTACAGTTGGAAGAGGCGGGGATAGGCCTGACCTATCTCAAGCTAAAGTGTTGATTCGGTACGTCTGCACATGTAAAGTAGAGTAAAGTAGTGAATAGTGTTAGGTTAGAGGAAGTAAGTTGTCAATGAGACAGTGAAAGATGAGCCGAGTTATGGAATCCGTCTCGGCAGTGAAATATAGGTGTGACAGCCTACATGTAGAGCTAGGCAATCCATACACATGTGGGTTGTTACAGGAAGGAGTGGTGAGGAAATAACATTGACAGCTTAAAGGGTCTATGAGGTATCGGTTTCTGAGCCTCATGAGACATGTCTGGTCGTGACATCCCAGGGAAGGGTGGTAGCAGTTCCTCACCAGGGGTGATGTCGCGGCCAGACAGATTTAGGATAGATTTAGTATATATTCATGTAGTAAAGTAGTTAGTTTAGTTAGGTGGTGTGTTGCATGTGGAGCTGGCGATCCGCCCATGTGCAGGATGCTACAAAGTAGATTTAGAAGTAGTTAAGTAGTAAGTAGTTAGTGTCTAGCTATAGTCTGTGAGTGTTTATTTTATTGGAACATTGTAACTGGGCGAAAGCCTGTTATGTTCAGTTCAATAAAATTAATGCTAATGCTATATAATGTATGTAACTGCTTCTGACACGATATAAGTAAATAAATAGGCAAATGGTAATATTCCAATAAATTCTTCCCTTATTGCACACGCAGCATTACACAGATAAGAGCTGAATATTGTTGAACATCTGAATAATTGTTAACAGTTAAATATTTCCCAGTACAGCCTACTGTATTCTGTTAATAAAATTTTCTGCTCCAAACTTCTACTACAAATTCCTTTAAATTCTTTCTACTGCCATTGCTAATGATGTCTGTTGTAATTCTTCACTTTTCGCTAAAGAAAGCACTGTCCTCTCAGGCTCTGATAATTTAGCCTAAGTATTTCTATCCTTCCTGTGTAGTTCCAAGTTGCCCAAATTTCCATGGCATTCACATTTATAGTGAGGGTGCCAGAAAACTTGCTGCCATACCATTAAAAAATTATTTCCTTCATTAGCTGGCAATTTGAGTCAAAGTTACTTTAATCACAATAAAGCAATACTGGGGCAATAATTATTTATGGTAGGGTAATATACTAGGGTAGTGGGATTAGTTTTATTTTGAAGTCTTCAGCCAAACATTCAGTATTATTTCAGAGCTAGTGTGTTAGTGCTACTGGTGGTTCTATCATTATGAGTATTATATTGTGGCAAGTAGTACATTCAACATGTTGTAGTTATTGGTTTATTTTGTTTTTGGAATATTTAGTTATTAAGCAGTACTATTTTTCATTTAGCTATTCTTAACATGTCTAAAAGGCAATGAAATTTTAGTTTTTACAGTGACTGGAAGGTCCAGTATTGTTTTGTTGAATGCATAGGAAAACCTGTATTTTGATTGTGTAATGCTGCCTTGTCTATTTCTATAGAAAAAAAAGATAATGTTGAGAGACATTTATAAACTAATCACAAAACCTTCAACAGTGAATTCTCTAAATTCTGAACTAAGAACACATAAAGTGAAATCTAATTTAACATTGCAACAGAGAGAGAAAGAGAGAGTGAGAGTGTCTGTGCTTTTACAAGACTAGCTCAGCAAACTAGTAACATGACACAATAGCTTTTCATACAGTCTGTTGAATGTTAGTGCAAAAAAAAAAAAAATAATAATAAATAAAAATCTTTCAGTGATGGGGAAGTAGTTGAAGGAGCAATGATCAGTGCTATCAATCTCTGTTCAATGATCACAAAGACAAATCTGCACTTATGTCTTCCATTAAAGGTCTTTAGTTGTCTCACCAAACTGTTGCTAGATGGGTTGAAAGATTTAAAATAATTTGGTATCTGAATTACATCAGGATTTGCAGTCATTCAGTTTTATAAAAGCACTGATATATCAGATAAATCACAATTGTGTATACTGTGTTTAATTTTAGGAGTCACTCATCTGGACAGAACAAGATTAGGGAAATTATCAGTGGTCCACATTGCTGAAAAGATGTTGGAAAGAAGACTTGAATGGTATGGGCATATGAAAAGAACAGTGGCAGCAATAGTGTTCAACTTTGAGGTAAATGGAAAAAGGCCAAAACAAAGATGGGATGGATACAATCAACAGCGAAAAGAAAGCTACATAGCTAAGGTCATCTGATGTTCACAACAGGATAAAGTAGAGACAGCATTCTAGAAGAGCAGAACCTGCAACTTGAAACAGGAAAATGCCAGGAAAAGTATATATTTATTTATTTGATGATTTTACAGTAAAGGAAGAATTTGATAAAGTGCTGTCAATTCATGAATGTACTACAGGAGAAGACATATTTAGATTCCATGAAAAAGGAGAAATAAGTCATGTTGTTTAATTATTTTTACACAAGACCATCTTTGAAGTTTGTCTCCCAAGACTGTAAACTATTAGTCTTTGATTAATTTATTTCTCTGCTTTTCATCAGTAATGCAGCATTTCACCATTAGAATTTTATATCCTCAACCTCATGGGACAGACATTGTAGTTCTTTTATCCTGCCAAAACTGTTACTCTTTATACTACTTTGATAAGATGAAGATGGTTCCTTATCACTTTCCTCATTATAAAATTGTTTAGATTCATTTCATACACTTAACTTGAAGAGAAAGAATATTATTACTGTCAAAAAATCTGTTAACTAAATGCAATTCTGTTTGAGTAATAGACAATATTTAACTACATAGATATCGCATTCAGACTCTATTGCCACATGTAATATTATCCATATACACAACGGAATTGTGAACTTCCTTCTATAATTTGGTTTGCCCACATTTTGCACTGTTTACCACTGACTAGCCTTCTTTCTTCCCCCGTGGGTACAATCTTAAATATTAATTTTCACTCAGCCTCCCATTTACTCTGCAATTTGAAACCTATTTTATATGTGTTTATACTCATTTCAGCCCATTACTGCCATACTGCCCTTTTCCCCTGGTGGTCTCATATTTAATGCATTCTTTAAATTTGTGAAAGATAGTAATCATGACTTTCAAAACTTGTTGCTATAACTTGGCTGGTATGAATAATGGATTTCTTTCACTTTGTGCTAAGGATAATAATAATAATAATAATAATAATAATAATAATAATAATAATAATAATAATAATAATAATAATACTTTATTAACGGAAATACCATTTTACATAACAGTAGAGAAGTATAGACAAAACACAGTAAAAAGAAAGTTCAATGGATGAATTATTTCCAAAATTTATTTCATACCACTGCATTATTCCCCAGGAAGCTTTATGTGCAAAGGTTTTGAATTTTTGTTCATGTCATGAAAGTTGTAACATGTGCTATAAATTACATCAGATCATCTAATACTTGTCATCAGTTGTTCAGAAATATTTAAAATGTGCGGTATCTAATGCTGAGCATGGAAATATTGTTTACAGAATCTAGCCAGAACTATTCCCTGATTTGGAGGTTAGAAATTAAGTACGGTATTCCTTCTGATTGCAGCATATATTCTTGTAAGTGTTGCACCAGCAGAACAACATATTTCAAATGAGTCATGGAGAATCTGTTGATGTTCTTCTGCTGAAGGAAATACTAAGTAATCTTTTCATGGATGCTGTTGCTGCAAGAGCTCTGCTAACAATTGTAATAACTGAAGTTTTTGAAATTCTAGCATTGTCTCCCAACATTACATGAAAAAATAATCAACCATGTGTTTAAAAATTGCTGAAACTCGAATGTGCTTGATGACACAGAGGACGATGCTCTGTACAAGGACAGTGGAATAACAAAGTAAGTGATGATGAATCTCAATCATTTGATGGCAATGACTGACTTTGTGTGCATCATTAATTTTTTTAAATTTGTATTTCTTATTTTTGGGTTGCTTTATAATCGAGTAAATATAGTACTCTCTCTTCAGGAAAAATGGAAAACTCATCCCCATTAGCTTAAAGATGTGGACAAAGATCTAAAGGAAGGAAGCATAAACCCCAAAGATGTTCAAAACAGAAACATCTTCAGGAAGAACATTGCATATTTGAGGGAGAATCCAGAGGGACATCTTGCTTAAAACTGCATTACGTCTTGGCAGAAGAGTGACAGAAAAGAAGCTGGAGATCAAAGAACCTTTGGCTACAATGTAAAGCAAAATGGCAGGTAGCTTGTCTAGCTATAGCCCATTGTTGACTATCATTGTAAGAAGAAGAAGAAGAAGAAGAAGAAGTAAATGGGTTAACATTAAATGCCTTGCCTTTGCTGACGTTACCTGGACTCATGAAGAAGCCAGGCACGCCATCGAGAAGCTTCACGAGATTGCAATCAAAACTGATCTCCACATCTCCTATGAAAAAACGCAATACATGGACTCCAAGTGCACACACCTAACATCACTAGCGACCAAATATGGCAACATTTTACAAGTTAAACAATTCCAGTACTTAGGCGAAATTATTGGTAATTCAGGCAATGAAAAAGCAGCCAACAAAATGTGTGCAGAAAAACTGTGTAAAGCATACCTAATCACTTGGAACTTCTACAATAAGAAATCAATATCCACAAAAGCCAAACTCCGACACTACCACACTGTTGTCCTGCCAGAGGCACTCTATGCAACTGAGACACCATCACTCACCATTAACCTCAAGGACATTGAGAAAATTGAACGACAGATACTGAGGAAGATATTTAGGCCCAAGTTTCAAGAGGGTATATGGATGCAAAAAAGCTCGGCAGAACTCTATGCATTAACTTCAGTCGCACGCAAATGGCGTATTCAGTTTTATGGACATTTAGCATGAATGGATGACTCACGACTGACTAAGAAAATATTTCTTATTATCAATGGAAACCGACAAACCAAAGTTCGCTGGCTAGTGGATACACAAAAGGACCTCGCAGAAGTCGACGTTGATCCAATGGCAACCACAAGGAATACATACAGACAAAAGATCAACACCCATAAATTTGCACCCAAGAATCCATCTGAGAAAAGCTTGAAGCTCAAAAACTCATAGACACAAGAAAGACGGCAGGCCCATAGTGAAAGGATGAGGAAGTTTTGGGAAGATATGAAGAACAAGAAGATGAAAAATAACAGTGCTATTTAATGGTTCCACATGCTCCTTAGGGGGCTAAACGAATGTGTGTGTGTGTGTGTATATATATATATATATATATATATATATATATATATAATATGAAAATGAAAACCTGCAACCTGTTTTCCAGTCATTGACCGGGTCAGGGATGGTATGAATGAAGCAGTACGATTAGTACGATGGGGTCGCCACTCCCAAAGTGATTTATTAATGACTGATAGATGCTATGAAATGAGAAGGGAGAGTGTTGCTGGAATGAAAGATGACAGGGAAAACCAGAGTACCCGGAGAAAAACCTGTCCCGCCTCCACTTTGTCCAGCACAAATCTCACATGGAGTGACCGGGATTCGAACCACGGTATCCAGCGGTGAGAGGCCAACGCGCTGCTGTCTGAGCCATGGAGGCTATATATAGATAATAATACTGTAATAATAATAACACATTCTCTTTAGCGTGTGAAACCAAAATACAGATACACATATTGGTCAGAAGTTGACTGAAGAGTGGAATGAAGCTCACCAGAAACGCTTGTAGAAATGCTGGGTAAAGTTTAAGAACCACAGAAGAAGTAGTTGAAATAGCACAATCCAATTTTTTTTTTTTAATGAATCAGGAGGAGAATTGTACTTTCTCATAATAAAATACTGTTTGTACACTAAACATTGTGTATTCATTCCAGCAATTGTGTTCAGGAACATATTTTCCCACAGATCTTTTTTTCCTTTTTCTACAAAATATGAGATACCATTTGACCCATTTCTACAAGGTAAGGCATAAACATTATTCACACAGCGTCAATGTACATTCACTGGTGTCGTACAATTGAAGTGGCGAGAGGACTGGAAGCTACGGGCACAGGGTTGTGGCAAAACATGTGACAACCATCAACGGGCATTTTTGACAATGCTCTTTTAAGGATATGCAAAACAAATTCACCTAAAATGATTAAAATTACTGAAGGTTTTGTATATCTCACATATACAATGAGAATGGCAGATGAAACAAAACTGAAAGCAGTCAGTTTGACTGCCTTGATAAATCTAATGTTAACTGATCTTAAATAATATTTACTTACCACTGAACACCAGTGTTGATTTCTTCTTTTAGACAATTGTTGGGAATAAAAGTGAGCTCACATTTTATTTCAGTAAGTAATTTATTTCTGGGTGTGTTACAACATACGTTTGTAGGATCCTGCCTAAAACGATGTTGACTGAATCATGCATACAACAGAAAACGTCAACTAGAGATCAAGAATACTCTACAAAATTAATATTTCAGTGAATTATATTTTAGTATTAGTCTATAATACAAGATTGGCTGCATACAAAGCTGAAGATTCTCCTGAATTTGTCTTAGATATATTTTAGTAATATTTAGCATTCACAATTCAGATCATCTTATTGAATATAATGGATGTTTAGGATAAACAATCTTTTATGCCTTTGTACCCTTATCGTACTGGTACTGTACTTACAAAATGAGAAAATGAAAATTAAATAGTTATTTAATCCATTATATTCATAGGTATTCTGAAAACTTTTCAATTTCTCCCATTTAGTATCTATTTACAACTCTCTTTGTGCCTTTCACTCACTTATTCCTACAAGTTTATAATACATTTTGTTGAATGCTACAGGTACGTGGTAAAAATCAAACTCACATGTTTGTCTTATTAATATGAGAAGATGCAGTACATAATTTTCTAATAAGGTAACAAATATGGTTCAATCTTCTTTCACAGAAGCATGGTATGAAGTCTTATAGTCTACAAACTTGAGTTTCTGGACGTTGCAAACCCGGAAGTGTTCATTATAAACATATATATTTCTCTTCTTTTTCTTTTTAGATATATGGTACTGCTATATACAGTTATGATTATTGGTTTGGCCCTTTGTTAAATTCATGCTATTATCCATCAGTGACCATTCTTGAGTAAATTAAAAGTTATAAACACTTGCAAAAGGTACAGCTAGTTAGCAGAACTATGTCTCACGAATTATTAGGACTATGCCTTCTTGTTACATTTCCACATACTGAACTTGGTAGTAGAGTAGTGATCTAGTTTGAGGAAAAAAAATTAAGGTTATCAGTCTCAAACAAGCTGAGTACATCTGTTATCTGCCACTGTGACTCATAATATTTCTTTATAAGTTGCTTTGTACTTCAGAGAAGTGTTTTCAGTATAACAGTATTTAAGGATATATGGTTATATGGATGACAAAATAGTATTAGTAATCATGTTTATAAAATTACCCACTGAGTGATAAATAATATAATTACACTGATAAGCATTTGAATTGGAGATAGCTACCGTTTTGGCAAAATGGTGCTGTGGTCGGCCTAGCAAATGTAATAGTACCGTGTAGCAAGTGACTGAAAAGTCATCAGACCACATACTGGTTGTGTGAATAATGTTGACCACAGGATGGGCAAGACACCAGATCTTTGCACATTTGATTGAGGCCAGATTATCAGTGCCATATGTATAGGCCCTTCCATCTCCAAAGTCTTGCAGGCACTGAACTTTCCATGGGCCACCATGTCAGGAGTGTTCTATGAATTTGGGTAATACTGTCACTACCTGGGTCAAAGAGTCAACTGTTGTGGAGTGCAATGTGTGCAAAGGTCACAGCCAACTAGCTCCGATGATAAAAGGAGATAGACAGATCTGAAATGCAGAAGTTCACCAGTGAATTCAATGCTGGACAACAATGAAGTGTGAGGAGTTATGCCATGATTGACTGACCTGGGCAAAGGAATGCTGCCTTTGGACTTTGGAGTATGGAAAACGATCGCTTGGTCAGATCAGTGAGGTACCAGTTGGTACACGACGATGGCTTGGTACAAGTGCATCACTCAGCACGAGACAATGGTTCCCTCTTGCCAGCAGGTTACAGCTCAGCTGTGGCGATATCCTCATATAAGGGCTATTCATATGGAATGAAATGGGACTCCTGGTATATCTGCCAATCTTCCTCGCTAGCGAACTTTACCGGAACCTGCTCTCTGGCCATGATTTGTTCACCTCCAGCATCCTGCAGGAAACATTTTCCTATAGCAAGACAGTGCACCAGCCCATAGCTTCTGAACTTTGGCTTATTGGTTCATAGAACACTCCACAGACATGAAAATGCTTGCCTAGTCCCAAAGGCCACCCAACGTCTATCGTATTGAGCGTATCTCAGATGCTATCGAGAGGTATCTGCACACCGTGCACTCTGCTCCCACCTGTGCGTTATGGGATGTTGTGCAGTGGTCATGGATTAGTAAGACTCACTAATGCTTTGATAGCTTGTAGAGTTAATAACACACCATGTCACTGCCATCATCAGAGCGAAAGCGCGTGCTACACGGTACTTTTATTTATTTTATTTGGCGTATGATGAATAATGACAACCCATAAACTATTTACACAACCAGTGAAAGATGAGTACAAAGTAAATACAAATTATCATATCTATACAGTCAAAGAAAGCAATTTACAAAGTTTGAAAGTACAAGAAGAAAACACAATATATTTACATCGCTATCCACCTATCAACTCTGACAGTTCATATATACACACTGAGTGCGAGTGATGTACATGTCACTAAATGTGAATGTCCAAACCCGCCACCCACTTCACTGCTTCGGGTGTTGCTGTGTTGAGGTCTTCCATGGTGCCAGTGAAAGCACGGAGTGGACATTCCTGCACTACATGTTTCATTGTTTGTCGAACCTCCCCACAATCACAGTATGGAGAAACTGACCAGCCCCAGGTGTGTAAAGTAGATGCTGTTCTACCTACTCCACATCTCATGCGGTTTAGTCTACTCCAGGTGCAACGTGGCAGATCAAAGCCTGCCAGCTTTGTGGATGGGTTATTAATATCCACTATTGCCCGAGCTGGGGATAAAGACCACTCTGTTAACCATTTAGAGGTGGGGTTGAATTCACTAGATGTTATCTTCACGGCTGTCTTCCAAGCAGGCTGGCGAGACTTCAGGCTACACGGTACTAGCCAGGTATCTCTAATTCAGTTGCTCATCAGTGTATTTTTTTTCCCATGTGAGCTCATATTTTATATTTATGAACTTCAACAAGCAAGAATTAGAATGCCAGTGGTGGAAAGTACTTTGAGTGAAGATTAATTCCATTCAAACTCCAAAGCCCTGCTAGCATTCAAATTAAAGAATTTTGAAGTTATGAAATTTATGTCACCAATTGTTAATAAAGATTTTTCAAGAGAAATGTTAAGGTTTTCATGAATACTGAATTTAAAAGGTATTTCAAATTTATACAATGTAAATAACACAAATATATTGAAAATACAGGCATTACACACAGAATTATGGACGTCAAAATTGAGCTAAATAGCAAATAAAACGTACCATACTCCTTTTAATTTAATGTGTACAGTGTTTCAGTGTTGGATATTTGTATGTTCAAGTGTTAACACAAAGTAATAGTACTCGTTTCTGTTGTTAAAAGGGTTCTCACACTTCCCAAATAATCTCATCAGACCTTTTAAGAAATTTTATGGTGCATCACTGCACAAGAAAAAAGTCTGCCAGCCCCATGCCTGCACTACAGCTGACAACATCAGTCTCATGCAACTATTGCAGGCGGAATTATATTTTACTTCCCTGTATGTGTATACTAGCCAGCTAAAAACATCTGTGAACTTATATTTATCCTGATACTAATCACATGTTGGCTGAGTGTGTGCTGCTGCCTATGAAACCATCACAACTCTACGGCTGTAAGTGTAACAGATCATGAGGATGCAATTATTGTTTTTATGTTCATTTGTATTAATTTTTCCATCTGGAGTGTACAGCAATATGTTGACAATTACCGACACTATGTACCTTACTTTCATACCAAATTTTTTTTTCCTTGGTTTGTCCTGTCTTGAACCTAGGTGGTAATTAGTTTTTAATCATCATATTTGCTTATGTGTAATACACGCTTTTTTTTCCCCCAAAATTGAAGCAAAACAATTGAGGTGCACATTATAAGCGGAGATAGTTTTGCTATTGTTCATATGGTGGTTCAAGGCCACCAACTCTATGGGACCTAGATTCTTTGGCCCCCTGAAATATATTTGGGGGCCAGGTTTCATCAAAACTAGACAATTAAATAAATGAAGTCTATGCTGTCAGAGTAGCAGATGTTTATTTGACCCTTG
This sequence comes from Anabrus simplex, assembly GCF_040414725.1. NCBI lineage: Eukaryota > Metazoa > Arthropoda > Insecta > Orthoptera > Tettigoniidae > Anabrus > Anabrus simplex. The sequence continues at coordinate 187,840,624 of NC_090271.1, read as the reverse complement.
TGAACGATCCCTATATCAACTTCTACAGCAGAAAGGAGTGAAGACTGGAAAAACTATCAGACAGAGATTTGTAATGTAAATCAATTTTTCCAGTATAAATGTAAACTTAATTTCATTTTCTAGCAAATAATTCTATACTTAATTACAGTATACAACATAATCCTGCTGTGGTGTAATATGTAATCATTAGAAAGCAATTGAATTCAATGGAATAAACTATATCCATTGTCTGTTTATTTCTTTGGGTATTCCCTATTAACAAAATTCTCTTCTGTTACTTTGTTATTTATTGGAACTTGACTGTAAAGGTATTTTATTTCATATATGCCAGTGTGTTCTTCAAGTTGGTGCCCTTATGGAAGTTATATTTCCTCCAGCCAATGATTTTGTGCCTGTTTATCATGCCATTTAAATAATTGTCTGATTATATGATGAAATTCAAATATGCCAGTGGCTTGCTGTAGGATGAATAATCAAATACAGCATTTATTTATACAGTTATAAAAACTATGTAGTAGAGGGGTGATTTTAGCATTCAGGGAACTCAGAAATTCTGACTGTGCAAGAAGGCTGTGTGGTTGGGGTCACGTATCTGTGAGATTGTATTTAGGAGATGGTGGGTTTGAATCCCACTGTAACCTGCCCTGAAGATGGTTTTTTCCATGGTTTTTCCATTTTCACACCAGGAAAATTGTTGGGGATGTACCGTAATTAAGGCTATGGCCACTTCCTTCCCAATCCTAACCCTTTCCTATACTTCATTGCCAAAAACCGTTGTGTTGGTGCAACATTAAACCACTAGCAAAAAAATAAAAATAAACAATTCTGATCATATCTGGATATCTTTTCTATATTTTTAAAAATACAGTTTTCTGAACAATACTACTGAAAGCTATATGAAAACATTTCTTTTCTAGGACACAGTGATCCAGTAGATTTCTGTGTTTTTCCTTTGATTTCTTCTATGTAGTAAATGACAGAAATGTTTGCTCACAGTGAGAGAGAAGCTAGTGGAGGAGTTTCAATTGCCATCATAGACAAACTGTAGGAAATGAGAAATTTGATTTTGGTTAGAAATGTCAGCTTATTACTGAATGAACCTATACCCTCAAGGATATGAACGTTGTATGTGTTACAGCCCAATGGTGACATTAGGAAAAATTGTTCTACTTAATCAAACATAAGCAATGATGAGAGAAGTAAAGGAATAAAATAATTGGGCTGAATTACAGTTTCCTGAAAAATATTTTATGTCATTATAAATTACTTTCAGAACAAGTAATTAGTAAAATTACAACTGCATAGAATGCCAGTCTTTAAGGAGATCTCTGACATTCTTTTCATATGGGCTAGAATAATACCAAAGTTTGCAAAGAAAAAAGATATCACCTCATTTTGTGTTTTTTAATCATAAGAGGTATTAAATTGCTACCATCACTAAGTGAGGCTTAATTGGAAATTTAAATTTATTTTCTCATAATTTTTATTTTTAGTGACTTTCAGCATTCCAGATTATTTGCCACTAATTTTTACAAAATAATTTTTTCTTAAAATTCTCATCACTAAGGGGGAAAGGATCCTTGCATTTGCTGAAAAGATGCTCTGCAAGGGCACTTGAAGGAGGAACACCTATGTTCACTTTTAAGGACATCTCCAGCAGTGGTAGATACTATAGGATAGTGTTTGATGTCTTTTAAAGTATTGGAAAGGTAAAATAAGAACTCGTCCACCATTGGTGAAGCTACTGGTTCTGCTGTTGTAGAACTAAAAAAAATGCTATCTTCATCAGAACTTTTTTCTTCATTTCTGCTTCCATGCAATGTATATTGATTACTATAATTTAACAGTTACAATTTTATTTCAAGAAGTAAATTACGAGTAAAAATTACATTGTTGATAGACTTAACCATAATAGGTATTTGTATTTGTTCCTGTACTGACTTGTCTAAAGCTATTAAAAACTATTTAAAATAGTACCGGGTATGTGTTTGGTCCACATTGTCAGTAGGCTACACGTTTATAATTGAAAATCATTTACTGAAACATGTTTCAGGAACACAGTACATTCCCTTTATCAGTGAAGTCCAATCAAACAATAAAAACAATATAACACTTTCTTTTGTTTAGCCCAAATTTAAATAAGTATTACAGTATATCATAATTCACCATATCAATGAATAAACAAACATTAGTGATATATAGAGGCGCGTCCAGACTTGTAACAGAACATCGTAACGTAACCGCGTCGCGCTCCTGTCTGGATGGTACTGCGTAACCTCGTCGCGCAACCTTAGCCCGCAACATGAATGATACGGAATGAGGTTCGCTGCATTCCACTGCTTGTCGGTTTTCCCGCGTCACATCAAAGAGCTGCGCGCGTGGAAGTTACAGCAAGCTTGGACGTACACAGGACCTCAGCGCGTAACACGCATTCACCTCTGTCTGCTTGATCAGTAAACATGGAGTGGACCGAGCAAAACACACTGCATTTTATTGAAATGTACAGAGCTAAGGACATTTTGTGGCTAGCTATCCCAGGCATTTCAACAAAATTTTAAGGAATGATGCATGGAAGGAGCTGGCGACAGAACTTCATTAGACTTACAAAGTAGTGTTTCTGTGTTGAATAAACAATTAAAATAGATAATGTTTGATGTATGTAACATAGAATATCCCAGCAATAAATTCCGTACTTAAATTCCTATTTTCTTTCAGTGCTTCAATCAGAGCTTGACACCGGTACAATAACAATAATCGACTGTTTGGATATTTTGAAAAGATACTGCAGACTAGTGTATGAATCACCGGTTACTAGAAATCGTACTGTCACTGCCAGTCTCTCTTGCAGCTATGTTTCCGTTTCTGTTTGGTTGCATTATGCAAATAAATATAGGTTGCTGCAGCTGTGTCCATCTTTCAAAGCTGAACTGTCTCAACTGGCGGAACGCTGGTAGGTTACGTGTTACGAACTGCGGCGCGGGATAGAAAAGTTTACGTCGCAACCGCGGTGCGTAACATTGCCCCGTTTAACCTGAGCGCGCGACATGATTACGTTACAGAGTTAGGAGCGCATGTCTGTACCCGCCTTTAAGAAAATGATCATTAGCCTACATAAAATTTTAATATTTACATGATGTTGAATGAGAATACCTAAATAAATTTAAGATCTTCAAGTTTTATATTTTTCTTCTTTTCTTTCTTAAATTATTACATGCTAGTTTATACAATAGGATTGATTGATTGGACTTCACTGATGAAGGAAATGTACTATGTTCCTGAAACATGTCTGAATAAACAATTTTCAATTACAAAAGTTTTGACAAAGTGGACCAAACACATACTATTTTAAATAGTTTTTAATAGCTTTACAGATGACATTTAGTAAAAAGTAATGATTGCAAGTAAAAATTACTAGAACGGTATTCAGTACAAGTAATTAGACTGCTTTTAATCAATTACTTCCCAGCTTTGAATATAAGTAGGCCTTGTGTCATAATACTGGATTAGTCATTATCGGATGCCTTGTTTAGTGATTATAATAAAATGTCTATACAACCCGCAAAACTTTTTTTTTTTTTTGCTATTTGTTTTACGTCGCACCGACAAAGACAAGTCTTATGGCAATGATGGGGTAGGAAAGGCCTAGGAATAGGAAGGAAGCGGCCGTGGCCTTAATTAAGGTACAGCCCCAGCATTTGCCTGGTGTGAAAATGGGAAACCATGTAAAAACCATCTTTAGGGCTGCCAACAGTGGGGTTCGAACCCACTATCTCCCGAATACTGGATACTGGCCGCACTTAAGCAACTGCAGCTATTGAGCTCACTCGCAAAACTTTTAGTGACACTTCATTTTACGGGTATATATTGTGACATTTTTATTTATTATCCATATAATATCAATCATAATAAAATAGTGTCCTATCTCTTTTGACTAGAGTACGTGGATAGGCAGGAATTGTTTTAATTCTCTTAATTGTGGGAACAAATTTTCCCGTATATGCAGCAGATCGTTCAATCGACTTATTGAGGGGGAAGAGCAACTGTTTATTTTCTTTTTTCTGTATTACAGCAGTCTTCTATGTCTCCTATTATTTTTCTATCCTCACTGTGTATAGACTGTGATGTTATTTTCCAAGTAGGAGTTCTGAGGTATTCATGTGATGAACTTGGATTTTCTTCAGCCATTGCACTATGTTTCTAAAGTTCATTATTTCCCTATATTTTTTTGCTTTGTTGTAAAAATAACAATATTATTCAAAGTTTTGTTATTACACCACCAGATATCTCACAGTGATGTATAATTGATTTTGGTGTCATAGGTTGCCAACATCAACACCCATATGACATTTTGTGGGGGGGTGGCAAGACCTGGGGGTACGTAGTATTTTTAATATTTTTGTAAGATAAATGGCGACTTTCATTTTGTGGTAGAATAACCCATGGTGTTCTCTGCCTGTTGGTGGGGAACGGTACTACCGCTTCTACGTAATACTGACTTTTAAATCATTTTCTTGAAAGGAAAACACCTGACTAGATTTTTGCCTTTCCCTGAGAGCTAGGGGGGAGCTGTGGCCCCATCTTGCTCCCGGGATGGGCGCCCTTGGTTGCCAATCCATATCGCGAAGATAACCGAGGTCTACCGATTCAGTACTAGGGAGCCAAAGTGTTACTAAAAGTTTTCCGGATAGTACATTTCACTTTCACATGTGCAGCATTACTGCAATATGTACCATAATACTACAACCACTGACCTTGAACCTAATAATTTTGAAGAAAAGCCTGTATTGATGAAACTCAATAGAATTTGGATGTGGTAATATTGGCATAATCCTAATCATTCTTGAGCCATATGTTATAAACTACTGTATATGATTTACAGTTTGGTAATACCATTTCTATTCTAGTCTCACAAAAAAAAAAAAAAAAAGTACTGTACTGTAATTTATTAAGATTACACACATATTATAAAATGTTATTTCAGCATTGGATATTTCTTTTTTTTTTTTTTTTTTTAGATCTCTTTAATTGGCCAATAATTTTTCCTTCATAGCCTAGTATTTTACTTTCTTGAATAAACATAAGAAAACAATGAGGACCAAACATTCAAAGACACCAAAATAAAAAATAATTACGCTTATATTGGTGTAGTTTGCTCTGAATTATGTAGCAACAACTGTAATATTTTATCAAGAGGGAAGGAAGAATATAAACATGGTAGATGTAATATGCAGTTACAAAGATATGTAAAACAATATCTCAACATGAATAATGCACACTTCGCCATGCCATATAAAAACACAAAGATAAATTCATTGTGTTAATTATAAAATAATAGTGCCTGACATGACAGAAATAGTGATCATGTTCTCAAGTAGGATACAGAGAAGGGAAAAACAAAAAAATAAGAGAGAGAAAACAGGCATGTCAGATTCACTCTCAAAACAAGAGGGAATCATATGAATAGTTTATCACATCTTTACCAGTGAGAGGAGAAGGAATGGCACTATTCTACATGTAGGTTAATTGTTTGAGAAGGCACTGGTTTGGGAGTTGGAAGTAGGTGAAGGATCAGTTATGTATGATCAAAGGAAAATGTAGGTCCGAGTTGAGAGAAGGAATGCTATTACCGGTAATATTGATCTGTTTCCAATGTTTAATACAAACAGAGTCCTTCGGCTGAGAAATAGGTACCACTATACCGTAGTAGCCTAGTACTGTCTACTTTGATGGTAAAATCTGTGTTTTGAAAATCTGTACAAGAGGCTAGAAAGATAACTGCAGTATGGAATTTTTGAAGTAGTTTACCTAAGAGGCCAGGGCAAATACAGGCTAAAGCAAGAAGCAACTTGCCTTCTCGCTACCTCTAGCTTAAATGTTTATCCCTATTTCTGGTACATCCTTTCAACTCCAACACCCTTCACTATTGCCTTCTGGAACATTTGCTATGCCAGTGGAATACTGCCTATCACTTTTTATCCTTTCACTGATTAAGACAAGCAAAGAAAAATTTAATGTAGTTTCTTGGTGTCTTTTCTTCCTTTGTGTGCGTGTAATTTTAAAAATTTCTATATTATCCATATTGTTGTTCACTTTTTTATTTTTGCTTCTCTTTGCTAAATAATGTTGCTACTACATTACCCTTCAGTGAAAATTATGGTAGGTTACAATTGCTGGCAAATCTTTTGAGATGAGCAAGCTATTTTTATGATGTAGCATCTACTATTAATATATATAAAGCTATGTTCCCCATTCAGCTGGTATTGCCCTAATGATAACAGGCATGGTCCCTTCATGATACTTAACAGAACAATACAGTATGACATACAACATCAACAGGGTGGGCTGGGTCAATTCGTGGTACATTCACACACACCAATACAACAACATCAATGGAGAAAAGACAGATGAAGCATGACCACATAGGATATGATTTTTTCTTCTAACCCAGTACATGGACAACCATTTTTGGACTGAAATAATAAGTTTACCTTAATAATATTGAATGTACACTAATTTCAAGAATTCTTATACCAAACATAATATGAGGCTTTTAATTATGTACGATATTAAAATACTAACAACAGATACTGGTACATACAAATTTCATTACTACCATATATCAAATGATGAGAGAACTTTTGCATGGATATTAATATCAGTATGTCATTACAGGATTGGCACCCAAGGAATCAGGAGAACCAGGAAACAGCTTGGAATAACACTTTTAATTTAAAAGAAAGAAATTTACTGTCTGATAATTTTATTTTCAAATTACAAATATGAATACCAGTCACAGTATGTTTTAGTATTCTTACTCTTGGGCTGGCAAGATTATGATAACTATCATTGTTTATAAACACATCACTTTGTGCCACCAATTTATGTGTATATTTTTGTAAGAAGTGTGTTGATAATCGTGGCATAGAACATGGAGATTACATTGCAGTCAAAATGCAAGCCTAACTAAATAGAGCACAAATATGCAGCTTTATCTTTCACTCCGATCCTCTAAAAGAAATTAATACCTTTAGACGTATGGTCATTATCATTAACAACTATTTACAAACATTTTCTTCCATGATATTTTTGTAATATGTCATAAATAGTAGCAGTTTTCATAGTAAGCTTCCAGTGAAGATGAAACATAATTCAAATATTGCAAAGAATAGTGTATAGAATAAATCTGTACTCGGATAATTTTTTAATCTTCAGTTACCTGTATATCCTGTCAGCAGTTAATTTTAACTGAATAATCACATACAAAGAAGAAGAGAATTTGGACGTATATTTTTAAAATGTAGAGAAATAAATTTTGAAATTGATTTTGTTTGGCTGTTATTTGTACTGTTGTATTTTTTAAGAATTCTACACAACTATGATCAGTAAAACTGCCAGAAATAAATTAAGGCAATACTGATGCGACTGGGATAGTACGCAGGAGTTATGCTTCATTTTTTGGGTCCTTGGTGTCATTTGTATCAAAACACTTAAGCTTCTGTGCAAGCTAATTATTACACTTCTGTGCCTACTCGTTTGTTGGATGTATAAGCAGTTGAGTTCATATGAAGCATTTGTGAACACGTAACACACATATCTAGTTGACATAATTGCATTAAAGCAGCAGTACTTAGCCAATTAAAAGTGTGAGTCTGATATTCAATAGCATACTGATCAGTGTACTAGTATTACTGGTATTGTTATCTAGAACAGATGTTCTCAGACTATTATGAGATTGTATCCCTCACTCCCTAAATGATAGGTTTAAAAAATATGAGTACTTGGCTAATTATTGAGGCATTTTTAATTGATTATAAACCATGCTTTCAAATACACATCAAAAATAAATAAAATAAATTAAATACATTTTTGTAACACATCATAAGAAATTTAAGAGTTTGTGTCCATATCAGGTATAATACAAGGATAATAAAGTAACACAGGATACTCTGTTTGTATGAAAGTTTGACAAAATGCTAGATTTTAGCTTCAATATCAAATTAATAAATAACGATAAACATTTTTATCTAAATTCTGGAATTCAGACATTGTAAACCATTAAAATTTCAATGTGTTGGGTGTGCCTGCATGGTGTGACACAGTCTTCTAATGTGTCATAGTCCCAGGTGAAACTTTCAAACAAAGCATGGCTCCATGTATACATATTTAACTTTCTTCTTATTTCTATGTATCAAGTTTTCTTCATTTTTTCCCTGAAGGCTGCTCGTGTACCCTACTAAAAGTGTCCAGTGTACCCCTGAGGGTACACACACCACAGTTTGAGAACCACTAATCTAGAATATTTCACTTCAACACTTATCTCTCCATTGTAAATGAAATGATAATATGCTACAAAAAAATATTTCATCATAAATGTGTCAATCTAAACATGGACTGTCAGAAGATGTATGTATCTTCTGAAACAGAGGAGTTGGAAATATAATGAATTAACAGGTTAATCAGAAATGTTACTGCCTGTTGTAGAAAAGGAAAGGTGGATTGTCACTTCATTCTTCAAGTCTAGGATTGGTATACGTCCAGGACAGTACTGGATTAGTCACCTGTCCTGGTGTCTAAAAAGAGCTTAAATTATGAGGTCCATCCGGAAAGTAGTATCCGTTAGTGCCACATGAAACGCTGATGATTCGGGTAGCCGCTGGGCAAGGTCAGACCGCGTCAGTGGCTTGTCTGCCTGCTCTGTGCGAGGTTGTGTGACGCTAGCATTGCCTGTGTTGTGTCTGTGATCGTTTAAATTGTTTAAACAAATTGAGAACCCCACCAGTTGTGAAGTGAGGGCCGTGATTAAATTTCTTAATGCACGAAACGTTCGACCTTGTGATATTCATCGCCAATTAACAGAGGTGTATGGAGACAATGTGATGGACGAGTCATCTGTTCGGCGCTGGTGTCGCAACTTCAACCTGGGGAGGGGGAATATACACGATGAGGAGCATTCAGGGAGACCATCTGTCATTACAGACCAACTGCTGAGCGCAGTAGACAATGCATGAAGAATGATCGGCACGTCACAATTGATGAACTCTGTGAACGTTTTCCTAATGTGTCTTGAACAATTGTTCATGAAATTGTCAAAGACCATCTGCATTATTCAAAAATCTGTGCAAGGTGGGTCTCTTGCATGCATACAGAGGAGCACAAAACCAAGCGTATGGCTGCAGCACTGATGTTTCTGGGACGATATTCCAATGAAGGAGACTCTTTCCTGACTCGCATCATTACTGGGAACGAAACATGGGTTTGTTATGCATCACCTGAGAGTAAACGACAGTCAGTAGAGTGGCATCATGCTCATTCACCAACCAAACCAAAAAAATTCAAGAAAGTTCTGTCCACCAGGAAACTCATGGCAACCGTTTTCTGGGATCGCCGAGGTATACTGCTCATTGATTTTATGGTCCGTGGAGACACAATTAATGCTAATGCATATTGTGAAACATTAAAGAAATTATGATGGGCAATACAAAATCGACGGCGAGGTCTATTGTCTACAGATGTCATTCTCCTTCATGCAGCTGCGATAACACAACAACTTTTGCAGCAATTCAAGTGGGAAACCTTCGACCATCCCCCATACAGCCCAAACTTGGCCCCTTCGGATTTTCATCTCTTTACGAAGCTTAAAGACTTTCTGGCAGGAAAAAGATTTGACAGCGATGAAGAACTTAAACAAGCCATGACTACGTATCTCAATACGCTGGCGGCGGAGGACTATGACGCTGGAATACAAAAACTCGTCCCACGTTATGACAAATGCCTAAATTTGCTTGGAGATTATGTGGAGAAGTAGTGAAAAGTATGCTCTTTCCAATAAAAATGTATATATTTGCTAATATTTACTCCTTTGTCTTTATTGCCCAAATGGGTACCACTTTCCGGATGGCCTTCGTATATTCCAATCCCTAATTCCCCTTTCTATAAATGAATATTTTCCTCAACTTGTCTTCCTGAATTCCATATTTATCTTCGTTTTCTGATTTCCTACTTAAAACTCCACTCAGGCTTATTCATCTACTAATACCATTCCATTTAATAGCTGTCTCTGTGGATCCATGGTAGAGTGTCGGCCTCAGAATCCCAAGATAGCGGGTTCAAACCCGGCAGAGGTAGTCGGATTTTTGAAGGGCGGAAAAAAGTCCATTCGACACTCCATGTCGTACGATGTCGGCATGTAAAAGATCTCTGGTGATACATTTGGTATTTACCCGACAAAATTAATTAAATCTCAGCCATAGACGCCCAAGAGAGATCCGGTTTACTCTGTCTGCCATCTAGCGGACCTAGAGTAAAACGGAACGTCGAAATTGACGAGCAGACAGCCAGATGGCGTCAAATCGAAATGTCTGCACACGGTAGCTGAGGCCATACGATTATTATTATTATTATTCCATTTAATCAAGCTGTTCATCTCCTTTCTTCCAAGTCTTCATAACACAAAGTTTGCAATCTTTTTGTGACATATTTTTCTTTTGTTGGAAATCACCCAAAACAAACTGTGCTGCTTTCGTTTGAATCTTTTCCATTTCCCAAATCAAGTAATCATGATGAGGATTCCATACACCAGACCCAGAATCATTGAATCATTTATTGGCATTAAACAACACGTGAAATAACCCCTCAAAGTTTCGTGGATTACTGTAATCTGTACCATACCTTTGTTTGAATTTATTCATTCTGTCCTCTTATTGGTAGTTATTATTTATTTAGTATATGGGGCTTTTAGTGCATGTCTTTCTATTTGATGTCGCATAGCGACCGTTGCATCTGGGTGTGAGATGATGATGATGTAGGGAGAGGGTGAAACCCATGTTGGCACAGAGCTTACTCTTGTCACATAACACCAAGGTTGTTGCTAGTGATGGTAGTATACTCGAAACCCTCAGCAAAGTTTCATCATGGTTTTATAGTACACATCAAACCACAAGATGGATGGAGAGTTGAACTGAGTAGTAGATTGATGAGGGAATTCATCATGCTTAAAATGCTAATAGATTAATACAATTATAATCTTTCTGGTAGCAAGTTAAAACAAATTACTTACTGTTGTGATGTGGTCCATTACCTGAATTTCCTCAACATCACATTAGTTTTACAGATGTAAGATGTTTGCTGCTGCATGTCATTGTCTTGTATATTAACTTGCCATGGCAATATCCATGAGAAATTGATTTTGTATAGAAATTATTTAAAGTTTCTTGAACACTATAGGATGAAGCCAAACTCCTTGTTCAGGGATACCTTCTGTATATTGGTATAAGGAATCCGTGGTCTCCAGTGGCTCATTGCAGATGAAATTTTGTCAGTGGAGCTCGGCTTCACCTTGTCCCTATGTGTGTGGTAAATTCTGAAAACATTTCATATACCTCCAACAAAATAGCATTGTTTTACCTCTGTTCTGGCGACAGGCTCAGGCCTAGGTTTTAAGTACTCATATTGCTTATTCTACCGGTATTGAACTCTTACCAGTTTTCTTGAACTTTCCACTGGAGCTAGCAATTGTTATCCTGTTATAATTTGTCTACATTGACCATATTTCAGGATACTGTTTGTGATAACCACAATGAATTTGTTACTTACCAGTTTTGTCAATAACATCCTTGATATTTAATTAAATTCAGTGGAACTTAACCTATAACGCACACCGATGGGGAACGTGAAAATGTCCGCTATTCAGGAAAACACTAGTTTTCCACAATAAAACACTATTCCACAATGTTTTACAGTAATAATGAAATCTATACATTGTACACATGATTAAGAATTTTAGTTTTATGAATATAAAAGATTTTCGAAAACAGTTACAAACATCCAATTTTTATCATTGAATTTGAATTGTCCACATCATCATAACCATAATGATATACTACATAATAGATCTTCCTTGCAAATAATATATTAGTACTTTACTAAACTGGTGGTTAATTTTTATATGACCGTTACTTAGGTTTTAGCACGAGGATTGACCATTCCTGTCCAATCCCCTTGCTATTAACTCCTCCTGTGGCTCCTCTCTAATATTGACATTATGGAGATATCAATGAGGGTAGGTGTTGTCCTTTCAGTGTATGGTAATTTATATTTCACTCCAAGGTCATTGTCTCTTACATCCTAGATCAATCAAGATTTTTTGATTTGAAATTCTCCAGTACCATACTCACTTCAAGAGTTTACTGTAACCCAGTAGCAGCGATTGGGGGGGGTAGTCGTCCCCCCACTTTGTGGAGAAAAAATATTTTTATAATTCCATTTTAGCCACCTGACATGTTATAAGTTTTGAGACTGAAAAACCTAAGAGTTATTTAAAAAATCACCTGAAGTTAGAAAGCATAAAAAAGTAATTTGTACAATCCCTATTGGTTTTCCAGCTAATTTCTTCCTTTAATATCTTTAATTACTAAGACAAATACTTAGCGGAAATACTCACAAAATGTCGTTTGTTGAGGCTAACCGATTCAGACAGCACAGCAGCGTGTAGCACATTCTGTGACGAAGGGTAGCAGGGGTATATTTTTTGCCAAGGTCATGGACACTGAGGAATGATTCACCTGGTTGCCGCGTGCATTCGTCAGTCTGGCAGTCTCATTCATGTCTGTGTAGTTCTATCTAGTGTTTGTTACTTTGTTACTGTGTAGTCAAATACTAAATGACATTTTAATTGTATAATCATGCCAAACTTCTACTTAATTGTAATACATGTGTAATTATTGTCCCTTTGGTGAAAGTTTTATTGTATACTGCTATTATTACCGCACTTAATTTGGTAGACTCAACTTTTACGTCCCTGTCAAAATTCACTCAGAGAGCATTAAAAAACAAAGCATTTTGTAGCTATTTTTTCAATGTTTATGTCCTCCCCCCCTTCTGCTATAGCCCTTAAACCTGGGTACTTTTTGCTGACTATAAATTTTTGTCACCCCCTTCTTCTAACTCCCAGTCGCTGCTACTGCTGTAACCTGATGAAGCCATCACAAAAAGGCAGAGAAGCTTGATGTAGGCTCAGCACTTGGATAAGTTTGTGTATCTTAGTTAATTCTCATTTTTATTTCAAGGGTAAACTTCAAAGGTAACAGGCCAAAACCATGACTTCCTAAGTCCATAATATCCTGTGCTTTGTTTCTAGGTAGATATGTGCTGGTACTTATATGAAGTTGAAATAGTGAAATTTTATGGTATCTTCCACATTTTCAATTCTTAGGTTTGTTTCATCTCAGAAGTTGTTGAAATCACTTGTTTGACTACTACATAATCTGTTCAAAATGCTTTAATTTATGATGATAATGACGATGATTGTGATAATTATTCTTCGGATTCTACATATGTAGCAAACTGTTATTCCTTGATTGTTATATTATTTGATTACTACCTATGCTGAATTGTGCTCATTAAAGCCTACCTTTATGTTTTATAGTTGAGCTCATTACAATTTAATGAGTATGGAATAGTTTATTGAACCTACCAGACTTGACATTGATCCAAATATAAGTACTACCTCTCAGCAGTTAAAGCCAAGGACTGTGAAAACCTTGACCTTATAATCAATTATATTATATTAGTCCCTCTTTGTACATATTTCTGAGTCTAAAAAGTTACAAAAATACAATTAAAATACTACAGCCCCTTTATGTGAAGTAAGAAAATTAAATTTATTCTCAACATAGTCTTTCCTCGAGATGACAGCTGGCAAGTCGATAGATCAATATGTAGAAGCACTCAAACTGCCAAGTAAAGACTGCAATTTTAAAGTCGTGACTGCAGAGCAGTATTGCAACGAGTTCATCCATGATGCTTTCATTAATAGGATAATATCATACCAAATTCGACAATGTTTTTTAAAGAATATAACCTTACCACTGAACAACATCATAAATCAGACCCATTCTTTGGAATAGGCACAGGTCCATTGTGAGTCGTACGTAATCTCTAATGTGACAAACAATGCCACATATCATAAGGTTGGTGAATCAGCTATTAATGATAGTTCTGCTACTTCTGCATCTACGAAACAAAAATGTAATTTCTGTAGCCGTGAGAACCATATTTGACCATGCTGTCCAGCTAAGAATGTTATATGTTACTGGTGCAACAAGAAAGGTCATTTTTCCGTACTGTGTAAACCATCCCATCTCCACAACAATCCTATAAAGGAAACATTGGCTTCAGTTTTGGCTGCAGCTCCACCTTTGCTTCAGAAAGCAACCATTCAGATAAGACTCAATGACATTGTAACCAATACTTTAGTTGATACGAGTGGTTCAGAAAGTTTCATTAATTTTGAATTTTCCCTGGCTCATAATTTAAAGCTTTAGTCCATGCATGGAAATGTTTTTGTGGCAATTTCCTCAGTTCCAACTGATATAAGAGGATTCTGCTTTATCAATCTATGGATAATAGGTTATTCGTATGCTCAAACAAAATTGCTGGCACTTCAAAAACTCTCTGCCAAGATTATTCTTGGTTATGACGTTTTGAAGCAACATTCTTCTGTAGAAATCTCCTTTGTAGGATCCTATTTCAATTTGTAGCTTGCCAGCAGCACATGTTATCCCTCATTCACCATAAAATCCCAACATTATTCCAAAGATGATCTGAAGTTCATCGAATAAGAAACTCGGAAGTTACTGAAAGATGGTAGGTATCACTGAAGAGAGTTCATCTCCATGGTGCACTCAGGTCGTGGTGAACACCCAGTGAAATAACAAGAATAGGATGGTAATAGATTACTCACCCCTACTCCCTATCCTCTTCCTAGATTAGAAGGTTTTGTCCAGAAAGTATCAAAATACAAAGTTTTCAGTTCTGTCATCAGGTACTTATTATTTCAGAAGAGAAACACTTACACAGAGTTGCGGAAGGCTATACCAGAATTCTGTTGTAGTAATTAGGGTAGACTTAACTGCAGAAGAGAATTGTGTAATTCTTGTGTATTACTCTCAGTTTTCAGTAATTAACAGCAATTTTCATTCTGTTAGGGTGTTGTAGGAAAAAAAATTCATACAACTAAGTAGTATTGTAGTGTAGTAGTAACCTATATTAATTACCTTATTGCCGTGTGACCTTTGTGACCTATCCTAGACTATATTTCTTTCCTTTCATTTTTATTTTGCACAGAATAAGTTATTTATTTTTCCTTTCTTTTCATTATTCCATAAATAATGGCTAAGGAGTGTAAGTGTAGAAACTGTGGGTGTGGGCAGATGTTAAGGAGTATGAGGGAGGAGTTTGAGAGTTTGAGAGAGATAACCAAAATTCTCTCAGGGGACAGGAAGGAAAGTAAGCCTCTCTTAAAAATGTACAGGATACAGTAGGTATAAAAGAGGAATGGGAAGGAAAGGAGGGAATTGTAGAAGACAAGTGGTCTAATGATTTAAGGGGAAGGAGATTGCATGCTAAGGGCTCTATTCAGGATCAGAATTCAGGACAGGTGTCTGTGAGAAATTGGTATGAGTTACTGTAGGTAGAACAACTGAGGGAAGATGAGGAACAGTGAACTGTTGCTGAGAAGTGTGGAAGTAGGAAGAAAAGGTAGGAAAGGGAAACATGGAGTACAGGATAGGAAATGACTGGTGGAACAGGGTCATTGGAGGGAGAAAAGGGAGGAGGAAGTAGCTTCTGCAGCTGACAGGGAAGATAGGGTGACCAGGAGGGGAGGGGATCAAATGAGGTGGGTAGGGTTGAGGCTCTGGTCATGGGGGATTCCATTGTTAGACATGTGGGGAAAGTGTGTGGAGGAAAGGGAACCAGGGTAGAGTGTTATCCAGGAATTAGGTTGAGGCAGATGTTGAGGAAAGTAGAAGAGGAGGAGAGAAAGGAGAAGGTGGTACTGTTTCACGTTGGTACTAACAACGCAAGACAAGCAGGTATAAGCACCAACATAGTTGGGGATGTGTGGGATCTGGTAAATGCAGCACAGTTGGAGTTTAAGGAAGTGGAGATTGTTATCAGTGGAATACAGTGTAGGAGGGATACTGAGTGGAAGGTGATTGGTATGTGGGAAACTGGGAGTGCTATTTCTAGATTCTAATGGGTGGGTAGGAGATAGGGATCTGCACTCAGATGGCCTTGGCTTAAATCGCAGTGGTACATATAAGTTAGGAAATTTGTTTAGAAGGGTTATAGGGAGGTACATTCAGGGAAACGGGGTGGCCTAGGGAGCGGTGATAAGGCTGCAGGGAACTGGAAGTCAAATAGGGATGACATAAAAATGTTAGTGCTCAACTGTAGAAGTATTAACCACACCCAGGTGACTGGAGTGGGACATTGATGATGATGATGTAGAAGTACTGTAAAGAAAGAATTAGAATTAAGTAATTTAATAGATATATACTTACCAGATATTGTAATAGGTGTTGAATCATTGCTGAGAAATGATATAATGGATGCAGAAATATTCTCATGGAACTGGAGTGTGTATCATAGAGATAGGATAGGAATGGTAGGAGGGGGAGTATTCATTCTGGTGAAAGAAGAATTTTTTAGCTACAAAAAAGTTAAAGATGACAAACATGAAATTCTAGGTGTAAGGCTCATCTCTAAAGATAAGAGGCAACTTGATGTCTTAGGAGCATACAGACCGGGAAAGCATAGCACTGGTGCTGATTCAGAATTATTTGATAAGATAATCAGCTATGTGAGAAGTGATTTGGAAAGGAATGTGATAGTAGCGGCTAATCTCAATTAACCAAATGTCATTTGGGAACGTAATGCGAACGACAGGAAGCATGACTAACAAATGGCAAATGAGTTAATATGGGAAGAGTAGCTGATTCAGAAAGTGATGGAACCAACTAGAGGGAAGAATATCCTGGACGTGGTACTGGTAAAACCAGATGAGCTCTATAGCGAAACCAATTACAATTTGATTTATGTAACATTGACACAGATAGGTCTTATGGCGATGATGGGAGAGGAAAGGCCTGGGAGTGGAAAGAAATCGGCTGTGGCCTTAATTAAGGTACAGCCCCAGCATTTGCTTGGTGTGAAAATGGGAAACCATGGGAAACTATGGAAAACCATCATCAGGGCTGCCAACAATGGGGTTCGAATCCACTATCTCCTGGATGCAAACTCACAGCAGCGCACCCCTAACCGCACAGCCAACTCGTCCGGTGTAGAGAAACCGAAGTAATAGATGGTATTAGTGATCACAAAGCTGTTTATGTAGTAGTTAAAAATAAATGTGAAAGAAAGAGGTAATAAAATTAGGACTATTAGGCAGCAACATATGGCTGATAAAACAGACATGAGGGGAGTTTTAAAAAGTAACTTTGATCAGTGGAAAATGGTAAAAAAAAATGTAAACAGACTCTGGGATGGGTTTAAAGCAATTGTTGAGGAATGTGAAAATAGGTTTGTACCTTTAAAGGTAGTAAGGAATGGTGAAGATCCACTATATTATAACAGAGAAGTAGAGAGACTAAGAAGGAGATGCAGGTTGGAAAGAAATAGAGTTAGAAATGGCTGTGGAAGTAAGGATAAATTGAAGGAACTTACTAGGAAATTGAATCTAGCAAAGAAGTCAGCTAAGGATAACATGATGGCAAGCATAATAAGCGGTCATACAAATTTTAATAAAAAATGGAAGAGTATGTATAGGTACTTTAAGGCAGAAACAAGTTCCAAGAAGGACATTCCAGGAATGATTAATGAACAAGGGGAGTGTGTTTGCGAGGATCTTCAAAAGGCAGAAGTATTCAGTCAGCAATATGTAAAGATTGTTGGTTGCAAGGATAATGTCGAGATAGAGGAGGTGAATAATACTAAAGAGGGCCAATGACCTTAGATGTTAGGCCCCTGTAAACAACAAGCAATACTGAAGAAGTATTAAAATTTACCTATGATAACAATGACATTTACAGTAAGATACAAAAGTTGAAAACTAGAAAAGCGGCTGGAATTGATAAGGTTTTGGGGGATATACTGAAGACAATGGGTTGGGATATAGTACCATATCTGAAGTACTTATTTAATTATTGTTTGCATGAAGGAGCTATATCAAATTAATGGAGAGTTGCTATTGTAGCCTCTGTATATAAAGGAAAGGGTGATAGACATAAAGCTGAAAATTACAGGCCAGTCAGTTTGACATCCATTGTATGTAAGCTTTGGGAAAACATCCTTTCTGATTATATTAGACATGTTTGCAAAATTAATAACTGGTTTGATATAAGGCAATTTGGGTTTAGGAAAGGTTATTCCACTGAAGCTCAGCTGAGGGATTCCAGCAAGATATAGCAGATATCCTGGATTCAGGAGGTCAAATGGACCTATCTAAGGCATTTGATAGGGTGGATCATGGGAGACTACTGGCAAAAATGAGTGCAATTGGACTACAAAAAAGAGTTACTGAATGGGTGGCTATATTTATAGAAAATAGAACTCAGAGAATTAGAGTAGGCAAAGCTTTATCTGTCCATGTAATAATTAAGAGGGGAATTCCTCAAGGCAGTATTATTGGACCTTTATGTTTTCTTATATATATCAATGATACATGTAACGAAGGGGAATCAGAGATAAGGATTTTTGCAGATGATGTTATTCTCTACAGAGTAATACATAAGTTACCGGTACAAGATTGTGAGCAACTGCATAATGACCTCAATAATGTTGTGAGATGGACAGTAGGCAACGGGGTTAAAAGTCAGGTTGTAAGTTTCACAAATAGGAAAAGTCCTCTCAGTTTTAATTACTGTGTTGATGGGATGAAAGTTCCTTTTGGGGATCATTGTAAGTACCTAGGTGTTAATATAAGGAAAAATCTTCATTGGGGTAATCACATAAATATGATTGTAAATCAAGGGTATAGATCTCTGCACATGGTTATGAGGGTGTTTAAGGGTTGTAGTAAGGATGTAAAGGAAAGGGCAAATAAGTCTCTAGTAAGACCCCAACTAGAGTATGGTTCCAGTGTATGGTACCCTCACCAGGATTACTTGATCCAAGAACTGGAAAAATCCAAAGAAAAGCAGCTCAATTTGTTCTGGGCGATTCCAACAAAAGAGTAGCATTACAAAAATGTTGCAAAGTTTGAACTGGGAGGACTTGGGAGAAAGGAGACAAGCTGCTCGACTAAGTAGTATGTGATAAAGATATCAATTCCCACACTGGGGCAAAATGCTGGCAACCAGGAATGAGTTTGCTGGAAAATTTATAATGTCCAATAACGGACCAACTATATTGGTATTAAGTAGTATGTTCCGAGCTGTCAGTGGGGAGATGGCGTGGAATGACATCAGTAGACGAATAAGTTTGAGTGGTGTCTTTAATAGTAGGAAAGATCACAAAATGAAGATAAAGCTGGAATTCAAGAGGACTAATCGGGGAAAATATTCATTTATAGGAAGGGGAGTTAGGGATTGGAATTACTTACCAAGGGGGATGTTCAATACATTTCCAATTTCTTTGCAATCATTTAAGAAAAGGCTTAGAAAACAACAGATAGTGTTATGCTACCTGGGCTACTGCCCTAAATGCAGATCAGTAGTGACTGATACTGATCAGTACTGAATATAAAAAAAGGAGCACCGTCCAGCATGAAAGTTAAAAAAAAATCATCTGGCACTCAATGTGTTAAGATGATCACAAACCAGTCTCAGGTTAGAGGAATTAACCAAACACAGAAAAACTCTCCATTCCAACAGAAAATCAAACCTGGAGCTCTGCAAACTGGAAGGCCACTACGCTGACCGCTCAGCCAAGAAGTTGGACTAGTTATTTACCCTCCATATGGGTAGTACTTTTTCCAGAGGAAATATACACATCTATACTAATAAAATGCATCCATGTTTTCCTCCAGCATTCAAGATCTCAGGCATAGTAGATACATTACCCTTGTCAAATATCAGTATAGTATACACTAACAGTAAGGCCAGGGAGGCTTAAATATTTACTAGGTAATGTATGACATAAACATAATCACATTCCTTACATGACGACACCTCAATTGCTACCACTAGTCAAATCATCACCTATCTGCTCATTAACAATTTTGTGTAAGCTTACCTCCTATAACAACACTTCTGTGCAGGCTCCATGATTGGAAATTATCCTATATTACTGGTTGACTACCAGATCGTTTGCCCAGGCAAAGTATTTGAATCCCATTATCCTCCAAAACTTGAACCTGGTACCCTTCACAACTACCTGTATGTAACATCCTGGTTTTCACAAAATCAACCAATAGTATTTTGAAGTAAACTTTCAAGAGACCCACCATATCTCAAGAACATTCTCACTTGTGATTCTCTCATCTCCTTGCTCCTCATTGCTCTTTCTCCTATACATATAAATGTAACTGCCTGAATATCTGAATGTGCCCAATCCAACATCATCAACTACACCGCCAAACAGACTTGTGATTGAACCCCAACCAATTTCTCTTTTACATTGAGCTGACATCTAACATTTGAATCAAATGGCTTTGATGTTTCTTATATTACCTGAAAATGTTCTCAAACCAGCCTTCAAACCACCATTTACATTTGGCTTCAGGAAATAACTGTCAGAAACCCCATCGTTTTGCTATGAGTACCTCCAGAATCAGTCATCATCTAGTACTCAGGATTGGAAAAATAATTTGCTTTAACATCAGATAATAACTCCTACTTGCCTCTCTCCTTTTCTCTGTGAGCAGTGTCCAGATGCAAAGATGGAGAGACTCTGCGGGTGAAGAAGGATGGACTAATATTTTTGGGTCAATCACTATTCTTTGTCTGTTTATGTGACTTGAATTATTCTGTTCTCAGTTATTTCTTCAGTCAAAAATCTTGCCTGGTGGCCATGATCGTTAAGATCTGACACAGTGTTTAGCATTTCGAGTACCATTTGAAAAAAATTCACTATCAGAATGTTGGCTGGCAAGGTAGGAAAGGTGGTGGTATATAATTTGATTGCTATAATGCATGCCAAAAGCTAGATACAATTCCAAACCTCTCTCAAGTGTTCAGATGAAGTCACATGCCAAATTGAGCCAAGCATCGAAATCGGATATTTTCATAAACTCATATATAAAATTAAGGTGGATACTAATATCTCTCTTGTGCCAAGGTGGTCTAAAGTTACCATTAACCAAGTGGAAGTGATATCACAATGTTATTGTGGCATAACATTAGTTATACTGATTTTATTCCGCCAGAGGGAACCCAACACCGAAAGAAATTGGCTTCCAACAGATATGATCCATGACCTAGATATAAAATTCTATCTAGAAATATTGCAGAAATAGCAGCGGATATCGGAGTGAAGAAAAATATGAAAAGTTATTTTGCAGCTGATGATTTCCAATTCGGGCAAAGCCTCTTGTTAATGATTTTTGTGGGTAAAGAATGCCAAGTTTAAACAAAAAGTAGGAAATCCAGCTATGTATTGTTGTGCACACTTCTGACTGATACATATACACAGGGACATCTTCCATCAAGAGAAAATATTACTCTAGCTCATTATCACAAACTCAGTCTGAAGAAAGAGTAAAGAGCTTTACAGCAATTGTTAAACTTGTGATCATAAACCACAAGACCTATAGCTCTACATGGATTCCAAATTGCTGTTGTGTAAGTGAGAAACTAGTTCATGCCTCTTACCAGTCCCAAGAAGTGCTACTAGTACTATACTGAAGAATACTGATTTTTTTATTAGCATTATATTGTTTTAACTTAAACTTAATATCATAATATAGATAATGGTCATAATTTATACCAAAATATTTCTTAAATGGCAAAGAGATATGCTAGGAGAATTATTAACTTCTGTAAAAGTTCTTTACTAAGATTTTAGCCTCATAGGTAATTTGAACAGACCCAACATTTAATGGAAAAAAAAAGGTATGGCAATGTAATTTTCTTAACTGTTAACACTTGTATGCAGATTATAATAATGGAAGTACTCAGAAACTCTTTCATATTGACCAAACAATAGGAAGTAATTTTTATCCTCCATTGGTGTGCAGAATATATTTCTTACATATCTGTAAAGTTGGAAGGTATTGCCAATTTTTAAAGAAAATAGCATTGTTAAATATTTTTATACACACGTCTAGTGGGAAAAGTAAATGTTTATTGTACAGTTTCTGTGGATAGATTTTAGACATGGGGAATGTATGTGATTCACTAATTTGAGTGGAAAATATTTAGTAATGTACTTTCCTGAGCAGTGGAAAGCACTGTAGTTATCTCAGGTGCAACAACATAGCAAACTATTTACAATTGAATCTCATTCTCTCTAAACACTGTGAAAGTTTGAGTTAAGAAATGAAAAGGCTACATAAATACTGAGGTATGATACACTTCTTCACATAGGACTACACTTATCTTCATGTAGATGAATAGTTCAGTCCTATTTTGTCATCTTATGGTTTTAAACCAGGCCTGCACAACTGGCTGATAGCAGGCAACATGGCCTTCCTGCTGCCCAGGGTAAGCTCCGGGCCATTTCCTTCTTGCTGTATGAGTGCCTCTACAGCTACGTCATTGTTTTCCTCACAGCAGCCTTCCCTCTCCACTGACCGAATATTGTCTATCACACAAAAATCGTCTCTACTTTTTCCAAAACTTCTCTAGATAAAGGTTTCCATGCTAAAACAGATTGGCTGCCAAGTACAGTACGCTTGGTACTATGAAACTGTGTGAACAGCTGTTTTCTGTAAATAAATTATATAAAAGGCAGATCTGTCAGACATTCACCTCAAAAACTTTCCGAGATTAACTAGAGTTCAGAACCTCTCCAAACATTGAAAAACCTCGCCCAACAAAAAGATGCCTGATGTCTTGAAGTCATCCCAAATAAATGTGACAAATACGTCAGTATTTCAATTATATGCTGTTTAGCATTTTATTTATTCTTTTGGGCTGTAACAGATCCATCAAACTGGTTTAAATACCTATATTTTCATTTTTTTTTCAAAATGTTTGATATATTGTTGAAATGTTCATAATGTTAGTAATTCACATGATTTTTCACAGAGTTCAGCTTGAATATACTGTCAAGACCTCACAATCCAGTATTCTAATTCACAAACATCACTTACATTGTTTTTATTTTTTGTGTGTGTTTGCATTATTACACACAAAAAACATTATAGTTACTTTTCTGTATTGGCTTAATACTATCATAAGAGAAAAAATATATTGGTCTATCTTTCAATACACTTTTAAAAACAACTTAATATTATTAATACAAAATGGAAAGACATTTTCTTATTTCACCAGAACATGTTTCAGTTCTCTTAAACCATTATCAGCTGACTGATAGTCTGGCTCCATGGCTAAATGGTTAGCATGCTGGCCTTTGGTCACAGGGGTCCTGGGTTCGATTCCCGGCAGGGTCGGGAATTTTAACCTTAATTGGTTAATTTCGCTGGCACGAGGGGGCTGGGTGTATGTGTTGTCTTCATCATCATTTCATCCTCATCACAACACGCAGGTCGCCTACGGGAGTCAAATCAAAAGATCTGCATCTGGCGAGCCAAACTTGTCCTTGGACACTCCTGGCACTAAAAGCCATACGCCATTTCATTTCATTTCATTTCATTTTTAAATCATCATGCTGCTTTCTAATGAACTATTCTTTTCATAACACATCATCTATTTATGTATCATTTTTCTAGCAATTTTTTAGAAAGTCTTTTGCCAATTTAACTATCAGCCAGTTGATGATGGTTCAAGAGAACCAAAACATGATCTGGTGAAAATAATAAATGTCTTTCCATTGTGTATTAATAATGTAAAGTTATTTTTTAAAATGTATTGAAAGGTGGAACAAAATTATTTTTCTCTTATGAGTGTGTATGTTGTAGCTTATGTTGCAAATACAAGTTCTAGAAACATTTTTTCAACATGCACCGGAAGGAGATAATTGTTTGACAGCACTGCCTTTCGGCTGTTGTTAGTCTTTGTCAGGAAGGCCATGTCTAGTGTTTCCTCTGTGCACTTATCATGCAGCAACTTGCGCAATATGGCCTGCTCAGCAAGCATGGCCAACTGCAGCCCGTAGCTGTTGCCCTAGGCCAGCCCAGTTGTGTAGGCCTGTTTTAAACCAAACTATAACAGCAACATGTCAAAAATGTGAAATAAGCTCAATATAAAATTGACTAGCATCATTGCAAAATAACAGTCACACGCTTACTTTCAGCCCACACACAACAATTTACAGCATACACATCCATCTATTCATTTTGTTCATGACTGCAA
The DNA here is from genome assembly GCF_040414725.1 of Anabrus simplex. Classification (NCBI taxonomy): domain Eukaryota; kingdom Metazoa; phylum Arthropoda; class Insecta; order Orthoptera; family Tettigoniidae; genus Anabrus; species Anabrus simplex. The sequence continues at coordinate 187,816,430 of NC_090271.1, read as the reverse complement.
ACTTTAGAAATCACAATTGTTGGTCCAGCCAGTGGTTGCCAACTGCTAGGGATGGAATTTAATTTGCTTAGTATTTACCTCTTGCTGGTGATGAATATGCCAAATTTTATATCTTGGACTGCAGAATTTGTACAAATCAATTTTTGTCTTTTTACATCACTATGACTTCTTGTTATTAGGTTGAATTTTCATGCATGGATAATTTGGCTTCCTACACAACATGGAAGTCTCAAATTTGATCCCTGGAACTAGCACTGTAATTTAGATTAAGGAGACTTGGTTTCCTCATATCTGCGATGAGAATGTCTGGCTGTTTCTTAAACTTCTCTACATCAGGACATTTATCTTTTCATGCAGGCTTGTTATAGACTGCTTTACAAGAATAACATGTGAAAATGTAAGGAAACTTGGTGACTTTATTTCTCCACATTCAAGTGGACCAGACACAGAACACTGTCAATATCACTAGTTGAAATTATTCTTCTGTAGCCACAGTGTCCTCAGTCTTTTCCTGCTGTGCTCGGATTTCAGCATCTGAAAGAGAAACAAAAGAGATCAAATAACTTAAGACTCAACTATGGATCCCTTAAGTAGGACATCAGGCATCTTGGAACAAGTTTGTATTTGTTGTGTGTTTGAGTTGCTGGAAGCTGATAAAATGCTCTGTTTAACCCCATAAATGGGTACGATATCTTTAGACATTTTCCTGCTGGGCTTCTATGGTGTGAATGACGATATAAGTCACTCATAAAATTTGTCGCTTATTTCTCTTGGGGGTTACAGTATATGATGTCGCCATCGAGTCTACTGTATTAGTTGATATATTTTCCATGATATCATGCTGTGTATTGTATTGTATAGCGATCACAGCCTCCTAAAATTAATTTGATTTGGGGCCTTGCATGACACAGCTGTTTATGTAGGATGCTAAATGGTTTATTTTGTCACCTATTCAATACATATAAATTTTACATTTAGGAATTTATTATTAATTCCGCTTGAGACATGTTTCGCCCTTCATTGAGGGCATCATCAGTCAAATTACCTCCTCAAGGCAAAAATCAGGTACCTGATTGGTATTTAACATGCACAGATTAATACACATTACAATGGGAAAATTAAGTACGAGAAACTCTTGTACAATGGTGACGGTTAAACAATATAAGTTTAAAGAATAAGAAGTCAGCACCAATGCTTAAAATTACTGGGTAATTATAGCAGAGTTCAGCAGTGGTGCTCTGAAGAATAATTGATGCACTCATAGGAAATTATAAAGTTTATAAAATTATTTACAGTATAACAGTCGGGGGGAAAGGGTATAGTGCTCTGCGTCAATGTTTTTAACAAAAATTACTGCCAATGGTTGGTAACTATACAGTAAATTTATATTATCCAATTGAACAGTTGAGAATTTACAGCTTATATACATATTTACAAGAGAGCAGCTTGGTGAGCAAGGATATAAAAAAAGGATATTACAAAGTGCGTCCCGTTGCTTTAATCGTTGGAAGCGGAATTCTCAAGCGGAATTAATAATAAATTCCTAAATGTAAAATTTATATGTATTGAATAGGTGACAAAGTAAACCATTTAGCATCCTACATTCACTATCTTCAATACGGACAACAATGATTTTTATCACTTACAGCTGTTTATGTCGAGGAGTATGGCTTCCAAACGTAAAGTAGATCAGCTTGATTGTACTAGTATTTTGACAGTTCTAGAAGCAGAGGGTGAAGATGAAGTATTTTTTTAGCAAGTGATGATACATGGATATATGTATTGAAGAAGAGGACAATCAGAGTGAGCCTGAAAATAAAAGTGAAGTGGTTCCAGATGACCCAAATGATGAGGAAGATGTTCAGAATGCGACAACCACCTCAGTTCATTGTGAATGGTGCCCCACGACCAAGAATTGCTTTTACAGGAGTAAATAGGATAAATATCGTTTTAGTGATGTACATAGTGTCGGAGAATACTTCAGTGCATTCATAAATGCAGATAGCAATCTTCAAAATCTGTAATTATCTGGATATACAACCATGTAAATAATGAAAACAATGTTAGTAAGCCATTATTGAAGTATAATATTGACTATCATATTACATTAAACTAATTGTTCACACATTTTTGCAGGAAATATTTAAATATCATTAAGTGGGGAAAAATGTACCCAGGGCAGGTTACACATGTGGAGAACTTTACCTTGTTAAGGGGTTAAGTAAGTTTGCCACATGAGTATGGTGCTAAGAAATCTCTTTTGTAAAAACATTTGCCTGGAGAAGTTTGTTACATGGTAGTGGATGCTTGGAAAAGCTGACAAAAGGTGGATGAAAGCAGTATAGATGTGGATATGGGAAAGGATAACCTGTACATGAATAAAAGAAAATTCATTTTCCCCATGATACAGCATAACAATTTTCTTCTGTTCAGTCATGGAAGCGACAATTCCCAGGAAGAAAGGAAGAGGATGGCCAAGAAGGAAATATATGGATGAGGTGAAGAGCATAATGGGGTTAACAAGATAAGGAGACTTAAAAGTAGCATTGAGAAATAGAGGAAATTGGCTGTAATATACTATTTGTATACAAATGATATGAACCACGATTATAAGCAGAAACTTCCATTAAACCTGAAGCACATCTGTTCTGATGAAAAGTTCTCATTAAAAGGGTTGTATGTTGAGTTCTCAGCCCAAATGTTGGTTGGATCCCCAACAGCTCCACCATCAACTGTCATCGATTGCCTGAAGTGATGAGGCATACTAGGAAAATGAAGAGTGAGGTAGATTCTTGTTGCTTTCCTCGCTGACTTAGAAGATGCTATTACATATCCGTCTGCCAAATCCACTTAAATGTACACATCAACTGACCCTATGTTCAACTCTTTTGCACCATTCACAACAGGGTGAATGGCTTTACGAGCATTGCTCATGATTCAGTCACTTTTATATTACTAAAGGTAAGGATAAGACTGAGACCAGTTGTGGAGGAATATCTAGGGTTTCTTAATAATGCATGAAGTGTAAAAGAACAGAACTTACATATCATTTATTCAATTCTTGATCATCTACAGTGAGCATGACATTCTCTAAGAATCCCCAATACATGTCAGTGAAAGTATTAGAGGTCTACTTTTTCTTATTTTTGTGTTAGTGGTGTAATGTCTCTCTTGGAAGCTACAGTCCAATGTTAATTATAAAATACAACACAAGAAACAACTCCTCCAGTCAGGCATATTTTAGCTGTGGACTGTAGCTACCAAGATAGACAATAATGGTCATCATTCCCCCTTTGTTCTCATTTCAGAAATATTGTCAAGACTATGAAAAATAATACATGATCTTTTGAAAACTTTTAATGTGTCAACACTGAATTTTTCCATCAATCATGTTTTTTTATTCACATATTTTGATTTTTATATTTGTATCAACAGTGTACTGAAAAGGGGGAACAAACAAAAACACTGGCAGAAAAGAAAAAATCCAAACACCATGAAATAAGGAATGTAGAATATGGAAATTTTCGCAATATACCAGCAATAAAATCAGCTTCATGGTCCGTATCACACTTCAATAGATTCACAATTAAGTATTTATTTATTTTCCACCTAGTCAATACAATGATTGCTTAAGGCAATTTTTAATGGTTAAAAGTGGTACATGTTTCATATATTATCAACATCTTCAGCCACATAACACTGTTTAGATGAAAAATATATAAATTGACAAAGTAATGCTTTAGAGGAAGTGTCCTTAAAATTAACATAAGATTGACAACATTAAAACAAACAAATAACTCAAGAGAAAATATACAAATTATTTCTACAATAGAAAGCAGTCATCAAGGAAACACTTGTACAATATTCCATAGAGAAAATGTCCTAATGAATATTCTTTTCTTAATAATTCATGAAAAAAGATCAATTTATAAATTAAAAATTATACAATTTATAAGTAATTGTCGAAATGAAGAAATCCAGATATCACAGTGTGGCTCTTATTATTAATGCAGATGAAAATATAACTAATTCCTAGTTGTCAATTCTTATTAAGCCTGCTTTCCTTTGGAACAGTAACTCCTGTCATTCTTTCACAGTTTTGCGTCTGGTGTAATAGTGATGATGCGTTCTTCCTTGCTCTTGCACCTAAGGAGGTGAAGGAGCGGGGGATATAGGTGTGTCAAGAACTTCCTTGCTGTCACCTATAGCTTCAACTGAGGAGGAATAAGTTGTAGGGCTATCTGTAGGTGGAGAAATTCCAATTCTTTTTTCATAATCTTTCTCAAGCATTTTCAAATATACTAGAATTTGATAATATAATGGATTCTTATATTCTACAGCCTCATTAAGGTTATCATTTTTCTTTACAAGTTGGTCTAGATCAGGGATGGCAAACCTTTGTTGACTAGCGTGTCAATTAAGGACTTGGCTATTACTTTTTACTGTCCAGTGTGCCACCAGTTATTTTGCTTTAAAATCATCATGAAACCCATCATCTGACTTAATTTGGGTATTATATTGCATTACGAACAAAATCCATTTAACAGAATGTTTCATGAATTTGTGCAAACACCACTTCTTCTTCTTTTGCTACCGCTTTTTCCCACACCTGTGGGGTCGCGGGTACGAACTGCGTCGCACATGTGAATTTGGTCCTATTTTACGGCCGGATGCCCTTCCTGACGCCAACTCTATATGGAGGGATGTAATCGCCATTGCGTGTTTGGTTGGTAGTGTATTGTGTTGTCTGAATATGATGAGAAGAGTGTTTGGACGGAAACATACATCCAGTCCCCGAATCAGAAGAATTAATCAGAAGCAATTAAAACCCCCAATCCGGCTGGGAATCGAACCCGGGACCTTCTGAACCGAAGGCCAGTACGCTGACCATTCAGCCAACGAGTCGGACTTGTGCAAACATCACTGAAAATTAAATTTTTTAACCGATAAATTTTAAGAATAACGTATATTTTTATTGCGTTAACCTAATAAAATGTGTACAAAATATGGCCATAAAATTAATTGTGACATACTTCTTTATTAAAGCGTTATGCTATGTTGGTAGATTTTAGACTTATTTATTGCATGTTAAAAACATTAAAACATGTTAGTATGTTGTCTGACGTCCCACTGAAGTCGTGTTCGCGTGTCATCTAGTGGCACGCGTGTCATAGGTTCGCCATCCCTGGTCTAGATGAATGTATGTATGTATAGATTGTATAGAATGTATGTATAGAATGTACGGCCATTACTGGTACCAAGGCAGAACTAGCTTTCATTGGAAAAAACAACAGACTTCCACTCCATCCTCCAATGAGCTCTTGCTTGACATCACTGAAGTTACAGACAGTGGTGGTTTGGGGTAAGTGGAATGCACACCACAGGGCGTCTGGCTCGGAGCTGTCCTTCAAGTAACCAATTTCGAACAGTTCGTTGCATCACTGCGGTGCCACCTGCAGCTCGAATTGCAGCTGCAGATGCAGTCGGAGCACTGGAGCCATACACCGAATACGGCGGTCCTCCCTCTCAGTGGTGCCATAGAGACGTTCGGAGCCTGGTTTTTTTGAGAGCATACCTTCTCGTGACCACTGCTGCATGTATGCACAATGGAGACATTCCTGTCAAGTCGTTCTGCAATAACGTGAAAGAAAAATCCACCTTCACTTAGCCCTATTATACGCCTCGTTCAACTGCAGTGAGTTGTTGATACTGGCCTCTTCATCGTTGTAAAGCCATTTGTGATCCACTCACAGTCACTCCGTCCAATCTCACAAGTAATTAACTCTCTCGCACAGTACAGACTGTATTTAAAGCAAACCTGATGTGCAACTAGCACCACGCTAATGTGATTTGTGGGAAATTTGAATCGTCATCTTTTAGATGTATAAACACGTCTACCAATGTTCATTCCCCTTCTTGGTGTTTGGATATCTTTTTCTGCCAGTGTATATTCTTTTCAAGAATTATTAATTAATAAAAAATATAACTCACCCTTTGCAGCCTGCTCCCTCCACTGTGTCTTGTTCTCAGCCAGACACAAAGACCATGGTTTCTTGATTTTGAATCGGCTTTTTTCAGGACTAGGTGTAGCTCCTGTAAAAAAAAAAAAAAATGTAAAGTGTTGTGCTCATTAATATTCTTTATGAGATCCTGTAAATGGAAATTCTGCAAAGTTACTCAAGGTTACTTGATGAGAGATTTGGCATAACTTTAGCCATTACTGGCACCAAGGCAGAACCAGCCTTCATCGGAAAAAACAACGGACTTCCACTCCATCCTCCAATGAGCTCTTGCTTGACATCACTGAAGTCGCAGACAGCGGTGGTTTGTTTTAATTGTGCTCAAGTTACTAATCCAAAATTAGAAAGACATGTTTTACCTTTCACTTCAGTATTTAAGTGTTACCATGGAAACTATTTGATTTCTTAAATTAATAAACTGAAAATTGATTCTAATAACCCATTGACTTGTTAATAACCTAAAATTTTTAGCCATTACAACTTTGAAAGATTAATTGTAAGTTTCCACAAAGCACCTCATTATTAAAAAGAACACCTGAAAAATCGCAAGTTTTGACAACTTCTTGACCTTTTACTTCTGACTTAATTATATAGATAGCAGATCACTGGTCATTCACACCTGTCTACTTCTACATTCTTGTAGGAAGACACTGCAGGGCTGCTGTTATAGGAGTAATATAATTTTCTTTATATTGGTAGACTAGCTATATTATCCAGTGCTGCCCGAGCATTTTAGTGTTTCCTTTAGTTATTTTATTACGTGTTAATTATGTGTGAAGAGAATTTTTGTAGATTTCTTTATTGTGATGTTGACTAATTAAGAACTATTTTGTAGTTTAGGAGATATTGTTGTGTTTAATTTCAAGTCTTATAGATTATTTTCTTTCTTGTTAGTCAAACTAATCTCGGTAAGTTTGGACATATTCTTCATCACCACTTTTCGCCATGCCTATGCAGCTGAACTGGTACTTAAATGGCATCCAGAGTGCCCCATGGAAACTATGGATTTTACACTAATATCAGCTGTTTTTGATTATTTTACATGTCACACCCCTCCCCCAGGGGTGGCTTATGCCTACAGTATCTTTTCGAGATTTTAACTCATACCCATTCTGAGTTCTTAGTCCACTCTCGCATGGTTTTCTCCAGTGTGCAGTTAAATAGCAATGGTGAGAGACGGTCATCCTATTGAAGCCCAATCTGGATTTCAAATGATTCAGAGAACTCCCCTCTGAATTTAACTTTTGATTTAGTGTTCTTAGTGGTAATTCAAATAAGGTTGATAAGTTTTTGGTGTAATCCAAATTCCTTGAGGATACTGTCATACGCTTTTTCCTGAAGTCAACAACAGTGATGACTAACATTTTGTTTCTCACTCTTTGATGTTTCATGATCCACTCAAGACTGATGATTTGATCTTGACAACTTCTTTCAGGTTGAAATCCTCCCTGATATTCACCAAGTTCTTGCTCGAGTTGTTCCTGAATTCTTGTTAGGATAATTCTAGACGGGATCTTATATGTGACATCAAGTAAAGAAATCCCCCCGGTAATTATTTGGATCCAATCTATCACCCCCCCATGGTGGTATCTTTACCTTGTCGTAGTGGTGGGACTTGTGTGGTCAAAAGATCCTGAGAGCTATGCTGGCGGTAGCTTAGCTGCTGGTAGCGCCTCCCATGTCAGACTTGAAGGTGATGATCCAGACTAAAAGGGATACCCTGGTCCTCCAGGTTGGAGGTTGGGCATAGGGTTGACAACTCTATCCCGTTAATAAAAAGAACTTGTTGAGAAGCCACAAAGAATAAGAACAAATCGGATGGATAAAATTGAAAAATGACCTAGGCGAGGAAATGGTTACGGATTGGTATTAGCAACTTGGAATGTGAGAAGCCTACTCCAGTCAGGAAAAAGCAGAAAACTAGAAGAGGAACTAAGAAAGTATAATGTTGAAATTGCTGCTCTACAAGAAATTAGATGGCGGGAAATTGAGATGTTCGGTTTACAGGATTGTACTTTAATCGATAGTGGAAATAGCGAGAACATCTGTGGAATAGGCTTTATGATATCCAAACAACTGAAGCATACCTTAATGTCTAACAAGGCAGTAAATGAAAGAATCTGTATCATGAGAATCAGGGGTCATTTCTTCAATTGTACACTTATAAGCATACATGCACCAATGGAAGAAGGAAAGGTGGATGAACTAAAGGATAAGTTTTATGAAGAGCCTGAGAAATAGTACAATGAGGCTTCTAGACATGACATTAAAATAGTAATTGGGGATTTCAATGCAAAAGTGAGACAAGAGGAAGAATTTAGACCCACAATAAGAGCACAGAGTTTACATTTGGAAAGTAACAACAATGGGTTACAGCTTATTGACTTCGCTACAGCAAAGGATATGGTAATCAGTAGCACTACATTTGAGCACAATAGAATTCATAAAGAAACTTGGAAGGCACCAGATGGGAACACCAAGAATGAAATCGACCCCATACTGATTGATAAAAGACATGCGTCAAATGTGCAGGCTGTGCATACTTATAGAGGTGTGGATATAGATTCAGACCACTATTTGGTGAAAGCTTAATAGAAACAAAAGCTTGCACTAAGAGTCAGAGGTAAAGCAGAAAGGAGGAAAGGATTTAACCAAGAAAAACTTCATGATGATACAAGGAGGAAGGAATATGAAAGACAAGTTGAAGAAGGTTTGAAAAACCATAAAAATGCAGTAACAGTAGATGAATCATAGTGGGTGATTAAAGAAGCCACCAGGTACTAGGAGAAAGAAAGAAACAGCCATAGAAGGATTGGTATGATGAGGAAGTAAAGCTAGCCTTGGAGAAAAGAAATAAAACAAGGATGATATATATGCAAAGGGCAACAAGAGCTACTCACCAAACATATGTGGAATGCAGAAGGGAAGCTAAGAATGGAAAAATGGAAAAAAATCTGATAAAAGAGATGCAACAAGATTATGAGCATAAGAGAAGTAGAAAGTTTTACAGAAATGTAAAGTGGAGGAAAAGTGGATTTCAACCAAGAGTAAGCTGCATACAAAATAAGGAAGGGCAACTACTTGGAAATACCCAGGAAATATTAGATAGATGGGCAGAATATTTTGAGGAGGTTTTGATGAATCCAGTTAAAATACAAAATGAAGAATGTGAATTAGAATTGCCAAATAGTGAATCTAATGACAATGAATCTGAGGAATGCAATAGTGAACCACCCACTTTGGAAGAAGTAAAAGGTGTCCTCTTATCAATGAAGAATAATAAGTCACCAGGAGAAGATGGAATAACAGCTGAGTTGCTAAAATATGGTGGAATGGTATTGATACATTATTTTTTTTTGCTAGATGCTTTACATCGCACCGACACAGATAGGTCTTATGGCGACGATGGGACAGGGAAGGGCTAGGAGTGGGAAGGAAGTGTCCGTGGCCTTAATTAAGGTACAGCCACAGCATTTGCCTGGTGTGAAAATGGGAAACCACGGAAAACCATTTTCAGGGCTGCCGACAGCGGGGTACGAACCGGTATTGATATAAACATTGTATAAGTTGATATTGGAAATCTGGCGAACAGAGAAATTACTAGAAGAATGGGAAACAGCTTTAGTGTACCCAATTCTTAAGAAAGGAAATAAATTGAAATGTGAAAATTACAGAGGGATATCTCTGCTGTGCATAGAATACAAGATCATTACTATAATAATATCTAAGCATTTAACACACAAAGCAGAGCAGGATCTTGGAGAATATCAGTGTGGATTTCGTACAAACCATTCAACAATAGATCATATCTTTACAATGAGGATCATCCTGGAGAGGTGCTATGAATATAACATACCACTGTATCAACTTATGTTGATTTTAAACAAGTGTACAATTCAGTGCGAAGAGGAAAACTATTCATCAAAATGAAAGCCCTTAGTTAACCTGGGAAACTGATTAGGTTGGTAAAAACAGCTTTGAGCAGAAGTAAATCTAAGATATGCGTACAAGGGAAAGTATCGCGAACCTTTGATGTAAAGGTGGGTTTGAGGCAAGGAGATCCAATGTCTGCTGTCCTCTTCAATATTGTTTTAGAAACAGCTGTATGTACCATCACTGCAAATCGTGGCATATGCAAATGACATGCCCATAATTTCTCGTACAAAGAATGCACTTCTTGAAACCTATGAAGAATTGGAGAGGGGAGCAGAGCAAATTGGAAGTAAGTGAATAACAACACTAAGTTCCTAGTGAGTTCCAGATCTAGTCAACCTGCAAATGCACTTAGGTGTGGAGAAAAGTGTTTTGAAGCGTTACAGGAATTTAGATATCTAGGCTTTCTGATTACTTCACAAAATGAAATAAAAAGGAAATAAGCACTAGACTGGCTGCAGGAAATTGATGCTATGTTGCCTTAATTCCAATATTAAGAAACAAAAAAAAAATCCAGGTAAGCTAACTTGATCATTTATAAGACTGTTATTAGACCAGTGGTTACATATGGAGCTGAGACCTGAGTTTTAAATAGAACAGAAGAAAATAGGTTAATGACATGGGATAGAAAGGTATTGAGGAAGATTTTTGGACCAGTTACAACTGAGCTGGGATGGTGTATTAGATCTAATCAGGAGCTTAGAGACCTGTACCAAGATGAAGGCTGCTAGAATGCATTGGCTAGGACATGTCCATCGAATGGAGAATACAACAGAACCTAAGAAAGTGCTGGAGGGGCATCCAGGTGGAAGACGATGTAGAGGTAGACCAAGAAAGCGATGGATAGAAGAGGTGGAGGCTGAACTACGTACCATGGGGGTCTGGAGATGGAGGACAAAGGCAATCGACAGAGAGCTTTGGAAGAAGATTGTTACAGAGACCAAGGTTCTACAAGGACCATAGGAGTGAGTGAGTGAGTGAGTGAGTGAGTGAGTGAGTGAGTGAGTGAGTGAGTGAGCTATCTATCTATCTATCTATCTATCTATCTATCTATCTATCTATCTATCACCCTTTTTGTGTATTGGATGAATTATAGCTGTGTTCCATTCTTCAGGCAGTTTTTCAGAATTCCAGATGTCTCTGAAGTGTTTGTGGAGGTTTTGAAGTGTTTGTTTATTTGCATTCTTGCACAGCTCTGCAACCACTTGATTCTCTCCTGCTGTCTTGTAGTTCTTGAGCCAACCAATCACTTTTATTACTTCATTGAAATCTTGTGGTATAACCTTTTCTAGATATGTTTTATTTTTTGAATAAGGCTCAAATTCTAAGTATTCTTTTGGTCCCTCAGCATTTAGTAATTCTTTGAAGTGATCAGCTAGAATCTTGGCATTCTCTTGATTACTGTGCGCTAGCTGCCCTTGTTGACTTTTCATCATGAGTTTAGGTGGAGTATACTTTGAATGATATTGTCTAAATGTCATTCTGCTTTATATATATAGAGCGGTTTAAATGAAATGCAATCTTTCAGGTTTAGTATTTTCTTTTGTTGTTTCGAATTGACCCGTAATCATGAGTCGCACACCTCACCAATCAACCGAGGAAGCTAATAAACCAGTGAACGATGGGTATGAGCACTGTAAAATTCTACATTTTAATTTGATAATACCAATAATAAAATAAAGTCAAATAACTAACAATGGTAGAAGTAAGGAGGACATCAAATGCAGACTAGCACAAGAAATGAAGGCCTTTCTTAAGATTGGAAATTTCCTCACTTTGAATATTGATATAGGAATTACAGAGATGTTTTTGAAGCCTTTCATCTGGAGCATGGCATTGTATGGAAGTGATATATGGATGATAACTAGCTCAGAATGAAAAATAGAAGCTTTTGAAATGTGGTGTTACAGAAGAATGCTGAAGATGAGATGGATAGATCGTATCACGAATGAAGAAATACTGAATCGAATTGATGAGAAGAGCTTTCATGAAACAGGATTCATTGCAATAGGGCAGTTATTCTATAAGGGGCAGTCAAATGAAAACCAAACACCCACTACAACGTGACCATGGAATGGTTTTATTCAAAAGTAATCACCAAAAGCATTAATATATTTATCCCACTTGGAGACAAGATGATCAATTGCAGTTTTATAGAAAGAGGTAGGTCACGGACGGATCCACAATCGCACCCATTCTTGCACTTCCTCGTCCGAATGAAACTGATGTCCACAAATATCTTTCTTCAGGTCCCCAAAACTGTGAAAATTGCAAGTTGAAAGATCCAGAATTTATGGAGGATGTTGAGATGTTTCCCAACCAAATTGCTGATGTGTAGCCTTTGCCAGATTGGAAGTATGAGGGCAAGCATTATCATGCAACAAGATGACTCCATCTGACAACATTCCAGGGCGTTTTGACTTTATGATGCATCGCAGTTTCTGCAAAGTGTCTTCATAGCGCTGTCCATTGATTGTAGTTCCGCGCTTACCAGAGGGCCCTGCAGTTAAAGAAGAAGGTCATCATGACTTTACCAAAACTTGTGTGAACGGCTTTGGAGGGGAGAATTGCGATGTTTCCATTGTTGGCTTTGCCATTTGCTCTCAGGCTCAAAATGGTGGCACCACATTTCATGCACTCTGACGATATGGGTCAGAAATGCATACTCTTCCTCGTGGTACTGCTGCAGGTGACTCACACGATTGCATTCTGTCAATCTTTTTTCCCTCCGTCAGTTGATGTGGAACCCACAGTGTGCAAAGTTTGCAAAAAATGCAAGTAATCTTTGATAATGGGATGCACAGAGCCATGGCTAATGCCAACTTGAACAGGAATTTCATCCTCCGGGATTCGTCGGTTTTCCCAGATAAGGCCATCAATCTGCCCTATCACATTAGGAGTAATGGTTCAGTGGGCCCGTCCTGGGTGCGCATCGTCTTGCAGTGATGTGTGCCCTTCTCGGAATCTCCTATGCCACTCGTGCACACTCATCATGGACATGCAGTGTTCACCGTAAACAGCAGACATGCGACGATGAGTTTTACGAAATCCAGCACCCTCAGCCACACTTCTCTGCTCTTCTTTGCTTGCCTCCATTTCTACAACTGGTTAAACACACTAGACCAGTTCGTGCACCAACAAAGACATAGTTCCAACAACTGCATGCACCTGTGATTTGTTGCTATGCAGTTCTCCTACCACACCAATGGCAGTATTGATACATAACAACAGTGTTGCTACCTTTTATGCAGAATGTGTCTTATGGTGGGTGTTCAGTTGTCATTTGACTACCCCTTATATTCCACATCTTAAACAATCTGATACCTTGCGTATCAAGGTTATTAAAATTGCCTGGCCATGCCTAGTTAGTGAAATTTGGAGTTCTAATGTGATCCCAGAATTTCATCATGAATAAAACACATACAATAAATAGGCAACAACAACAACAACAACAACAACAACAACAACGAGAATAATAATAATAATAATAATAATAATAATAATAATAATAATAATAATAATAATAATAATAATAATAATAATAATAATAATAATAATAATATCATGTGCAGTACTCATCAATTTCAACATTCTATTTTACTCTACCAGACAGCACAGTAATAGGCAACCTATGGCTGAGTTTTTAATTAATTTTGTTGGGTGAACACCAAATATGCCACCATAGATCTTTTACATGCCAACTATTTTTGACATAGAATGTTGAATGGACTGTTTGCTGCCCTTAAAAATCTGACTTCCTCTGCCGGGTTTCAACCATCAACTTGGGATCCAGTGACCGATACTCTAGCACTTATCCAGAGGGAGCAAGAAAACTCTCGAAAATGAATAATTCAATTTATTGTGCTTTATGCATAGAAAGACAGGGACATAAATCAGGACATCGGAGGAAAACTAGTGTAAATGCAAAAAACAAAGCTTTTGAGGCTTTGGTCGTGTCTTTTTTATGGACACACTGTTGTATGTGTATGTTTCACGGAAATTAAGATAAGCTATGTAATGTGCAAGGGGGACGCAGTGAAAAACAAAATCAATCAATCTATCAATCAATCAATCAATCAATCAATCAATCAATCAATCAATCAATCAATCAATCAATCAATCAATACTGATCTGCATTTAGGGCAGTCGCCCAGGAGGCAGATTCCCTATCTGTTGTTTTCCTAGCCTTTTCTTAAATGATTGCAAAGAAATTGGGAAATTATTGAACATTTCCCTTGGTAAGTTATTTCAATCCCTAACTCCCCTTCCTATAAATTAATATTTGCCCCAATTTGTCCTCTTGAATTCCAACTTTATCTTCATATTGTGATCTTTCCTACTCTTAAAGACGCCACTCAAACTTATTCGTCTACTGATGTCCTCCCTCGCCATCTCTCCACTGATAGCTTGGAACACACCACTTAATCGAGCAGCTCGTCTCCTTTCTCCCAAGACTTCCCAGCCCAAACTTTGCAACATTTTTGTAACGCTACTCTTTTGTCGGAAAACACCTGGAACCAATCAAGCTGCTTTCTTTGGATTTTTTCCAGTTCTTGAATCAAGTAATCCTGGTGAGGGTCCCATACACTGGAACCATACTCTATTTGGGTTCTTACCAGACACTTGTGTGCTCTCTCATTTACATCCTTACTACAACCCCTAAACACCGTCATAACCATATGCAGAGATATGTACGCTTTATTTACAATCCCATTTACATGATCTTTCCGTATATTAACACCCAGGTACTTACAGTGATCCCTATAAGGAACTTACACCCCATCAGTGCAGTAATTAAAATTGGAAGGACTTTTCCTATTTGTGAACTCACAACCTTACTTTTAACCTCGTTTATCATCATATTATTGCCTACTGTCCATCACAACATTATCGAGGTCATTTTGCAGTTGTTCACAATGTTGTAATTTATTTATTACTCTATTCAGAACAACATCATCCGCAGAAAGCCTTATCTCAGATTCCATTCTTTACTCGTATCATTTATATATATAAGAGAACATAAAGGTCCAATAATACTACCTTTACGAATTCACCTCTTAATTATTACAGGGTCAGATAAAACTTCGCCTCCTCTAATTCTATGAGATCTATTTTCTAGAAATATAGCCACCCATTCAGTCACTCTTTTGTCCAGTCCAATTGCACTCATTTTTGCCAGTAGTCTTCCATGATCTACCTTATCAAATGCCTTAGACAGGTCAATCGTGATATACTGAATCCAAGATATCTACTATATCTTGCTGAAATCCTACAAGTTGAGCTTCAGTGGAATAACCTTTCTTTAACCTGAACTACCTTCTATTTTACCAGTTATTAATTTTGCAAACATGTCTAATATAATCAGAAAGAATGCTTTCCCAAAGCTTACATGCAATGCATGTCAAACTGGCTGGCCTGTAATTTTCAGCTTTATGTTTATCGCCCTCTCCTTTATACACTCCTTAACTATTGGCTCCTACGATGGTTTACCATGGCCAGAACTGTTAATTCAAGCTTCATTAATGGTAACAAAATATGCACCTCAGTAGCTTCTTTCTGCTCTCCTGTAAAGTTAGCAAAATGCCACTTATGATAGTTTACCTTTGACATCTAGAAATAGGAATACTTAGGAAGCAAACATAAACTTATCAGTGGCTGAGAAGAAAATGATGTAGGATAATTGGAATAGATGAGAAAAGAGCCCATCTACATAAAGTTCGAAGTGTACGAAGATGTGCAGGTCATCATTGGTAACCTTGTTTCGTCTTCCTATTGCTCGCTCTTTCTATGGTGAGTGACCTTTAATTGTGTTTATCCTATTATTTCTTCCTATTCATGTTCCTGTCTTTCTGCATATGACTTGATTTATCACTTGTTTGTTCCTTCCAATTACTTATTCTGTTTTATATTTAGTTAACTAGTAAGGTAAATTAAAGTTGGGGACAAAGGTCTGAAATTGGTGGAGACCTTCATAACCTTGGGAAGTAACTAATGCAGAATGCAAATCTGGATGATGAGATTAGCAAAATGATTCAAGTTGGAGGATGTACCATATAATCCTGAATACCACCCACACTTGTTTTTACAGAAATATTGCTCCTTAAATTTGGGTATGCATCAGATTTAAGCCTTTCATATCATTGTCTCATAATACATTGTTCCAAAGGCTAGACAGGATGAAGAGTGAGGTAGTTTGTCAATGCTTTTAGAGAGTGCGGTTTCATGTCACGTGTCTTGGTAACAGCTGAAATCTTTCTCCATCGCTCACTTCCACATTACCGGAATCACATGGTGTGGCAGCTGATTATCACTTTGTGTTCCGAGTGAAGAAGCATCAGTGGTAACAAGTGATGAATTCAAAGAAGCATTTGCAGTCATTTACTATGAGTGAGAAACTTAAAGTTGTAATGGAAGCTAAAACTATCGGAAATTGTGTCGCTGGCAGAAAATATGATATTGATGAATCATGTATTTGTGATTGGAGGAAGAAGAAAGAACTGTTATGAAATAGTAACAGTGATCGTAGAGGTTTCCGAGGGCAGAGTGCACAGTTTCCTGAAACTGAAGAATGGCTTTATAGAAAAAGACGTGAACTAAGTAATGGTGTATCAGCTGAAATGTGTCAACCGAAATATGTTGCATGTGTGGATAAGGAACTTTCATTAAAGAAAATTGATAAGTAAACATCTGATTTATTTTGTTCCAAATTTTGTGTTTAGAAATTGAGGTGGTGGGTGGTATTCAGGATTATACGGTATCTATCACAGTGTATGAAACCTATTATGGAAGAAGGAATTGCCAATGAGAGGTAAAGAAACCATGTATAAAATGTATTACATACCATAACAACAGATGGAGCAGAAACTTGGTTGATGACCAAAAGAGATGAGAGCTGAATATAGGCTGCAGAATTCAAATTTTTAAGAAGTATGGTGGAGAAAACAAGAAGAGACAAAGTGAGGAATGATAAAACATGGAAAGACATTGGAAAAATTAAGTGATAAAATAGTGAAATCATTCGAGGGACTTATTTGGTTTGGGCATGTTAAAAGCATGATTGATAAAGAAATGCCAAAAGACTGTTGTCTGTTAGGTTTTCAGCCCAAAGACTGGTTGGATTCTCAAATAGCACCACTAAAGGTCATACAGTTATAGGTAAACTGCAAAAACCAATGACAGCACAAAAATTAGGCTTACTACGCAGGATGAGGAGTGAGGTAGTTTGCCATTGTTTTCATCCCTGGACCAGAGAGTGCTATTGCAGCACAATTGAGCCTATGAGTAGCACTTTTCATAACTGACACTCTAGTCATGCTCTGAATGTCACCCATACCTCAGCAGCTTCCGTAGTGTCACAGCCATAAATGAGACTGCGACTTCAATGGAAGCTACATTTTGCTTTGGCCTATGCAAGAGTCAGAAGAATATTGTTTACATCCATCAATAAATGGCAACAGGCAGACAAAAATAATGGGAAAAGGCAAATTAAAGAGAAGAGAGACTAAGGATGACCAAGACCAAGGCGGATAAAAAAAAATAAGAAAAAATGCAGAGGAACCTTATTTGTCCATACCTGGCCATAGAAGGAAAATGGGAATTGATGATGATTGTGGTGATGTTGATGATGATGATGATGATCATCATGATGATGATGAATAACAGCATGGTTACTAAAAAAAAATTAGAGGGATAAGAAGTGAACCTTTATAAATATTAGTTTACAATACCATTCTTAGCTCGATTTGCTTCACTCTCCTCTGCAATGGCATCCTGAGAATTCCCAGACTTGCATGATGCATGCATTGGCCTTAGGATGGCTTCCAGCATATCACTGCATACTGTCATGCTTGGCTCCACTATGAATTCAATAAAACCTGTAAAATATTGAAAGTTATTAGAAATTCATACAAAAATTAATAGCATATAACATTCAAACTCTCATTCTAGAAGTACGGCACTGTTCAATAATTGAATAACCCTATCATTTCTTATCCTTACTACTTCCTCAGTATTATTCTTCCTTTCTTCTGAAGTCATATATTTCTGTCTCATACCAAATATTAAAAGAATTAGACACTTATTTTGTCTTTAATTGTGAAACAAGCTCAATCTTATAAGAGATAACATTCAATCCTTTTTAAGCCACAGGGAAACAGCTCATCATCATCAGTTGGTTTACTCATTGATGAGCGTCATGACCTCATTTCTTCACTTCATTAGTAACTGCATCCTTAATGAGATTTTTCCATCCTGAGCAGTCTTCAGCTCTTCTTCAGATATTGCGAAGAGGTAGACCAGTGATATTCTTTGCTTGGTCTAACCATCTACTTGTTCTGCCTCTTGGTCTGGTGCCTTTAATTTTGCCTTGCAGAAAGGTCTTTTCTAAATTGTCTCCTTCTTTCCTCAAAATGTGTCCCAGGAACTGGAGGTAACTTACACTAACACAGGAAGATAAACGTTTTGTGATGCTCAGTTCTTTTATAATGGAGGCATTCGTTCTTCTTTCTGTTCATGGTATATGGAGCATTCTCCACCAACACCAAATCTCACTAGCCTTTCCAGTCCAGGTCTCACAACCATAGAGGAAAACAGAAAACACCAGTGATTCCACCAATCATATTTTCACTGTTTTGGATAATGCCCTGTTCTGCCAGATCTTTGTAAATTTAACCATAGCGGCATGACTTAGGATAATCCATCGCTTTATTTCTTTATCACAATTTCCCTTGTTACTGATTATGAAGCCCAGATACACACAATCATTCACCAACTGCAGATCATTCAGGCATCCTGTTATTTGGATTGGGATTTGACTTTGCTAGTTGATAACCACTAGTTTGGTCTTTTTCATGTTAATTTCTAGGGAAACAGCTAAAGAAATAATAAAGCATAGAATATTTCACAATATAAATACAAGTTGAGTATTATAAAATAAATTGTGCAATCAAACTGTAATATAATAGTCTGCCATGAAGGTCAACAGCTTGTTTCCTTTCTTTGAATACAGATTGTTTCTTAAAATAGCACCTGAATCTTACAGTATGAACAATTCCTGGAGGATCTTTCTAGCAATGTCCAAAATATCTTCATCTCAGTTGTCTTCTTAGGGATTATTCCCTAATGCACCTACTTCTACTGATTTCCATACATTTTTTCCAAATAACCATTTTTTTGAAAATTTAATTCTGAAACTTAATGATGATTAATAGCATAAAACATTCAAACTCTCATCCAAGAAGTACTGTTCAATTAATAATGGAAATAATGTTGAAATGGATAAGCTTTTAATTAAACTCTATAAAATATATTTGTTTACCTTACAGCTTTAAAGAATGTAGTTGTGCCCAACATGCTGGAAATAGTGAAGTCAACATCCCTCTTGTTTATGTGTTTCTTCTTCTTCTTCTTCTTTTATGACCACATAGGATCACTTTAGTCAGTCCGTCGTTCAGGTCTCTTTGAAGGGATTGTTTGGGCTTTGCGGTCCTCCCAGTACTTCTTCAGACGCTCCGATCTTCGTGCCCTTTCCTCAGTTGAAAATGTGCGTGTTGTTGGTTTGTTTTGTGTGAGGGTAAAGCGGAGGTTTGTATTCTTGAGTTTTGTATTCAATTTTATCTTATTTTTGGTGTCTTCTGTTGTAAGGCCTATTTCCTTCAGATCCTCTCTTACTTCTCTGATCCATTTACATCCTGTTGTGGTATTTTTTGAGACGAGATTGTGTTGTACTAGTTGTTTCAGAAGTCTCGAGTCCTGCATCCTCATGATATGTCCAAAGAATCCCAGTCTCCTCTTACGCATAGTATCTGTAATGGGTTCTAGCTCTTTGTACACGACTTTGTTAGGTATTAACCGCCACTGTCCATCTTTCTGATATTTTTTGTTGATACAGGTTCTTCCAATCCTCCTTTCAATTTTCTGAAGTCTGTCAGTCTTTGATTGTTTATTCAGGTAAAAGAGTGTTTCTGCTGCATATGTAGCTTCCGGTTTTATAACTGTGTTGTAGTGTTTTATTTTTGTATTTATTGATAGACATTTCTTTTTGTAGATATCCCATGTTAATTTTTGTGCTTTAGCTAATCTATTTGTTCTTACTTGGATTGAGATTTTTTCATTTAAGTTATGTGTTATTACTTCTCCAAGATATTTAAACTGAGTTACTATTTTGATTTTATTACCATTTATGGTGACTTCTTTTAGCTGTGTTGGTTTTTGGGGCATAATTTCTGTTTTTTCAAATGATATTTTGAGGCCAATTTTATTTGCAATGTTTTGAAGTTCTGATATCTGGGTTTTTGCTTCTTTTATGTCCACTGCTAGTAATGCTAAATCGTCAGCAAAACCCAGGCAATTTGTTTTGATTTTTCGGCCAATCTTTATTTTGGGGGGACATTTTCTAAACCATTCCCTCATTACCATTTCTAGAGCACAGTTAAATAATAGTGGTGAGAGCCCATCTCCCTGCCATAGTCCAGTTTTAATTTCAAATGTCTCTGATGTTTCACCGAGTGCTTCCATTTTGGCATTTCTTTTACTGTTTGACCCATTCTGAACTCATAAATTATTGTTTGAGAGTCATTATTCTTACTGTACCTCTGATATAGATTAATACAAACTGGGATGGTGTCTTCCAACTAGTATATTTGCTGAAAGTTTTTAAGAAATCCTTCAGTGAGGTGGTTTTTCTAATGCAAATGATGAATAGTGGAATTGATTCCACAGTGTATGTGGACAGTGAGGAGGTAATGCGCATCTTCTTTCCCGTGTGTTTCAGCCGGATACATAATTCAAATTTAATTAATAAAAGATTTAAAAAACTACATTGCCAGCTTTTTCTCTCAATTCTTTGAAGGCAGCAACATCATCATCAGCAGAGACAAAGGCTAAAGCTGGTATTATACTTCATCTTTCAGCTGATGACCCTTGATATTCTTCTTATAACACCTCAACTTAATTCCTCTGTTTAAACAATGCCCTAGGTATTAAAAAAAAAAAAAGAAAGCCAGGCTGAGTGGCTCAGACAGTTGAGGTGCTGGCCTTCTGACCCAACTTGAGAGTTGAGAGGTTAGGTCCTGGCTCAATCTGGTGGTATTTGAAGATGCTCAAATAGGTCAGTCTCATGTCGGTAGATTTACTGACACATCAAGAAATCCTGCAAGACTAAATTCTGGCACCACGGCATCTCTGAAAGCCATTAAAGTAGTTAGTGGGACGAAAAAGCCATCATCATCATCATCATTATTATTATTATTATTATTATTATTATTATTATTATTATTATTATTATTATTATTATTATTATTATTATTATTATTATTATTATTATTATTGTTGTTGTTGTTGTTGTTGTTGTTGTTGTTGTTGTTGTTGTTGTTGTTGTTGTTGTTGTTGTTGTTGTTGTTGTTGTTGTAATTGTATTATTGCAAATTTGGAACAACTCTTCAAGTGATGTGGGATTGGCTGGCTGATCACGTGTCTTTTCCCTTATAATAAATTTTTTAAAATTTTCTTTTTCAGATAAAAAAAGAAACTATGGAAGGTGTACTATGTAATCCATGTAGGTAACATGGCATGTACATGATTTTGAAATTGCACATCACCCAGGTTGGTTCAGTAACATCAAGTGCCAAATTATGTACATGTAAAATACTGGACCTGACCTTGAATGCTCCATCAAGAAACCAGCCACAACTACTCATTAAAATATATAGGTTTTCTATTGTTCCAAACATAATAATCCTGTTTTCTCAACTTTCTTCATTGGTTTAAGAATCAAACAATCATTTTCTCTTCACTCTGAAGAGTTTTTTGGTGTATCTGCCAGGAATTTGAAACAAATGTTCAAGTGATGTGGAACTGGCTGGTTGATCACATGTCTTTTCCTTCCTAATAAATTTTTATCATTTACTCTTTCAGATAAAAAAAAAAAAAACTATAGAGGGTGTACTATGCAATTCATATGTAAGTTATTATCTGAGATGGTTGAAGTTCTAGATGTTCCTTGAACAACACATTTCAAAAATGTCTCTGCTTCTTCTCAATTTTGAGGATGGGAGTGAGTTGACTGATCTTCTCTCTTTTGAACAACTGGATTTTGACCATTCCCAATGGTAATTACTTGTGCTAAACATCCTCTTGCTTTCAGCATTTTGCATTCACAATATATTTTACCCTTTGTGCCAAATATGCTTCTATAATAAATATACACATTTATGAGTAGTTTCATCCTTTCTCAACCAGATTTTTGGTTTTGCCTGCATCTTTACATTAAATTTAGGTCAATAACCAATGAAAAAATACTTTGCAATACCAAATATGTTAGAAAAACCAGATTCAGAAAAATATAATTTTTTGAAAAACAGGCATTAGGAACATGTACTTTGGAAAGATAGTGAGAATCACCACCGAGTCTAAAGTCGCTAGTAATGTTATCATTATGATTTCTTATGTAAATGTACATTAAACGTAAATGAAGATTTCTATGCTGAACCTCAAGGAGTTAAGTTAACATTAAATTTTGTAGTAAGATATATTATACACCCTTTCCTATCTCTCACGTTTATAATGTTAATGTCAGTAATTCAGGTGACCCTGAAGATGACAAGCGATGGACTTCTTTGTGACCAATAAATATTTCTTCTGGCTTCATTAATTTTGATATTAATTAATTTTGTTGTTTTCAGGGAACGTAAACAGGTAAGATATAACTAAAATAATGACTGAAGTGAATGAGTTTTATTTCAATCCTCTAAAGATAATCAGCCTTGAGAAATATGAAAGTAAGGCAAAATGGGGAACAGAGCACACACAAGGTTCTTTTCAAAGCCTTTGCACGAAACAAATAAATACATAGATAACCCATGGGTTGTGACCCAAACTTGAGTCACCATTACTTTCAGGATAGGTTACAGTAGCTTTTCACAACAACAAAAAAAAAAAAAAAAAATAGAGAGAATATTACAGCATTCCAAGGAAATTCGAAACTGGGAAAAAAGAAAATAAGATGCCATCTTTCATGACTTCAAACCTGCTTCTGGAAGATGAAAACTTATGTGTTATAAGAGGTTGAAAATATACCGTAAAACGGGGTAACTTTGGCCACTTTTTCGTATATTTAAAAAAATAAAATGTGAAATATTCCCTCTAATTTTCTGAAAAGTATAATATAAATTCTGCCATGTTTGTTCTTCATTTTAAAATATGAACATAATTCTAATTCTAACTCCGGCCATAAAAATAACTCGATGTTACTTTGGCCACCGTGAATGTTTTTAAAAAACCTGCAAAACGTGCAGTATCAACAATCACAAACAAATTAAAACGATTTATGGTGAAACAGATGTATAGTGATCAAATTCACTTTTTCCCCAAAGAAGAAACTATTTTATTTAGTCTAAGTGTACAAGACTTGTATGATATTACAAATTACATGTTGCATTGCATAAATATTTGTAATGGTACAAAAGATAATAAATAAAAGGTACGGAAATCATAAAGTCCAATTGTATGGAGAGAAAAGGCGGTTGGAAAAGAAGCAACCTTGTAGACTGTCCTCATAATACACTGTCTTCTAAATTAGAAAATATATGGACCGTCATCAAGTTTTTTAATGTGTTCCATCCATGTCAACTGATATCCGTCTGTTTATCATTGAAAATGGAAACTGTCTTTCCCCTCCCTGTTGGGATAAACTTCCCTGTTTATTGTTATTATGCCTTTATTAATCTCTTCTAAAGCATCCTTGAAGTAAACAGGATTGTAATTATAATATCTGCGGCCGTGTAATGTTTTCCTGTATGTTCTTGGCATGGCCAAAGTTACCCCGGAAGAGGACAACTTTTATCTCAAAACTATTCCCTAAGAAACCTATTTGAATAAAATGCATCAAATTGTGTTGATCAGTTACCAGACGAACTTACATTTTGACCCCATAAACCACAGGAATGGAGAATCAAATGCTGGAGCTAGAGTACAGTTTGTTTTCTGCTGTTACCAGAGAAGACAATAGTCGGGGCTGCAAAAAAAATTGATTGACTCAACAATGAGCTCGCCAATGTTATTTGGACTACCGACTGTTGATAGAGCATTCTATTCTATGTGCATTTCAGTTGTTGCAAGTAGTTCATCTTTTCCAGTATAGGAGGCAGGAGAAAATAAGTGTTACTATTCGTCAGTGGCCGAAGTTACCGTGTGTGGCTGAAGTTACCCCACTTTACGGTAATAACTGGGCATCTGCAGAAACATTGAAGACTTGCCTGAACTCTTTTGAGGCATAGCTGGTTTCCATGGAGAACTTATTGAGGTATGAAGTGATGAATCTTTGTGCCACGGTTTCCAAAAAGATGTGCATTCCTTCAAATTTAGAATGGGGGCATGGCAGAAGAAAGTAAGAACACAGCAGGAAACAATACAGTATTATGAGTAGCATGGTATGTGAAAATACATGTATATATTGTCGTTGAGCCTGCAAAAACCTCTATGTGAAATATTTCAGCTTAGAGTTGAGCCAGTAAGGTTCAACGAATTTTTGCTTTTGATGATGTGTGTACTGTGGGTCAGTATTTCTGCCACAACATTATCACACAGCAGATTTTCCAGGTGCAGTGACGATATGTATTTTGTATTGCTTATGATTTTGCCTCTGGGAAAAATACCCCATTTGCAAAATAAATGTTCTGATAATTGGAGGAGGAATCCCGTCGAATACGACTCAAATAAACTTTTATCATCATCATTAAAGCTGTAATTTTTGTTTAATTTTAATTGTATCTATATATGTGGCTTTTTGACAGGAAGTAAAATATATACAAGATTAGTCTTGTATGTCATCTAAAGTAGGGTTTATGAAATAATAAGTCATATAACTGTGATTTGAACACCATATAAAACTGGAGTACGTTTGGCTTTGATCATGTTATCAATAGTCACATAAAACTACATCACATTTAAAAATGGTGAAAAGGGAAATATTTTTACTCTCAATAATAATGAATTATTCATCTCATATTATGAACTCACCTATTTGTGACTCAGCAACAAGAGTAGTTTTCCGGTCACACAGTGGACTAAAAGGTAACCCCAGCTCGTGTTCCTTGTCTCCTTGTCTGAAAAATTCTTCTAGAAGAAGCATGGTCCACCGATGGTGTAGGTCCCAGCGTTTTGCTGGGTGTGAGATATCACAGCAATGCAGCACAAGTGAAAGCGCCTTGGACTTGTCTACACTGTGAACAATATTGCCTTATAGTACAATCAAATTATTATTAAAATAACTGTTGTTAATTAAAACCTGAAGTGTAAATGTTTTTATTTTGTTACGTCGTGGTCTTTTCAACCGGGTTCAGAGATATATGTTTATAGTTCCTAATGTAGCAGGCCGGTAGCTTCTATCCCCTCAGTACCTTACGTTAGACTCGTCCACTATCAGTGTGTGTAAACAATTCACCCCTAATGCTCCTCAGTTTCAGCCTGAGTGCATTGTTCGACGGACCCACTCTAAAACTCCTGGCGCGCCCCATGGCGTATGCATGTTTATGAGTTAAGTTATATTTGATGTTTTTATTTAATATAGCAAGAATGTGTCAGTTTTGTTTTATTTTCATATAAAATAGTGCCTTAGTATATACTGAAGTTCAACACATCAGGGTTAGAAACAGGGAATGAGAAATCGAAAGACTTTTAGAAAAGGAACATTCGCCAAATGTTAGGATTGCCTGAGGAAGAGCAGCCCTTTGTAGCTCCACACGAACTAGAAGGTCCTGGAAGATGTGCCTACTGCAATTGAAGAAAAGAACAAAAAAAAACCAAGACTAGATGCCATGTATGCCAGCACCATATCTGCAAAGAACACTTAGCAATGACATGTGTTCGGTGCAGTATGGAGAGTCAAGAATCAAGTGATGACGCAGAATGGATGTCAGTTATTTAACATTGTATTTTTGTATTGTTAAAATACCTTTGAACATTTTTTACAAGTTGGTTCAAAATTATTTACTTTTTTGTAACATTAAAAATAGTTTTTGCTTAATTTGTGCTAGTTTTTCATGACCCAGTCTAAAACACCATGCAGCCTCCTCACAGGGTTATTTTTACACGCCCTCTTCAGGGTTAATAATAGAAAATCATATTTTTACAATGATCTTTGTTATCTATGAAGAATCTTGGAAAGGAAAGAGTGCCATTTCTAGTGAAATGGACTACAGTGTAAGACTGTGAGATTGTTGTACCATGCAACACTTTCCATTTAGTAGTAACTTTTTAATTCCATGAATGCTGATAATAAGTTTCTAGGTTTCCTTTATAGCTTCCTGTTTATATTTTTCTGTTTTAGTTTTACTGAGGGTAAAAAGTTAATTTGTAGCAGTGGTAGCTCATGGCTCTGAAGTTAAGTGAAGAGCTACCTAGGAAACAAATTATATAACGCACACTTATCTTAACAAGTGAATTCACCTATTCCAAATGTTGCTTTTATTGTTAAAAAACAAGCATGGCCAACAAAAGTATTTTTGCAGAATTCTTGAGGAGTACTACAACAGGAATTCTTTATACCATGATCATTTACAACTAAAATTGTAATATTTACCTGAATGTTTCACTTGTTTTGAACCACATATTTGTAGAGATTCAGTAGGGCACCCACATTTTCAATTCAAATTCAAATTCAAATTCAATTCAAATTCAATTCAAATTCAAATTCAAATTCAAATTCAATTCAAATTCAATTCAATTCAATTCAATTCCATTCCATTCAATTCAATCCAATCATCTGCATTTAAGGCCATCACTAAGGTGGCAGATTCCCTACCAATTATTTACCTAGTTTTTTCTTAAATGCTTTCAAAGAACTTGGAAATTTATCAAATATTTCCCATGATACGTAAATTATTCCAATAAAAATTGTGTTTCTAATAAAAAATAAACTATATCATGAACAGGGTTCATATGTAATCCCTTAACTGAGTATTTACTTTTTCACCTGTTGAGTGATTTATTTTGGTAATTTTTCTCTCCTCAAGCATCATTTTTTTCACTAGGGCAAAAATAACACGAAATGGAGAAACACCACCTTGCATTCTATGCTAGAGGGGAGAACAAAAGAGGACTTCATTAAGAAAAGTTCCACATTTCAAGTTCCTAAGTATTTAAAAAAATGTTTATACATTTCTAAATATTTCTGTATGATTTGGCAGAATCTGATTATATTCTTTTAAGAACAAAACATGTCATTCTATTTTAATTAAGTTGTTTCTTTTTAGAGTTAATACTGTTACCGTATATTTTCTTTTTCAGGTAGTTTATATATTTATTAATCAAAATTAGTTTTGGCAGACTGAAGAAACTAACACTTATTAAAAAAAAAATGCTCAAAAATAATTCTTCTTCTTCATTCTATATTGGCCTTTGCATAACGCTACATCCAGATGCTCAAAAATATGTAGGCCTATAGGTTCAGAGTTATTCTCAAAGTGTACACGCAGACCAGTTTCGACTTTTACGCTATTCCAAACTTTGCCCACTCTGTCTGAAAATCTATAACATCCGTGTCACCCTTCTGAATCATTGCCACCACTTGGATCACTAAAATGACTTTCACTATCAGCATTACTGTCTTCTGAATCGAACAGCATTTTTCTTTTTTTGGGAGGGGGTAACTGTTCTTTTTCAGGTGGTTCATGAATTTATTTCTTCAAAGTTAATTTTGGCAGACTGAGGAATGTAACAGTTATAAATTAACTGAGTCAAAACTGGAAAGAGATGGCTTCAGATATAAAAAGATTTTTAAAAATTAAAAATTTAACAGCATATGCACAATATAATTTTTGGCTAAATCTTTCAAATTGTTTTTGCCACCAGAACCACTGTAAGCCACCATGCTGATGGCAGTGCCTACTAGATGCAAAAGCAGCATGCTTGTAGGCAGGACAAGCAAAGACCCTGAAAGATATTTTCCCACCCCCTACTTGAATTCCTTGATCAGCAAGACACAAAACCAACACTCAGTAGATGGCAGAAAGGTTCAGAAAAAGGTTTTACGCTTATAAGGGGCTTGTGAAATGTACAGTACTAATTTAAAATGGCCTGATGCTTGAAAATGCTTCATGCAACTAACGGACAGCATGCCATGATGCCTGTAAGTGGTTAACATGGCTAAGCAATTAAAACAGCACAGCTCTAAAGAGGGAAGCATGCTCCAGTCCACATTGGAGGACAAAACATATGTCTCTCTGCAGCACAAATTGTAGTGCGTAGTATCACAGTTGTCATAGCAACCATTAAGCTAAGCTTCCCCCACCACCCCCAGCTGAGGGTGAGCAGCATGAGAGGAAGACTACTTTACTTTACTTCTCTGGCCAAAATCACACTGCGCTCGCTGCCAGAAGAGCCAGGCACCATAAAAAAATACAGTAATATGTTTCTATTAAAATCAACATAGGTGATAAAGAAAATATAATTTAAAAATAAGTGGTGAAGTGCCACTTCATTTACTACCTCTCAATAGCCACCCCTGATTTGTCGCAAGATAAAGTGCTCCATAGTATACCTAGTGAGTTAGCCGTGCGGTTAGGGTCAAGTAGCTGTGAGTTTGTATTCCAAAATGGTGGGTTTCAATCCCACTGTTGGCAGCCCTAAAGATTGTTTTCCATGGTTTCCTATTTTCCCTTCCTTACATCACTGAATACCTTCGATGTGTAAGTGCAATGTTAAACCGTTAGCATTATCATTGTTTCATAGTACAATATGATCATGTACCATGGAATATCGATACTCTCTGTAAAACAGGAATATAGATGGGAATTAACAGTTTTTTACTTTCCTATTTTTTATTTTTAGAATTTGCTTTACATCGGACCAATACAGAGAGGTCTTATGGCAATGAAGAGATAGGAAAGGCCTAGGAGTAGGAAGGAAGTGGCCATGGCCTTTATTAAGGTACAGTCCCAGCATTTGCCTGGTGTGAAAATGGGGAACCACCGAAAAACCATCATCAGGGCTGCTGACAATGGGGTTCAAATCCACCATCTCTCGGATGTGAAATTAACTGTAAGTAAATATTTAAAATTAATTTTAAATGGATAAATCATCATTAACAATTGTTACAAATCTCTTCCAGAAAATGTAAAAACATAGAATATTTTGCTAAAATCCTTCATTTTTCCATAAAAATTACAAGGAGAATCATTTTTCAGTTTTACTTGCACTTAAATGCAGTTGAAAAATCACAAATGTAGCTTTTCCATCTTTTTGACCAAGCTAAAGTATTTCTTGTTTATTCCATACGTCAGGATGATTTTTGTTGCTGCCACCCATTTTAGTCTAACCATAGTTAATTTTTACAACAGTTTTTATGTACTTCAACAAACAATTTTCTTTCATTTATTTTTTCTGCTGTCTAATCTTGGGTTACAGCAGAAAGTTCAAGCTTGAATGTCAACTGCTGTTCCCCATAAATAATTTTTGTCTCCATGCAAAGAAATCTTCCTGTCTCTGTCATTATTTTCAAGCACTTCAACTTTTTCTTCATCTAGCCCTTCCTGCTGAATCATTCTAAGCAACTCATTCCACTGCTTTGATATCACCACTACCAGAGTTCTCAGATAACCCTCACTGATACAGGCTGCCTCAGATTTCGTATGAACCGGTTCATCGATGCCACCATCCTCACTATCATAGTTTGCCTTGCTGAAATACATAAGTCTTTCTGTGAAATTCTCTTCTTCTGACAGACAGATGCAGCGAACCACAACAAGGTAACAGTGTCAACTCTCTGGCTAAACGACACTCTTGTGTAAGATGTTCCTTATAATAAAACATGCACCGCTTCACTTCTAATGCAACAAGGTCTGCATGTTGATACTTGGAAACTTTGCTACCTCTACCAGCATTTTCGCTTGCTTCTTTGGATTCATCTCCTTGAAATTAGTGTGTGCTAATGCCAAAAGCTCTTGACTTTCTAACTTGCTTAGATCCATATTGTGGCTGCTGGTCATTGATGCTGCTTCTTCAGCTGTGGCTTCCATGGATGTCACTTTAGTTGCTGTTCTATACCTTTCTCATGTTAAGAGCGATTCCTTTGGTACCACAGATTCCAATAGTGGAAATAACATTGAGGCATATTTTAAGTGACTCCTAGCATCCCAAGTGCCCTCAGCTGGGTTTCAAAATGGTCATATAATGTACATAGGCATGCCTTCTCACTCTCTGTGGAAGTTCTTTTTTAGTACGGTACTCAACGAAACAGTTCCCTAATGTAAACTTCTATTACAAGATCGTCCCTTCCAAATCTTGCTTTATGCTGCTGTACTGCTCTAGAATAATCACTTCCTATGGGTGGGTATACCTCTGTATAAGATCATGAGTGGGTGACCCCAGTACCCTTGAGGCTGTGCTAAATAGTAGTACCTGATATCGTTATTAAGATTGGGGTCCTGGTCAATTTTCTAGAATCTGCCCCAAAAAATGTACCCATTCCTTGATACTGCCTTCAGATTTAGGGAGTTCTATATAAGGAAGTCCCACACGATGTTTGCCTAGCATATTTGATTCACTGTATACAGACTTTATATCAGCAATCTCTTTTTATTTATCCTCAAAAGTTTTGTTCTCATTCCTGTCTACTATTCATGGTAATTCTCAAATTTTTGACAGCACTTTCATCATCAAATTGCATTAATTCACAAACCTGATGATCTGCTTCTAGAAGTCTAGCCATTTTATCTTCCATGATGCCATCTTTATCATTAGAATTCATCGTAGTTAGGGCCCCGTCCTCATAGACACACAGGTCGCCTATACAGCGTCAACTTGAAAGACCTGCACCAGGCCTCTTTTTAGGCCACATATTATTATTATTATTATTATTATTATTATTATTATTGAATTAATACATTATTTCTACAAATTTTCCAATATCTCTTCCATGAAACTGAACTTAATCACAACAATCACAAACCCTATCAATTATGCAAATTGCCTTTCTAACCATATAATGTTGATAACATTCACAACATCAAGTGTTCCTGTTCCAGGAATCAACTGCTGAAGACAGCCATATAAAGAAGGCTGAAAGTGCTCCAATAAAATAACAAAAGATGTAGGCTACATAGTTAAATCATAGAAAATTACAATGTCCTCAGTTTTAAGATGGGAACTACAATCCTAAAAAGTATTTCAGATGTAATATAGTCTGAGTGCCTAGAAACTGAAAGAAGATACTCACGTAGGTTCTTCTAATGTTAAAAGATTTTTCATGTTCTTCAACTGTTGAAAGTGGAAGCTCATGTCTGTTGCCAGCACCATGTCAATAACAAGCGTCCGGAACTCTCGGAATTCTTCCCTTGAAAGATTGTGCAGAATGTTGCAGTCTTCCTCCCTCATTATTCTGTAAAAGAAAAAATACAATCTTATTAACTTGCTACGGATATGAAGCTGCTCGAGTTTATGTATGAGTTTTATCTGTGAAGAACCTCGATCATTATTAGTCTTTACTTGCTTGAGTCTGGTATGCATTCACATTCTTCCTAATATGCCTGCTTATCATAGGTTTTATGATGCAATTCAAATTAATTATGTTTTGTCAGTCCTTTAGCAGAGGCAGTCAGTCCAAGTGGGGTAGGGAGATGCTTACAATGCTAAAGACTTATAAATAGATCTTCTTTTACCAATATATACTACTGAAAAAATTGACCACTATACTATATTAGACTGAATATAAGACTTTTTTTTTACATTACAATGTGCTCATAAGAATCACAGTCTTTTTATATGCACAACCTAACACTTAAAAAGAGTCATTTTTGCGAAGGTCTACAAGGGTCTCTCTTATAAATCCAGACCACCCAACGGTGTTTTAATTCTCCGAGACCCAAACAACAGTACGGGAGGTGCGAGTATAGTTCTTGACCTTGCAAGGAGTGTGCAAGTGTTTGACCTAGCATCAGTAGCCAATCTGAATCTCAGCTGTTAACATGGCGAGACACCGTATTTTTGCATGTAAAAGTTATTTTTAGTACGAGTCGGCTTCCTGGTGAAGTGCCACCTTCACGAGCACAGATTCACGTAATTGTAAATAAATTTGAAACTACCGGCTCAGTGCTCAATAAAAAAAATGCGTGCCCACGAACAGTTTCAATCAATCAATCAATCAATCAATCAATCAATCAATCAATCAATCAATCAATCAATCAATCAATCAATCAATCAATCAATCAATCAATCAATCAATCAATCAATCAATCAATCAATCAATCAATCAATCAATCAATCAATCAATCAATCAATCAATCAATCAATCAATCAATCAATCTCTACTGATCTGCATTTAGGGCAGTCGCCCAGATAACAGATTCTCTATCTGTTGTTTCCCTAGACTTTTCTTAAATGATTGCAAAGAAATTGGAAAATTAATGAACATTTCCCTTGGTAAGTTATTCGAATCCCTAACTCCCCTTCCTATAAATGAATATTTGCCCCAATTTGTTCTCTTGAATTCCAACTTTATCTTCATATTGTGAAGACACCACTCAAACTTATTTGTCTACTGATGTCCTCCCACACCATCTCTCCACTGACAGCTCAGAACTTACCACTTAATCGAGCAGCTTGTCTCCTTTCTCCCAAGTCTTCCCAGCCCAAACTTTGAACATTTTTGTAACGCTACTCTTTTGTTGGAAATCACTCAGAACAAATCGAGCTGCTTTTCTTTGGATTTTTTCCAGTTCTTGAATCAAATAGTTCTGGTGAGGGTCCCATACACTTGAACCATACTCTAGTTGGGGTCTTACTAGAGACTTATATGCCCTCTTCTTTACATCCTTACTACAACCCCTAAATACCCTTATAACCATGTGCAGAGATCTGTACCCTTTATTAACAATCATATTTATGTGATTACTCCAATGAAGGTCTTTTCTTATATTAACACCTAGGTACTTACAATGATTCCCAAAAGGAACTTTCACCCCATGAATGCAGTAATTTCCTATTTGTGAAACTCACAACCTGACTTTTAACCCCGTTTATCATCATACCATTGCCCACCGTCCATCTCACAACATTATCGAGGTCACCCTGCAGCCGCTCACAATCTTGTAACTTATTTATTACAGAATAACATCATCTTATCTCTGATTTCACTTCTTTACACATATCATTGATATATATAAAAAAACATAAAGGTCCAATAATACTGCCTTGAGGAATTCCCCTCTTAATTGTTACAGGGTCAGATAAAGCTTCACCTACTCTAATTCTCTGAGTTCTATTTTCTAGAAATATAGCCACCCATTCAGTCACTCTTTTTTCTAGTCCAATACCACTCATTTTTGCCAGTAGTCTTCCATGATCTACCCTATCAAATGCTTTATATAGGTCAATTGCAATACAGTCCATTTGGCCTCCTGAATCCAGAATATCTGCTATATCTTGCTGAAATCCTACAAGCTGAGCTTCAGTGGAATAACCTTTCCTAAACCCTAACTGCCTTCTGTCAAACCAGTTATTAATTTTGCAAACATGTCTAATACAAACAGAAAGAATGCTTTCCCAAAGCTTACATGCAATGCATGTCAAACTGACTGGCCTGTAATTTTCAGCATTATGTCTATCACCCTTTCCTTTATACACAGGGGCTACTATAGCAACTCTCCATGCATTTGGTATAGCTCCTTTAACCAATCAATAATCAAATAAGTATTTCAGATATGGTACTATATTCCAACCCATTGCCTTTAGTATATCCCCAGAAATCTTATAAATTCCAGCTGCTTTTCTAGTTTTCAACTTTTGTATCTTACTGTAAATATCATTGTTATCATAGGTAAATTTCAATAGTTCTTTAGTATTAGTCACCTCCTCTATCTGGACATTATCCTTGTAACCAACAATCTTTACATACTGCTGACTGAATACTTCTGCCTTTTGAAGATCCTCGCATACACACTCTCCTTGTTCATTAATGATTCCTGGAATGTCCTTCTTTGAACCTGTTTCTGCCTTAAAGTTCCTATACATACCCTTCCATTTTTCACTAAAATTTGTATGACCACCAATTATGCTTGCCATCATGTTATCTTTAGCGGACTTCTTTGCTAGATTCAATTTCATTCCAACCTGCACCTCCTTCTTAGTCTCTTTACTTCTCTCTTATAATATAGTGGATCTTTACCATTCCTTACCACCTTTAAAAGTACAAACCTATATTCACATTCCTCAACGATTGCTTTAAACCCATCCCAGAGTCTGTTTACATTTTCATTTACCATTTTCCAGTGATCATAGTTACTTTTTTTGAAGTCCCTCATGCCTGTTTTATCAGGCATATGGTACTGTCTAATAGTCCTAATTTTAATACCTTCCTAACACGGGATAAGCTAGATGATATTGGTGTGAATTTTGAATGGTCACTGAATACAAAATTAGCACAGCAAGTAGGGGTTTCAGTTTCTTCTGCACACAGAGCTACAAAGCTGTTACACATCAAACCGTACAGGTTTACACGGCGCATCTTTTAAAACCTGCTGATGCAGCCACAAGAGTGAGATACTGCGAGTGGTATCTTGCATCATTGAATGATCGTTTATTCGACCCACAGCTTGTGTTCTTTTCGGATGAGGCCTGGTTTCATCTTAATGATCGCGTGAACAGTCGTAACTCTTGCTGTTGGTGTTCTCACCAACACCGTCCACTAAGCTAAAGTACCAGCCCTTGGGACAGTGGGCAGAATAACCTCACACACCTATGAAGGTTGCTCCCAGGTGAGAAGGTCGGTAGTGCATTCGCCCCCAGAGGGGAGGTTAAGCGAATACAAGAAAAGCAAGAGAAAACACCAACGAACAACATGAAAACATTACCAAAAAGCAAAGGAAGAAATAACACACTTACCGGAAGCAAAGAAAAGGAAGCGGCTAAAGGCCGTAGTTACAACTATCAAAGGTGACAGTGACAGTGCTCCATTCAAAGTGGTGAATGAAAACAACACTTTAGTGATAGAAAATAGCTTTAATTAGAACTGGGTAAGGTGTAACAACTTAAATGAAATTAATTTAAGAAAACCTAGGTTAATTCAAAAAGGAAAACTGAAATCAGAAAATAAATTCAATGCAAAATTTGGAAAAGATTAAATGTAAATAACCAAATGAACAGTAGTTAAATTGATCAGGAAAAATATTTGATATTGATTAGCTGATAATTAACAGCAGATTAAAAATTATTAAATAACAACAATGTTGCATTCATTAATTCATTAATGATATTGGAAAAATATGATATTCATTTAACAAATAATAAATAATTGAAAACAACTTGGATAAGAAGAAAAAAACAAAACGTTGACCTCCGTACCATTTGAGTAGAAACACTTAAGAGGTAAAATAAAATGTGATCGATCACGTGAAGAATAAGCCAAATAAACTACTAGTTTTCATTAACAAGATTATAGTTTGGTTAAATATCAAACAGGATGTTACTCTTTGTCGCTCGAGTAATCTCTTCAATTTACACCAAGGGGCTGTTTCCAAGATAAGTTAAAGTTTAACATAGAAATGTACACATCCGCCCCGGCCAAAGAAAAAGGCAAATCATACATTAAAAAGGTTGGCAAAAATTAATTAATGAACATGAAAAAATAGGCAAAGATACACACAACCAAAAATATATTATCCGAGAGCCACACCGGAGCCGTGAATCAGACTACATAAAACCAAATCCCAACAACAATACCAACAACCACCCGTTGCCACGGAAACAGGAAAACAAAACGCAAAGCCTCCTTCCAGAGCAAGGAGAAAAAAAGGAAAAAACAGGGCAAGAAAAGTTAACAGGAAACCCGAGCAGAAAGAATGCATACGAAACAGAGCGGAATGTTACACAGAATTATGACCAGGAAACCCCAAGGGAAAAAGCTAAGCCTGATATCCTGGAAGCACCACCTTGGTTCACATCAAAAAGTTGCAATACTGCCTACGAATGAAAGTTGTTAGTTTTTAAAATTAAATTTTCTAATCCAGTCCACCGTGCCTATTCCACGCTTAGGAGAACAATTAGTTGGACGAACCCATCTTCCGAAATGCATTAACACGCATGACGCCAAGTCCGAATTCCGAGAAAGAAGTTTTAATAATTATCATTATTATTATTATTATTATTATTATTATTATTATTATTATTATTATTATTATTATTATTATTATTATTATTATTTTTCTTCCAAATGAAAACACATATATTTTCTTCTTCATGGCGAATGAAGGAAATCTAACACAGGTACATACCTTTCAGACACTGCCTTTTTGAAAATCCAAACCTGGTCATTGTTGTTGAAGTAGGTTACCACGAGGACCGAGAACTTAATCTTGTTACAAAGAATCCAGAAGAAGCATTCGTCCAAAATTATATCCCAAAGGTACCGTAGATGGTCAACAGCAAGTCCAGCTGGGATACATCCCCATTAAATGTGAAATCACGGTGGTTTCAGAATAATCCACCACGCCATAGCGTAGTACAAGCACACACTTCCACCAATGATGGCTTCTCGCAGGGAACTGACTCACGCCTTGGCTGGCGAGGCCAGGGCTAGTCTCGCCTGGCGGCTGCTGGTGCATGCACAGTTAGGCCGAGACTTTCACCAACACAGAACAGGAACGAACTCCACATTCGGTAACCTTAAAAAAAGTATACTGGCGTAAAGCCGATTGACGCTATTTTCAATGGCGCTAGCACCAGTCCAAAAGGTTATAGGGGAGGCTCAACTTGTTAATACTGTCACAGTGTGCAAAAAATCCTAATGAAGGATGACACTTCCAGCATCTTTTATAACATAAGATTTCGTAGAAGACTGTATACTTGCTTAAAGCAGGGCGGCCGCGCACAACAGTAAGTTGAGCTGAGGCAGCTGCCGTAGCGCAGAGTACAAACACAGTGCTATAGGTCTGGGTATATAAGAGAGTATTTGAAAGATTCATCAATTGCATTGTGCACTGGAAGTCGTCATATTCATCGCAGCAGAGCTCAGGCTCCTGAATAAACTGAAATTTCTCAATACTTTAGTGATTTTTACAAATTTGTGGCTTGTGATCCATTGTTGCTTGGCTTGGAATCGTTGTGTTAATGCATTTGGTTTTGGTCACTATTCTACTCAAAACAGATTCTGTGGAAAGGAGAGTCTTCATCTCTTTAATAAAATAAAATTGTGCTCTAGAAATGGTAATGAGGAAATGGTTTAGAAAATGTCCCCCCAAAATAAGGATTGGCCGAAAAATCAAAACAAATTGCCTGGGTTTCGCTGACGATTTAACATTACTAGCAGTGGACATAAAAGAAGCAAAAACCCAGATATCAGAACTTCAAAACATTGCAAATAAATTGGCCTCAAAATATCATTTGAAAAAACAGAAATTCTGCCCCAAAAACCAACACAACTACCGGTAAAAGAAATAACCATAAATGGTAATAAAATCAAAATAATAACTCAATTTAAATACCTAGGAGAAATAATAACACATAACCTAAATGAAAAAATCTCAATCCAAACAAGAAAAAATAGATTAGCTAAAGCACAAACATTAACATGGGATATCTACAAAAAGAAATGTCTATCAATAAATGCAAAAATAAAACACTACAACACAGTTATAAAACCGGAAGCTACCTATGCAACAGAAACACTTTTTCACCTGAAAAAACAATCAAAGACTGACAGACTTCAGAAAATTGAAAGGAGGATTGGAAGAACCTGCATCAACAAAAAATTCCAGAAGGATGGACAGTGGCAGTTAATACCTAACAAAGTCGTGTACAAAGAGCTAGAATCCATTACAGATACTATGCGTAAGAGGAGACTGGGATTCTTTGGACATATCATGAGGATGCAGGATTCGAGGCTTCTGAAACAACTAGTACAACACAATCTCGTCTCAAAAAATACCACAACAGGATGTAAATGGATCAGAGAAGTAAGAGAGGATCTGAAGGAAATAGGCCTTACAACAGAAGACACCACAAATAAGATAAAATTGAATACAAAACCCAAGAATACAAACCTCTGCTTTACCCTTACACAAAACAAACCAACAACACGCATATTTTCAACTGAGGAAAGGGCACAAAGATCGGAGCGTCTGTAGAAGTACTGGGAAGACCACAAAACCCGACCAATCCCTTCAAAGAGACATGAACGATGGACTGACTAAAGTGATCCTATGTGGTCATAAAAGGAGAAGAAGAAGCATTTTTTTTTTTTTTTTTTTTTTGCTAGTTGCTTTACGTCGCACCGACACAGATAGGTCTTATGGCGATGATGGGAGAGGAAAGGGCTAGGAGTGAGAAGGAAATGGCCGTGGCCTTAATTAAGGTACAGCCCCAGCATTTGCCTGGTGTGAAAATGGGAAACCACGGAAAACCATTTTCAGGGCTGCCGACAGTGGGATTCGAACCTACTATCTCCCGAATACTG
Source organism: Anabrus simplex (assembly GCF_040414725.1). Lineage (NCBI taxonomy): Eukaryota > Metazoa > Arthropoda > Insecta > Orthoptera > Tettigoniidae > Anabrus > Anabrus simplex. Next base: position 187,778,036 of record NC_090271.1, on the reverse strand, counting down.
GATACTGGCCGCACTTAAGCGACTGCAGCTATCGAGCTCGGTAAGAAGAAGCAGAAGAGAGGTGAAGTTATTAAGTGAACTTCAAATTCATTGTTTCCGAGGGTAATGTGTGATGTTGATGAAAAGATGAAGTAAAGTTTAAGAATGTTGGCAGAATAAGAAAAATATTCAGAGGACCAAAATGTAATAAAATGCATAGGATTATTACTCAATTCATACAGGAAAAATTAAACCAGGGTTATCCAATAAGTCACAAAGTTTTATAATGAAAGTATTAGAGGTGACAGGCAAATGAATGATACAGTGTTCAGGACTGTGTTTAAAACATTGCACTACTATTGCAAAATGCCTACCAGCAGATTACACTGATAGATTCATCATCTATCAAAAACCAAAAAAAGCAAAGTCAGGCCATGAGGGCCATTGAAGGGGTGGAAGGTAAAGGCTTCCACTATCCATAATCATGGCACATGATGGGGTAGAATGGTTAGCTCTACTCCCAGCCACCTTTCCTCCAGGAATTAACCTGGTACTCATTTTTGGAACAGACTGAGTGAACCTCAGGATCATATGCACCTTCAGAAGTGGAAGTCTTGTTTCTTAAATTTTTAGACATCCTGACAGGGAAGTGAAACACATCCTTCTGGGTGAACCGAGCACGCCTTTACAGCCTCGCCTAGGCATCCCCTCGGTCATCTATCAGAGTTACATATTTAATTTTTCTTGTAAATAGCTTCCAAAATTTCATGATCATCTTATGCATGATGTTGTTTTACATTTGGATCCTATGGTATTTAGCTTAAACACTATTCTCTGTTATTTTCAGCTCTTCCAGTCTCATACCAAATAACGAGTACTGCCTGTCAGTTAGATCATAAAATGTCCTTCTCCAGTATAAGAAATGGATATCTGTGGGCAAATATTCTTTAGGAACAGAGGATACACTCCAAGATCACGGGTTTAAACCAGGCCAAATTTGTCTGATTTTTAATGGCGGAGGAAAGTCTATTCTGCATTCCATCAATCAATCAATACTGATCTGCATTTAGGGCAGTCGCCCACATGGCAGATTCCCTATCTGTTGCTTTCCTAGCCTTTTCCTAAATGATTTCAAAGAAATTGGAAATTTATTGAACATCTCCCTTGGTAAGTTATTCCAATCCCTAACTCCCCTTCCTATAAATGAATATTTGCCCCAGTTCGTCCTCTTGAATTCCAACTTTATCTTCATATTGTGATCTTTCCTACTTTTATAAACGCCATTCAAACTTATTCATCTACTAATGTCATTCCACGCCATCTCTCCGCTGACAGCTCGGAACATACCACCTAATACCAATATAAATGGTCTGTTATTGGACATTATAAATTTTCCAGCTAACTCATTCCTGGTTGCCAGCGTTTCGCCCCCGTGTGCTAGGCTGGGCTCATCAGTTGGTACCTAGCACACCTACCAAGACGCTGGACAGTGCATACCGTGGAGGCCACTGCGTAGGCTAATTGCAGCCACCGGCAGTGCCAATACACTATGAGAGACATTTATATTGGTATTATAAATTTACTCATTCGGAACAATTATTTCTGATTCCCTATGGGAATCAACATCTACATCATCTGATGGCCAAGCAGGCATCAATTTTTGATAATGAGACAATGTCTCTCATAGTGCATTGGCACTGCCGGTGGCTACAATTAGCCTACGCAGTGGCCTCCACGGTATGCACTGTCCAGCGTCTTGGTAGGTGTGCTAGGTACCAACTGATGAGCCCAGCCTAGCACACGGGGACGAAACGCTGGCAACCAGGAATGAGTTAGCTAGAAAATTTATAATATCCAATAACGGACCATTTATATTGGTATTATAAATTTACTCATTCGGAACAATTATTTCTGATTCCCTATGGGAATCAACATCTACATCAACATACCACCTAGTCGAGCAGCTCTTCTTCTTTCTCTCAGTTCTTCCCAACCCAAACATTGCAACATTTTTGTAATCCTACTCTTTTGTCGGAAATCACCCAGAACAAATCGAACTGCTTTTCTTTGGATTTTTTCCAGTTCTTGAATCAGGTAATCCTGGTGAGGGTCCCATACACTGGAACCATACTCTAGTTGGGGTGTTCCAGAGACTTATATGCACTCTCCTTTACATCCTTACTACAACCCCTAAATCTTTCCAGCTAACTCATTCCTGGTTGCCAGCATTTTGCCCCAGTGTACTAAGTTAGACACATCAGTTGGTAAAGAGCACGCATGGCTAGTGCACACCGTGGAGACCACTACGTAGGCTATTTGGAGCCACCGGCAGTGCCAATGCACTATGAGAGACTTTGTCTCATTTTCAAAAATTGATGCCTGCCTGGCCATCAGATGATATTTATAATAATATAAATTTACTCATTCGGGACAAATATTTCGGCACCTAGTATATTATATCATTCTTCAGTGCTGATGACGCACATTCATCAATGAATTTTATGTGAATATGTAAAATATTCACTTCAAATGTTAAATCTACCATCTACTGCCTCTGAACTAATAAAAAGAAAGAAAGAAAGAAAGAAAGAAAGAAAGAAAGAAAGAAAGAAAGAAAGAAAGAAAAGAAACACACAATGGCTCCTCTGAGAATTTATAGGTTTTATTAAGGTGGCAGTGAACATGTTAAATGTTGATTTCACAGTAGATTGTTTATTCAATGTAGCAGCTGCAACACATGCTTCTAATCTTGTCCTTTTTCTTCAACTCCATGGCCTGTCTTTAACACTGTCTGAAGCAAGCATGTTTCTCCCTATTGAGGGTTATGTGGAGCCTTGTTAAATCTTTCTTGGAATGCTCCCATTATTTGTCTCATTGTCAGCACGCACGCACGCACGCACGCACGCACGCACGCACGCACGCACGCACGCACGCACGCACGCACGCACGCACGCACGCACGCACGCACGCACACTTTCTCTCTCTATCTCCTAGCATTTTTGACAGCACTTTTATCGTCAAATTCCATTAATTCACAAACCTGACGATCTGCCTCTAGAAGTCTAGCCATTTTATCTTCCACACAAAACATAAATATAAATCAAAGTCATTGGAAAAGTGATAACAGCAGCCAATTAATAACATTATCCAGGATTGCAATAACGGGTGTCTACATGATGTGTAATTACCATTTGCAAGCATTGTTAGTGAATGGGTTGTTTATCAGGGACAGACTGTCTTAAATAAACACATATTGTAACTAAATATTATTAGCTAGTTTTCTTAACATCACATTGCTTGGCACTATAACCAATCCATATTTTTGTTTCCTATACTCAGGTATAGATGGGGAATGGGGTATATGTTACTAATATTTTTGAAAGTAAAATTGAGAAAGGGTTTTGCTGAGCCAAAGGTGGGGAACTGCCTCATATTCAGCTTTCTTACTGCTGCATTAATTTAACTGTTATTATGATGTCTTTCAAAGACTACTGTACCGGTACAACTTTCAATAGAAAAAATAGTAGAGATAGTAGCAGAGGAAGTAATGATAACATTTATGAAACTAGATGTCCAAGCTCATCTTAAGTTGACACCGGACAAGCATAAAATTATCCAATATTTGTGGACATAGCTGTCCCAGAGCTCGAAATTTCTTCAACATCTGAACAAGTTTCTACTTGTTCAGTCACTCTGGAGACTGGAGAGAATAATGGCTACTGTGACAATGCCCTGGATGGTTATGTTAGAGGAGTTCCCCAATTAACAGTGGAAAAGAAGAAAGAGTTGCTACAAAATCCCTGGGCTCCACTAAGGAATTATGATTTTGGAACTGAAGCAAGCCATTTGTACAGAAAATGGACGGTCAATACAGACTGTGGATAGTACAGTATATTTATGTCAGCTGAAAGGTGCCCTTTACAAGCACTGTGTATTATTCCCTCCTGTCACTGTTACTGTTAGAACAGTTTAGGCCATACACAAAGTTCAAGGATATTCATGAAGACTGCCAGAAACTTCCATAGTTGTGCGCTCCATAGGAAGGTGGGTAAAATACGTAAAAATCACCTTCCAACACAATTTATTGCATTTTGTACTACATATTTATTCCTTAAACCATAAAATGCATCAGGTTTACAAAATATAGTTTCAGCGTTGCAAAAGTAATTTGTTCATGTTACACTCAAAATTTTACTCAAAATTTGCACACATGGACACAAATAGTAATAATTGAAGGTATTTCCTTCCTGAAAACTTTAACATTGAAATTGAATGTTATACAAAACTCACTGATGTTAAAATTAATACCTGTTCTCTATAATAAATTACACAGAAAGAATCTATACTACTCAAATTGACCATATTCAACATCATATTATATGCATTGCAGACACATCTTATTTGAACATTCCAAACAAATTGAAATATTGCACTTGTGATACAAGTAGCTTGTTTTCTTTCTTCCCTTTTGATGGACAAATTTGACATGTCTCCCTTGCATCGTTCAGCAGTTTGTCTCTCTGACCTAGGTCTTCATGGAGATGTACTTCGGCTCCCACAACTTGTAATAAAAATATAGTTGGTCTGTTATTGGACATTATAAATTTTCCAGCTAACTCATTTCTGGTTGCCAGCGTTTCGCCCCAGTGTGCTAAGTAAATAGCACACCTACCAAGACACATGGCTAGTGCATAACGTGGAGGCCACTGCATAGGCTACTTGGAGCCACCGGCAGTGCCAATGTACTATGAGAGACTTTGTCTCATTTTCAAATATTGATGCCTGCCTGGCCATCTTTATCATCCCACAACTTGACCAACAGAAAATCGCAGTTCTCACGGAAGGCGTTTGTTCATTATTCTTTCTTGCAGTGTAGGTTCAATCAGTTGTTTCGCGAGAGTTTTTCTGCTAAGTACAATTCTTTCATTGAAGGACTGGTGAACATGCACTCACTGATAACCCCCAGATGAAGGGGACAATCATGGGCCAGCGCTGTGTACGGCGGCTTGAAAAGTATTTGGCGCTCTCATCATCTACGGTATCAACACCACATTATAATTTATGATTTTCCTGTTTTCATGTCACCTTCATTGTCAGATATGGAAAACAAATAAACACAATGAACGCAAAAAACAAAACAAAAATTGCTCAGCCTGTCCCTGACTTACACATTCACAGTCGTTACTATGTTAACGTCGATTTATACGAGAGCAAACACAGCACCTCCAACACTGACCACCATGGAGACAAGCAGTAGACTGAGGATGAGGAAGCTACTGAGATGCGCAGATCTGCAAGGCTGATAGTGTTCCTAAAATTAGTTCCCTGGGACCTCACAACTATAGTTAAGAGTTAAGAATCAATTCTGGTGACAAAAACATTGAAGAATAACCTGGAGAAGTGTCATTGAAATGCAGTTTACGCATTGCCTAATATACAAAACGAATAAATAGGTTTATGTGGCAAGATTATTAGGACAAATGTAATAAGTTATATTAAAAAAGCCAAGGCTTATGCAGTCATGGCTGATGAAATAGTGAAAGTAGCAGGAAAATAACAGCTTCCTATCAGCATGGATTTCTACAAAGAAAGCCAAAGAAAAATCCAAGAAGAACTTGTAGGTTTTGTGGAAATGGAAGCTGAAGCAACTCACAATTTTTTGGTCAGCTATAATCTTTCACCAGAATATTGTGTAGGATTTGGTTATGATGGCTGTTCCACAGCAGCAGCCAAAGAGAGTAGTGTACAAGGGATTCTAACCAAAAAAGTGTTCTCATTCTTTTTTTTTTTTCAATTGCTCAAACCACAAACTCCATCTGGTGGTGAATGATGCAAATAATGTACTGAAAATTAGAAACACTATTGCCACTGTAAAGGATTCTATACTGTCAATATTTTCAGAGAATAGACTGCTTGCAGTAATTGGGCTCCCAGTCTATTGTGAATGTGTGAATGCAAAAGCATTAACATTCTCACAAATTTGCCTGATCTTGTCACAACATTGGGTAAACTATCCATCGGGGCAAACTGTGCCACAAAAAATCTGCATACCAACTGCATTCAGTGATTACCAAACTATTGTTCATCATTGATCTAATTACAATACCAAACTACTTGGCAGTATTGGAGCAAGTAGTTAATGTTTTGCCAGCAAACAGCTTGGATTTGATCACGGTGGGAAAACATACTACTGTACAGGAATTCTTGATGTACTCATAAAAGACTGTAAGGACACAGACTGAGTCACTGACGAATTACTTCGAAATGCACAAGACATTGTAGAGGAAGCGGAAGTAGAATTTTTTTTTCGACTTCTTGCTCATAAGGTAAAGCATAGAAGTAATCCTCCATCACACTGTGACTATGAATGCTGGAGATGTTCACTAATTAAACCATACCATTATTTTCTTACTCCATCATTAAAATTTGATTTTTGCAAGAAAATATCCCAGCTTTCAGCTTAACAAAACTACATCCTTCATGCATGCTCAAGGTGAGTATCAGGGAGTTACAAAAAATCCATACAGCGATATCACCGCACAACTGGACCTGTGGTATAACTTGTGAGAGAAAGAGAATTTAATGAGGACAGATTAAAGGCTATTAAAGTAATTGATATTTATAATGAAACTAATGTTCTTTTTTCCCGTCATGAGGCAAGCACTCTCATTTTTAGAACTATTCCATCCATTGCAGCAACCATAGTATGGTTCTTCAGTATGCTTCATGGAGGAGCACTATGGGAGAGGAAAGACTGACCAGATTATGTCTGATGAACATTCATTGGAATTACGTCAAAGAAAACAATGGGATGGTCGAAAAGGAAGTTTGAGAATAATTTTCATTAAACCAAAGAATATAACATACTAGCCTAAAAATTAAACTCTTTGTGTATAAGAAAGAATAACAACAACAAAACCATGTTATAATAAAGTAATTACTGTATGTTTAATGTGGCTAATAAATTAAGTGGGGCCGATGACCTTAGATGTTAGGCCCCTTTAAACAACAATCATCATCATCAATAAATTAAGTTTTCCAATTTTCCAATTATATTTTGACACAATTTCCTCCCCCAACTAAGATGGAAGTCCCCCACCCCCTCATTCCCATTTCAGATTCAGGATATGCCCTTGATCAGAACTGGCCTCATATCTACAAATGTGTTACATAATTTCAGTAAACAAGCACATAATGTATTTTTGTCTTTTGAGTCGATCTTTTCAGTATGTTTGAATTTATTTCTAAAGTTGAAATTTTAAAGAAGAGAAAAGAAATCGACGAGCAATGGCTTGTACAGTACATTATTATTAAGAAAGGGTAAGTCCTGAAAATGGTTATCCACAATAAAATATTTGTATCACCATGCTTCTGAATACTTCAAATAATGTTGATATATTATGGTATATAAAAGTGAAGCATTAAACTTACCGAAAAGATGCACTAACGTGGTGATTCTCCAATACAGCTCGGTCATTGTATAGCATGGCTGTTTCAGTACCAGACATGACATGGAAGTTGTTAGTAGTACCAGTGTGCTCAAAATCGTGAATGAGCGCTGCTACAAGTGTTGCAAATATCTCCAAGTCTGTCATCCAGTTCTGTACTCATTGTCAATTAAAGAATGAGAAAACAGCAATTAGTAGAAACTTTCCAACAAGACAAATATGACAATTAAGTGACAATAAAGTGAAAGAAAATATTTATTTCTGCCTTTTATTCAAACTAATTGGAAATTCTCAAACAGAACTAAACATAATAATAAACAGAAAAGTTTTTTCTTTCTTTCAATCAATCAATCAATCAATCAATCAATCAATCAATCAATCAATCAATCAATCAATCAATCAATCAATCAATCAATCAATCAATCAATCTGCACTGACACTTATGGAAGAACCTTGTTAAAGTGTAAATGAGGTCAAGAACTAAATGCGTGTTGCTGAAAGTATGGAAGATGTGGAGGATAATGAAAAGGCACCAACTTGTTGATGAGTTGATGAATAAATTATGGATATCATGGTTATTACTAATAACACATTTATAGCCAAGATAACATCAGAACTTCTTACTTTAAGTGCTTCAGTAATAAATTTAATGAATGAGAACATATTCCTTTCAAAAATAGGATTAAAGTAGTCTTTGAAATAAGACACTGGGTTAATGTGCTAATAAATCTATAGACAAGAGCCCTTTGTATTTAAGATTTTAAAATTGTGTCAAAATTTAAAAAGTGTTTACTGAAGGAAAGAGTTTGATTATGTTTCACAATTAAACTTATCATTATCATCCAACCTACTGTATGTTGTTGATTTATACCACATATATTCTTCACTAACCATGAGTCCAGTTTGGCACAACATATAGTGGATGGTCTGTGCCACATCGGCTGCATGCACGTTGTTGTGGTATGGGTTTTGATACCGACAGTAACCTTCTTCAACTCGCTGCAGGAATGTTTCGAGAGTTGTTGGAGACACCTGAAAGTAAAATAAGCACCAAATTATCTTTACATACTGTGAGAAAAAAACAAATATGGCACTAAAAGCCATAAACTTCACACCTTGGCCATCTTTCAATTAACTTCCTAATGTTCTTCTATCAGATCATATGTGTCATATGTTTCAAAGTCAAGTTTCCTCTGTAACAATATTTTCTTTCCCTCTCTGTCAAAGCTATTTAAGCTGATATGCCTTAGAGGTAATGAAGCTAAAAAAGACAAACTGGATTAAAACTAAATTATCTTGTCAAATAAAATCACCAGGATTAATTACAGAATCCAAGATTTCTTACCTAGAGACAGATTTTTTTAGAAACCTGTATCTTTCTATTACATATGATCAGGTGATTTGCAAAATTATCCTTTTCTGAAATTAGAATGTAAAAAGAGGTTTTCATATGAGTGTATTACTGCGGTTGGTACACCTCCAACTAAAAACAGTGATATTTTGTGTTAAAACCATATCTTTTCTATACTGGTACTCCTATAATTACTATGCAATATGGTGTGAGTGTGACTGCAAAACTGTCTCTTTCCAAGTCCCAGTGCATAGCAAGCAGAAATTCCTTTTGCCACATAATTAATTTTGTAACCAAACTTTAGGCAGGTTTATCTGTATAACTTTTAAATTGATGTTTTAATGGCCCGTATCTTACTGAACATGACAATCTTTTAGGATATTAAAATATTTAGTGCTTGTAGAGGAGATACTGTAGAAATTTTAGTGTAGTTTTTATCACAAATCAATCCAGATCAGAAATATACATTTTGACTTCATTCAGCCATATTCAGCCAACAAATGTGATGGTAAAACATGCTAAGTTTTTGTTACATGAGTACAGACTTCATAGGCCTACGTCTAATCTTACAAACTCAGGAACTGGTACATTAAAATATCAAAAACATAAAATTAAGACATGAAAACATAGCTTCTGCATAGTGAAGGTTTGATGTCAACACGAGGTACTGAAAATAAAAGGAAAAACATGCAGTGGAAATAAGCTAATGGGTGGAAATGTACAATTTATTAATCACAGAGTGGTCAGGAAAGGAAGTTTGTTCATTTATGCATGTTTCTTGGCTATTTTTGACACACTTTGGTATTTATAAAGAATTTAATACAGATCCCTTGGTTTCAAAACAAACAATTTTTAATGCTGGTCCCGACTGAAGACATTACTATTTGTTATTAGGTGTTTGCCAAACTGCAACTCAGTCGGCTTGGTAATTTCCAGGATCTAATGTGTACTTCCGCCCTGTCTGATTGACGTAAACAGAGTTGCAGTCACCACACTGTAATTTATATACTCCACTTTTATTTTCTTTACTGATGGTATCCTTTGTTTTTGATAATTTTGAGAAATACGAATTACAGTTAAATGCTACAGAATAATCTTGATTTTGTAGAAGAGTTTATAGTTTTTCAGAAACTGGGCCATACTGTCCACTTTTTCTTCTCATGATGGAGTGATGAGTAGCCTACATTGAAATAACATTTCTTATTTCTTATGTTAATGAGGTTCATCTTGTAGCTGTTGTTCACTGCAATTTCTTTAATAATCTCATGTTCTTTATTGAAATCTGACTGATTTGGGGTTAGAGAAAAATGTCTATGAATCATGCTATGAATAGAAGCTAACTTGTAACTTATTGGAAGGGGTGGCATGAATTATATGGAATTATTAAATCTGTAGAAGTGGATTTCTTATATATAGTAAAGGTATGGGTGTTTCGAGTGTGGTCAATTAAAAATCAAGGATAATTTGAAATTGTGTTCCATTTCAAGAGTTTACTGCAAAATCGAGTTAAAGCAATTTAATACTGTAACTGAAGTAGTTTCTCAAATAAATTTCATTTTGGATCCGTATTGACAATTTATCTATATATATAAAATTGGATGTTGGTATATTTGACGTTAATATACTAAAAAACTACTGGACCGATTTTGCTGAAATTTTCACAGTTTGTTCTTATTACATCTGAAAGGGATTATGAAGTGGTTTGAACGAAATCTGATTGGTAGTTCGGCACTTAGGGGTGAAAAATGAAATAGGGTGAAATAGGGGAAGATAAGCAAGCCGCAAGACAAGTCTGATCAGCGGGTTGCCTGCCCAACAGTATGTCATTATGATACTGTATGTTGCCAAAATTACTGGACATAAAGAAATGAAATTTTGGATGTTAAATTTATATTACGATGTAGGTGCATGCTAAGGGAGGATTTTTGGATATTACGCCGCTAAGGGGGTGAACAGGGGAGCGAATTTTTAGAATGAGTATCTATATCACAAAAACATTACAGTTTAAAGACGTGAACATTAGTATTTGGAATCTCATTTCAAAATAAGGAAACACGTATGTTTTGTTTCCGGAAATTGCTCTTAAGGGGGGTGCTGTGAAAAGAGGTTAAAAAGAGGTTGAATACTTTTTACGTGGATACTTATATCTTAAAAACTGAAGATGTTACAGACGTGAAAATTGGTATTTGGAATCTTCTTTAAAAATAAACACATTTTGTAATTTTGGGAAATCCAGTTTAATAGGAGTGAACGGCAATGACAAAGGGGGTGAGTTTTTAAAAAGATTATATATATCTACAGTATTTCTCAGAAATGTAACATTTGACACACGTGAAAAATGGTATTTGGAATGTCCTGTGAATGTAAAGAAAAACAGGTAATTTGTTTTTGGAAAATCCGCTTAAGGGGAACTGAAAAAGGGGATCATTTTTAAAATGAGCGTATCGACAGCACATCTCAAAAACTTAACATGTTACAGACGTGAACATTGGTATTTTTAATCACTTTTAAAAATCAAGAACCACATATTTTTTTGTCTCCGGAAGAAACACGTAAGAGAGGGCGGTAAAAAGGACTGAGAAGGGAGTGGAATTCGTTTTATTAGCATGCTGATATCTAAAAATTGATGATTTTACAGACGTGAAAATGTTATTTGGAGTTTCCTAAAACCTAAAGAAATACGTATTTTTTGTTTTCAGAAAATCCACTTAAGGGTGTGAAAGAATTGAAAAAGTAGTTGAATTCTTTGTATGAGGATACTTATATTTCAAAAATTAAAGGTGTTGCAGACGTGAAAATTGGTATTTGTAATCTCCTGTAAAAATAAAGAAACACGATTCTTATATTTTCGGAAAATCCACATGGGGGGGGGGGAGGATAATGGAGACATTAGTTGAATTATTTTTTACGAGGATATTTGCATCTCAAAAACTGAAGACGTTATGAACGTGAAAATTGGTATTTGGAATCTCCTTTAAAAATAAAGAAAGATGTATTTTCTTAAAATATACTTAGGTGGAGTGGGGGTGGAGGTAGTACTGATAAAGGGGTTGAATTATTTTTATGGGGATACTTATATCTCAAAAACTGAAGATGTTACTGACGTGGAAATAAATATTTGGAATCTCCTTTGAAAATAAACACTTTTTTTTCGATTTGAGATAAGACTTTTTCTCACACCTACAGTTCTAAGCTACATCTTAGCCCCAAAAGGCAATAGAACAAACGTGGTTTACAAAGAATTTCTAGGGTAAATGAACCTCAATTCTTCGGTGAGTTTTTATACTGTAGGGATTTTCAGATAATGTCTTAGTACAGTACCGAGGAACGATTACTTTTATCAGGTGACGAAATTCACGCGAGCGAATCCACGGGTAACTGCTAGTTATGTTATATTCGTTGGCTTAACGGTCAGCATACTGGCCTTCGGTTCAGTGAGTCCTGGGTTCGATTCCCGGCCGGGACGGGGATTTTAACCTTAATTGGTTAATTCCAATAGCACGGGGGCTGGGTGTATGTGTTGTCTTCATCATCATTTCATCCTCATCACGATGCGCAGGTCACATACGAGCATCAAAAAGAAAGACCTGCACCTGGCGAGCCGAACCCGTCCTGGGATATCCCGGCACTAAAAGCCATACGACATTTCATTACCTAGTCAACACTTATAAGTTATTTTACTGTTTCAAAGTTGTAAAAGCATCTTTTTAGAATTACAGGACATGTTTTGGCTGCATTAGGCGATCTTCAGCTGTCTAGAATTGATTTAAAATCAACATATTAATAGTTACAAAATATTAATAAAATTCACACTCATATGATACATGGTATATACAAATTAAAAAGTACCGGTACATGTTGAATCATCATCAGATGAAGAAGTCGCTAGATATAATGTAATGAAGTTAAAACAGTTCTATGTAAAATGACGAAGATGTAATAAAAAGTTTCTTCTGTCCTTAAAATTTTGTTTCATGCAAAATAATGTCAGTTGATTAATATAAAAACTCTTAAAATATTCGTTGAACAGTTACGTGAGAGCTGTGAGAACTCTCTTGGGTGGCAATTTACAGCAGATCAGGTGAAAAGAAGGATCCATAACATGAAGAGTGAAGCGAAAAAGAAGAGTGACCGTAACACTACAGGAAATAGGATGGAGAGGAGGAACTTCTGAATTTAATGGAAGGAGAACAAAATCCAACATTCATTTATGTACCAGATATGTTTATTAAACTTTTTTTTTAACAATTTGCATTACGTTGTATTGACACAGATAGGTCTTATGGCGACTATGGTATAGGAAAGGCCTAGGAGTGGGAAGGAAGCGACCATGGCCTTAATTAAGGTACAGCCCCGGCATTTGCCTGGTGTGAAAATGGGAAACCACAGAAAATCATCTTCAGGTCTACCGACAGTAGGGTTCGAACCCACTATCTCCCAGATGCAAGCTCACAGCTGCGCGGCTCTAACCGCACGGCCATCTCACCCGCTATTAAACTTTAATAGACAAATTGAAGAAGTATCGTATCACTCCTCAAGCTGTGTAGTAATTAGAAAAAAGAATCATTAGGCCTAATGTATTTTTTTAATGAATCATTCATGTTGAGTTCATTTTATTAATCTGTAGATCACGGTTAGTAATTCTATTTCATCAACATTTCAGGAGGAGTAGGAGGAAGTAAGGAACACACATCTGATATCAATGATGACAGCATACCACTACAGAGTATGACACCACCACCAAGAAAAAACAAGAAAATAGAGTTAGCTGCAGAGACTGAGGAGATGGAAAGACTTTCGATCACGGAACTTCAGAGACTGGTGTTATTGGAACAGCTTAAGTTAGCTCGCATGCAACAGCAAGAAGTAGAAAAATGGAAATTAGCTTCAAGCTTAAACTTAAGTGAACAAACCTACATACAGTTTGAATAATGTGTGGAACATAAAATCAGAGAGATAAGAGTTTGTATTTGTATTCATCTGAGGCAAAATGATACAGTAGCGTACGAGGTGAAATGAATCATAAATACATTTATAACGATGTAAGAGTATAATGTACCGGTTACGACCTGTACATGAGTATTTTTTGAGTATAAATGACATTTAATTATCACGCGTAATGTTCTGAGCACGCCTGGTTTGTTTACCGTCAGCGGGGCAAGCAAGCGAGTGAAGGACAGCCGTGAGCTGTGACGTAGCCACAGGGGCTAGCTAGACCGCCCGCCCGTCACACCACGTGTTCCCAGCCTGGACTCGTATATTCTAGATGCCACCTCACATCTTCCCGAATGTTCGACGGGGAAAATTTTGTAACTCCCGTAATAATTACGCTAGCGGCTTGCGCGATATGTCATCTTGTTTTGGATCACCTGAACGTCGCAACGCTCGAGTTTCAAGTAAATCCATCGAGGGATTCAGGAGATATTCAGTCAAGCCGTATTGTGACGTAGACGTCCCGGATCGAATAAAAGGAGGGCCCACTGTAGCCTGTTCACTCAGTTACAGCTGAGTAGTCAGCGTGGACACTCTCGCTGCTACTGTCGTCGTGTAGTGACAGTCCCGACAAGGAACTCTGTAATTTTCTAAGTATTCATAAAATGAACTTGTATTTTTTTCGAGTGTGGGAGAACGAATTCTTCCAAGTATTCTCAAGTGGACTTGCAATATTTCGAGTGTTAAATAACATTTTCTAAGTCTTCATAATTGAACTTACAATATTTACGGGTGTTCAAGACTGGAATTTTTCCAATTATTCATGAAATGGACTTGTATTATTTACGTGTATTAAAGCACGAATCCTTCATAAATTGAACCTGCAATATTTGCGAGTGTTAAGAGACTCATTCCTCTAATAAACAGTGATTTATAAACTTTGCTAGTGATGATCTCTGAATGTGCTCAAAGTTCCCGTAAGCATAAATTTGTGATTTTGCCGGTACTGGTTCAAAGACTTATAAACTTTGCCGGTGATGAACTCTAACTTCATTCAACGTCTTTAAAACATGAATTTAGGATTTCACCTGTGTTTATTCAAAGACTTGGATACCTTGCCAGTGATAGACTATAAATTTATTCATGTGGATGGACTTGTGTTTTTCGTACACGTTCACTCAAAGACTTGTACATTCGCCAGTGTTGATTCAGAACTTTATAAATTTCGCCAGTGATGAACTTTAAATCTATTCAGATTTTCATGTGGATGGACTTATGTTTTTCGTCCGTGTTCATTCCAAGACTTGTACCTTCGCCAGTGATGAACTGTATATTTGGTCATAGTTTCATGAGAAGGGACTTGTGTTTTTTTGCCAGTATTTATTCAGAGACGAAGACTTTTGCTAGTGGTGAACTCTGAAATTATTTATAATCCTCGTATACAGAAACATATCATTTTACGAGTGTTAAATTTTGAAAGTCTTGACGAATAATAACCAGTGACTTTGCTAATAGGTTAATCACCCAAGGTTTTTCTGAACTCAGATTTATCAGTACTGCGAGTGACCTTGGAGACATCAACCTTCCCAGTCACATTGGACTGAGGTAGCAAATGATTATCTGCAACATCACCAGGATCATCGGGGTTCAACCTGGGCCTCGAAAGTTCGAGGCATCTCTACCTTCTACCAACCCGGACAGTCCAGCCGCTTCTGTACGGAGTCCCTGGAATCTTCTGGAACGTGTTCCAACCTGCTCGGCTTGGTGAACTGGAGAATCCGAGCCATATTATAGGACTATGTGGAAGACAGCTTATATCTACCTGGAGGTGATGTGCAATTTCATGTCTTATATGAATAAACTCATGTTCAGTCAGAGTCAAAGTTTTCTTGTAGATAGGACCCTACCTCCTGTACCGAGCCCTAGCTACTAGTCGCCCAGTTTTAGCCCTGAGAACTATATTCTTGCTTACTTTAAAATATAATCTGAGAGTCGGGCTCTTTTACTGGTACAATAAGTTAAATGAAAAATATGAGCCAAACAGTTGTTAAATTTTGTTGTCATTTTCAGATCACAGTGCTTCACTTTTATGGTTAATTTACAGCAACTTATGGAAACAAAATATTAGCAATTTCATTTCTTCTCTGAGCACCACGTCTTCTCATGTCATCATAACCACATTCTTGTTCATCCCCATCACCAGCACCATTATCTTCGTTTTCTTCAGTATATCAAAATTGTCCTCATCTCTTAAATGCTTGGAGACATTATACAGCACAAAGCATCAGATGATAATGCGTTAAATTTTCTGTAAAGAGATTCTGACTTTGTTTGCTAGTAGAGGGAAATGTCTCTTCACCTGACCAAAACTTCTTTCAATAATTACGGTGTTTTGAGTAATTTTCTTCTTGTGGATTTTGAGGGTTTTGATAAGGAGTTAGCAGCCAAGGTACAAGTCTGTAATCTGAATCACCCAACAGTATTGCAGCCCCCGCGTGCTCTCGCAATCCTTCATACACACGTGAGTTCTTAAATACATGACTGTCGTGAACAGAATGAGGCCAGCTAGCATCAACACTTGTAAAATGTTCACTTGAATTGCAGGTTGCTTGTTCATTGATAGAAGCAACATTTTTTATGTATTCATCGCCGTGTAGTCGTGGCTTTAAAATTGGTACAAATGTACTGTCAAGAGCACTGATCACATAAGGAAAGTTAAAGCATTGCTGCCATTCGTCTCTAGCTATATTGATTTCTTGTGGCTGTGATGGAAATTTTATCCAGTGATGTGCTTTTTTTGGAACATTTTCTCACTGACGAAATCAATGGTTCTACTAACAGTGATTTGATCCACTCCTGTATCTTCTACTATCCCAACCCGGAAACCCAGATCACCAACAAAATGAAGAAATATCTGCATTCGTTCCTTCAATGTTAACGCACCACCATGCGTGTTGTCAATTTATCTCAAAAAAGAGCTCTAAATTAACTTTCTTCGTTAAATCTATACAAATGTTTATATACATGTTCACTATGCTGTCTGGGATTATAGAGTTTCCTGCATCGGATATTCACAATTAGCACCATTAAATCAACCAGACGGCAACCCTAAGTCATCACAGAACAAACTTCATGCTAAGACTAGCTTGGAAAATCTTAAGCAAAAGGTTGCATAGTACTAGCACATGCCAAGTTTTATTCCTCTATACTTCAGCATTTGCTCGCAAGTAAATATCAGTAAGTAAAGCAAATGCTAGATTATTTTATTCATACTTATTCCAGCATATGCTTACAAAGCATTTGCTAGACTTTATGCATACGTCCCAAAATATTCTTCCCGTATTGCGTTGTGTGAGTTCTTTGGTTGTTGCTTGGTGACGCATGTTTATTCTTTTTGTGAAGTGAATCTTCGTTGTAACGTAGGAAAGTTGAACTTTCCCATGCGAAAGTTAATACCTGTAGGGAAGAGAGACCATGAACTACTAGTGAAGTTTTTTTCAGATTGACAGCAATAGCAATGCCGCATTGCGGGAATATCACCAACAAAAACAGCAGCAAAGAGGTCCCATGACAAGTAATGGGCTGAAGAAAATGATTAAGAAAATTGAGAAAACAGGTGAATTAGGTGTCCCACCAGGAAGAAGACATCCTGATGGATGTTGTTGATGACATTGCTGTAGCTGTAGTAGACTGTGCAGTACATTCCCTCTATTCTGTAACCAGTGCTCAAGCTGTGTCACTCGAATTGTCGCTACCCCGGTCAACACTTCACAAGATTTTGCCGTGCGTTTTACACTGGTATCCCTACAAACTGCGTACTGCTCACAAATTGAAACTCCAAGATGCTGCATAATGTGGTGACTTTGCCCTTCGGTTTCTGGTGCAAGTGGAAGTGGACAACATGTAGCCAGGAAATATTCCGTGGACTGATGAGGCACATTTTTCTCTGGAGGGTTCAGTGAATGCACAGAACTGTCGCATATGGGGTTCAACTTCTCCAAACGTTGTGCAGGAACAACTATTGCATTCAGCTTACGTGACTCTTTGGCAGTGGCGTATCCTGGAATCTCCATTGAGGCATGCAACTAGTAACCATGCAGTTAACACGATGTATTAAGTAAATTTCAATTCTACTCACCCTAATTACATGTAGGTGAACTCGAGCCAAATAGTTTTACTGTAAGTTTCTGGATTGAACGTGCGTACACAATTCTTGTTTTCTGTTTTTAAATTTACGAGGGTCCGCCTCTGTGGTGTAGTGGTTAGTGTGATTAGCTGCCACCCCCGGAGGCCCGGGTTCGATTCCCGGCTCTGCCACGAAATTTGAAAAGTGGTACGAGGGCTGGAACGTGGTCCACTCAGCCTCGGGAGGTTAACTGAGTAGAGGTGGGTTCGATTCCCACCTCAGCCATCCTCGAAGTGGTTTTCCGTGGTTTCCCACTTCTCCTCCAGGCAAATGCCGGGATGGTACCTAACTTCAGGCCACGGCCGCTTCCTTCCCTCTTCCTTGTCTATCACTTCCAATCTTCCCATCCCCCGCAAGGCCCCTGTTCAGCATAGCAGGTGAGGCCGCCTTGGCGAGGTACTGGTCATCCTCCCCAGTTGTATCCCCCGACCCAGAGTCTGAAGCTCCAGTACACTGCCCTTGAGGAGGTAGAGGGAAAAGCCAACCCGGGAGGGTAAGCAGATTAAGAAGAAGAAGAAATTTACGAGGGAAGGTAGAGGTCTCCCGGCTTTAACTATTTGAATCTTTTCATCAAACGAACGGCCAGTAAATGGCTTTTCAAACTGATTTACAATTATATCCGTTAATACCACATGTGCACAAAATATAATAAAACACCGAAAAAACAATGAATTACCTCACTAGTTAGCCACAACTCAAGCACTGGAGGTGAGTCACCCCAGTGGCATTGGTCAGTTTCGTCACGTTGGGTTCTCGCTGGGGGGGGGGGGGGGGTAATCTGTGGGTCCCGTTCGCTGTAAAGATGCCGACTTTCTCCAAGTTGCTAACAGATGGAAGAGCGTAGCACGGGTATGGGGTGACAAATTCTGACCAAGTTTCAATTGCAGCGACATCGTTCGGAGGGTTTCAGAACTACGTCTGCCACTGAATGCAATTTTAAGATTGAATGCCTTACAACCGGAACTCCTCCATTCGCTGTCTCTTTCTTCCTAGAGTGGTGTAGACGGCGAGACTACACCAGCACCACACGTAGTCAAGCAACAGAACCAGTACAGTTGCGCGGACCTTTTGAACTTCTGAGAGATGAAATCATTAATATTCGACTTGAAACAACCTAAAATCGTACATCAGACAGTTCTTTGTGTTATCATAACGCATGCAATGAATGCCTTGCATTCAAGGAGAATACGCCCCTGCTCTTTGGTGTGGTTTTACAAGCTCCTTCATTCTCAGTGAGTTTTTCTTTGAGGAGATGACCCCTCGTGGGCCTATTACATGTTTACAGTGACATCTGTACGTCGTAGGGACCTCCTTGTGCAACATGCGATTCCAGCTTTGCAGGAACACAACTGTGACCACACCGTTATTTTCATGCAAGATGGAGAAACACTACATATCGCTCACCAGATGAAAGAATTGCTTCATGAAACCTTCAGCAACGACAGCATTATCTGTAGGCATTTTCCAGATGCATGGCCTTCGAGGTCTCCCGATCTAAATCCATGTGATTTCTGGTTTTGGGGATATTTGAAAGATCGTGTCTATTAAGGACATGTCCAGTCTCTGCATGATCTAAAGACTAGCATACAATGACATGTTGCTCTGATTTCATCCGATATGCTGCGGGCACTGTCGACCATGTCGTGTTATGGATCCAACATTTTGCTGAGTTTGGAGGCCATATTGAACAATGTTTATAACCATAAATTCTGTTATCATGTGTTTGATCTTTCCTGCCAATTTTCTGTTACCCTTACCATTACTTACAGCACCATATTTTATCCTGGTGGAAAAACGTTCTTAGTTGGCATATCTACCAAATTTCAGACTCCTGCTGTCATTACAGACCGTGCTGTACCGTGCTGAATACCAATAACTTTGATTTTGGACACCCAGTACATCTCGATCACAGCATGTTGGGTTGCTATTTCCAAATGGCAGGCACGGTCGTGAACCTCATACCAAGAAAGGTACATCATTCTTACCAGTCTATCATGATACAGCATGAGTTGCTGTCACATAGTGGCAATTTGTCCATCAAGTCGATTCAATCTTGGTGGGGCTTTGCAATTAAATTAATTACATAAAATTACTCATAAAAAACCACATCCTAAACAACCTCAATAGTAATAAGAACAAACTGTGAAATTTTCAGCAAAATTAGTCCAGCAGTTTTGGTGTCCATGAAAGACAAATACACACACACACAAACATCATTTCGTATTTATATATAGCTGATGTACCCATGGTTCTCTACAAAATTCTACATTGTATACAGAATTCTAGGTTAGGTAATGTACATGTTGAGAATAAGATTGTATAAAAACGGTATAGTTCTTAATGTTATCTCAGAAACGCAACAGGGAAGTCACTATAAGTTTTTTCTCATGTGAAGACTGGGTTGGAGAGTTTTCATTATAATGGCAGGCACTCATTTTCCACCTGCCATTTTACATCCTCAGAAAAACTGTCTTAGTGGTTTTTCCAACTGAAATCAACATAGGTTATTACAATGACATTAGTAGGAATGTTGCAATTAAAAGCAACGCTATTATATGAAATACTCAAACAAATGAAAAACCACAAATTTTCTCACTTTTAACTAACAGTACTATAGTGCCAGTCTAACAGTCCAAAATTCCAGAGTTTGAATGACCAGGCTGCAGATAGCCGTGAACACTCCTCTGCCATTATTCCTGTAAGTGTGCGCACTACTCATTCCAATCAGTGCCTCAGAGTAGGGATCGAATTGCTGGAATACTATGATGAACCAGTAGTATCAGGAAATTATTGAGCCTTTTTTAATTTTAATTTTTATGTAATTTACTTTACATCGCATCAACACAGATGGGATAGGAAAGGACTAGGAGCGAGAAGGAAATGTCCGTGGCCTTAATTGAGGCACAGCCCCAGTATTTGCTTGATGTGAAAATGGGAAACCATGGAAAACCATTTTCAGGGATTCAACCCCACGTGCCCCGAGCCATGCGGCCACTAGCTCAGTGTTGAAACTTACTACCTCACTTTTCACCTTGCTCATCAGCTAGTCATCTATTGCAGTCGTTCACAATACCATAACTTTATACATTACATCCTCCGCAAAATGTCTTATCTGTTATTCCAATTCTTTACTCTTATCATATACGCTGTATATACACCATAAGAAAATATAAAGCTACAATAACACTATCTTACAGAACATCCCCCTTAATTATGACAAGATAATAAATACTTCATCTACTCTAATTCTATGAGTTCTGTTTCTAGAAATTCAGCCATCCATTCAATCACATTTCTGTGTAGTACAATAGTCCTTATTAGTAGTCTCTCATGATCTACTCTATCAAATACCTTGGAAAGGTCAATCGCAGTACAGTCCACTTGGCCTCCTGAATCTAAAATATCTGCTATGTCTTTGCTGAAATCCTGCAAGTTGAGCGCCTCTGCTATAAACTTTCCTAAACTTAAACTACCTTCTATCAAATTAACTTGGAATTTCACAAATGTGTCTTAATATACTTGGAAAGAATGCTTCCCACAGTTTACATGCAACACATGTCAATCTGGCTGGCCTGTAATGATCTGCTTTATGCTTATCACCGTCTTCTTTGTACACTGGGGTTACTATTTCATTCATGCAAACAATAATCAAATAGGTACCGGTACTTCAGATATGATGCTATAACCCGAGTCCAGAAGTCTTAACAATTTATGCTTTAAAAAAATCTTTCAACTTTTGTGTCGTTTTGTATTTACATATCTTATTAATTCTTGTCTAGTCGCGCGAAAATTATTACATTACTAGTCGCGCACGGAGGTAATAATCTCCAGGGTTAAAAATGCATGTCATTTTTTACTTTTGAGATGTTCTTTTGGCATGTTTGTTTGCAGTATTCTTCGGTATAATTAAAAGAAACCCTTTTAAGTACTTATAGGTTATGTTTACACAGTTTCTTTGATCTAAAAGCAGAATACTGTAGACCTTAACTATGTCGAATTATCTTATGATATTAAATTCGTGAGACTCTCCTACCTATGATGATCACATCATATGAAATATGAAACAATATTTTTCTAAAGTAAGTTTAGTAGAACAAAACAACAAGGTCATTGATTTCAAAATAAAAAAAAATATGCACTAAAATATAAGGTAATTTACTTAATCACACATGGAGGAAATGTCTAGGTGATGTCACTCGTCAAAACAATGATCCCGCACTCGCACACAGGATGCACGATCGCGCCGAAATGCTGCCAGGACGAGTCCAAATGAGCAAGGAGAAAGGTATAGGGATGGGGAGACCCACAGTTCAATTGGGAAGTTCAGTACCGTGCAAAATGTAATCGGCCTGGAGGAAATATCCGTGAGCGACTAATTAAGGGTTAACATAGGTAAATTTTAGTACTTCACTTCTTCTTTACTTGGACATTAGTCTTCTGTCTATGTTTACATGCTGCTGACTAAATACTTGCAGTTACACTCCCCTTGTCCACTAATGAATCCTTGAGTTTAATTTCTGGAACCTGTTTCTGCCTTAAAATACCTATACATATCCTTCTATTTTTCACCAAGATTCATATTACTACCAATACTTGCCATAATATTATTCTTAGCTGACTCCCCATTCCTATAATTTCCTAGTATGATTTCTCTCTCTCTCTTTACTTTCATAACCATTCCTAAATCTGTCTCATTCTAATCTGCACCTCCTTCTTAATCTTGTTACTTCTCTCTTAATCCTCCAAGTGGCAAACGCCTGATATCAGGCGTTTTGTGCGTTTGCCCAGTGGCAACGCCTGATATCAGGCGTTTTGACATGCTCTTTATTTTATTTCGGTAAACGAATTATTATTTATCGAAATGTGCTAATTACGAATCAATCGAAGCAGAAATGTTCGGTCATAATAATGAAATAGTTTATATGTTGCACTAATCTAGTGTAAATCTTTGCCAAAGTAGCATCAAAATCCCGCTGCCTTGTGCTAGCTGCTACATACTCAGCGGCTGGCCAGACGTATGTCTCAGCTGAGCCAGCTATATTTTGCCTTCTGATATCAATCTGAAGTGTTGATATGCACTCATGTCAACAATACTGAATCATTTCCTCACAGGAACAGTGAATAAATCATCAAAGGGATGTCTCAGATTGTTTTAGGTGAAAAACATGAACCTAGGCAAACCGTTTGTTTACTTTAGGCAAAGTGACGTTCTACTGGTTGCTTATAAAGAGAAGAAAACACGGAGACCAGTTTATTGTCTCACAACTGGATGTCATGCTGAGGACAATGTTGTAAGGTTTCGAAGGGGAAATGAAGGGTTGAAACCACTACTGATTCATAAGTACAATATCTTCATGGGAGGTGTAGATAATAAAGATAAGTGCATTTACCATGCCACTTGTTCCAGACCGACCAGAAAGTACTGAAAGCAAATTTTCTCAAATCTTCTGAATATGACATTATTTGATACATACATCCTGTACATAAGAATCACTGATAAGTCTTTAGCAAGACGAGACTTCATGGTCAGGAATTGCTAAATGAACTGTTCCCAATTCCAGTTGTGAGGCCAACAGGTAATGCTCTCGAAAAATTGACGCATAATAACAATCGCCTATGTGTTGTGCGCTTGCAAGAAAAGAAGAAGAAGAAGAAGTCCACATTCTAGTGTCCAAAATGTAATGGTGTTATTCACCAGGGGTGTTATCATAAACTAGTGCAGTTCTGGGGGGTACCGAGCGCGATAGCTGCAGTCGCTTAATTGCGGCCAGTATCCAGTATTCGGGAGATAGTTGGTTCGAACCCCACTGTCAGCAGCCCTGAAGATGGTTTTCCGTGGTTTCCCATTTTCACACCAGGCAAATGCTGGGGCTGTACCTTAATTAAGGCCACGGCCGCTTCCTTTCCAGTCATAGCCCTTACCTGTCCCATTGTCACCATAAGACCTATCTGTGTCGGTGTGACGTAAAGCCAATAGCAAAAACTTCTGGAGGCCTGACAATCGTGGAGTAAAAAGAAAAACCCACCCAAGTGACTCTGAGTGAAATGTTCAAGTGGTAGCATACAATTGTTGTATACATTGTTGTATAATTTTTCCAGCTAAGAACAGTGTTATAAACTATATACCGGTACGCAACTATTTACTATGAACTGGTGATCCTTTTGTATATGTCATTTTTATAAATTTACCTAAATATAAATATATTATACATAGCAAAACGTTTGCAAAAATAAATAATATAAACAAATTCAGTATATTTTTGGTCTTACACTTTTTGGATTATTAATAACAGCTTTAGTATCATCATCATCATCATCTTGCACTTTCGAGGATAAAAGGGTGTGCTGTTTATGTATGTGTAACATGTCAACGATTTTTAACACAATTTATACTAAGAGTCTGCAAAACCGGTAAAATATCACTGCCACTTCGAGGGTTAAAGCATATTGGGTCATTACTATTCCTTACCTCCTTTAAAGATACATAGGTACATGTTTTCATGTTCCTCAACCACTGCTTTAAACCCATCTCATGGGCCATTTACATTTTTTATTTACCATATTTTCCACCATTCATAACTATTTTTAGAAACTATCTCATTCCTCTGTTATCAACCATATGTTAATGCTTAACAGTCCTAGATTTACAACCTTCCTTTCTATCACATTAATTTTAACTATGACAAAGGATAGCTTCATGATCACTTATACCATTACTTACTTCGATTTATCTATAGAGGTCATCTGGTTTGATTAGAACCAGATCTAAAATATTCTTCCCATTAATTTATGATTCAGTTGACCTTCCCAGATTACCTTATTTTCCATTTATTGATCATGCTTTATATCATTCACGTTACTTTACCAGTTAACATTTGGTATCTTGGATGTGAACCTTATGACCAAAAGTACACTTTCTGAGGGATGTTCAGTGAAAACATGGAGAGATGAACTTTCTATCACAATATTTTAGGCTGTATATGGCAAGAAACACTAAAAATACATGTCTAAAAATACCCAGCCTTTTTTTTCCTTGCAGAGTTAAATGAACTTAACTATCCTGACATAAATCAAATTTTAAGAGGATAGAACTGCTTAGAGCAGGTGACATGAACACCACAATACAGTAATTTAACAACAAATGTTACCTTGAACTTGTGAATCATGCCATATCGATTGAGCAGATCGTAGCCCAAGAATTTGACTGGTTGATTTACAGCAGCTTCACTCAGTGCAAATACATCGAATGACCACTCGTCCAGAACCTGCAACAGAATTATATACAGTACTATACTTTCTGAATAACAATGGATGCTCTTCAATAGCATTGGAAGTAATTCTAAGAGCCATGAATTACCCGGTATACAATGCTTACTTCAGATACATATTACGTAAAAGGGATACCAAATGTGAGTAAAATGTGAGTGGGTATTAGTGCAGTGTTGTGGGGAATGCTCATTAACACAGTCATCAAAACTATAACAATGAATTATTCATGTGGAATGTCAGATAACTGGCCTACTTTCTGTACAGTATAACTTTGTTCAAAAGAGGTTAAATTACATTTAGATGTGTATGTGTATGTGCATGCGCTTGCATTTAAATATCACCTTAGGTCAAGATGGGTAACTTCTGAAGAATGACACTGGCACCCACCGCTTAAGAGTTTAACCCTGAATAAGTAGGAATGTACAGCACATTTAAAAACAAATATTAATATGTAGGCAAGAGTTGAGATATACACACAAAGATAAACAAAAAACAAAAATGTCACAGTGGGTAGAGGGAGCAAAAGAAAGATGAGATTTTATTCTGGTGTGGTTCTAGTGACCCCAGAAAGAGCTCAGATAAGCTAAAGAAAGTTTTTATCTAACTTTACTGAGGTACCAGTAAATATTTCTAAAACAATAGGTAATGAACATTAAATAAGCTACTACTTTCCAATTAAGAATGTGAGGAGAGGAGCTCATGAAATTAGAGGGTGACAAACCCTTCACCAATATAAGGAAGCAACAAGAAGTTTATTTTTATTGAAAGTGGAAGCCCTGTACTTTTTTTATCAAAGTGGAAGTAAATGATGTTGGTTTCATTGTCATACATCAATTACTTCTTAAGTTATTGAAACGTCAAGTTGATACCGAGATATACAGAGTGAAGTTAAGATCTGTACTTTTTTTTCTGTACCTACCATACCTATTACAATCAGGAGAGCAGAAGGAAGAGTGTTTATTTAATCAAAATTTCAACTCTATAACTGTGAGGTTCTTCAGTCTGTTGAAAACTAATTTAAGATAAAATAAATGTAGGAAAAACCTGAAAAAAGAAAACTGTTGGTTGTTTTTGTATATTTTGCTTTGTTTACAAGTTTTTAGGTTATGTTATGCTTTTTTTGTACGGTATCAAAGTTGGTATCATGTTTTCATTGTTCCTTTTTTTATTTCATAGATTGCATTCCTGTTGTTAGTCAGTTTTTTTTAATTCTTCCTCTTTGTGGTGTGTGTTTGCCAATGTGGGACAATAAAAGAATTTAATATCTAAAGTCATCTTTGTGATTATAACTTGTCCAGGGTAGCATCCCTGCATCCCTGCCTCTTACCTGGAGGTCCCAGGTTCGATTCCTGGCCAGGCCAGGGATTTTTACCTGGATCTGAGGGCTGGTTCGAGGTCCACTCAGTCTACGTGATTAGAATTGAGGAGCTATCTGACAGTGAAAGAGTGGCCCTGGCCTTGAAAGCCAAGAGTATCGACCGAGAGGATTCGTTATGCTGACCACACAACACCACGTAATCTGCAGACCTTCAGGCTAAGCAGTAGTCACTTGGTAGGCCAAGGCCCTTCAGGGGTGTAGTACCATGGGGTTAGGTTAGGTAAGGTGACTGCTAAAAGATTTAAAGTTTCATTTACTGATGGTATAGCTCTGGTAATGGAGCATAAAGGAAGACACACAATTATACAGCTGTGAGAAGTGACAATTTTGTGTATCAGGTTAGGAAGGAAGGCGTATCTGTTATTACAGGTGGTGATTATCAAATTTTTACCAAAGAGAGTGAGGAAGCAGATGAAGATGCAGCATTCAAATGTGCAAGTGATGTTAAATTGTGGGATGGTAGGCTTGATTATGTGCAACAACAAGCTCTGTTTAAGATTCCTGTGTTAGAGCTCGTAAAGGCCAATTGCTTTGAGAATTGTTCTGTATGTATTCAGGAAAAATTATGCAAGAGGGGACATCTTAAATCCTGTGAGGGAAATACAAGGGAACCTTTGGATATAATCCATAAAGATGTCATTGAAAATAATTGTCCACTGTCACTTAGGAATCACAGATTGTGTTGACAATAATTGATGAATAATCTAGGTAAGTAGAATTTGAGTGTATGAAAAATAAGACTGAATTTTTCTGTATTCCAGAAATTTCAGGTGAGGCCAGAGAACAGTAGCGGCAGGCTCTAAAGGGCAGAGGGGCACGTGCCTTTCCAGCTAAGTAACTGTTATTGCATGATACATTCAGTTTTGGTACTAGGCTAAACATGGAGTTAGTGCGTAAATGTGTTAATCTGCTGTTTCCCTCTGGCGGGCTTCCCACTGGTCAGTCAGGCTGGGTTTGTATCCCTCTATGTTGACTTCGTAGGTCAGGGGTTGGCAACATGGTGATCGCAGGTGCCATGGCACCCTTTAGCAAGGTATTTGTTGCCTGCCTTATATTTTGTAATTCTGTACAATTTTTGTAGTAGTTTCCTTTGATAAATATTAATTATTTAAATGTTAATTTATTTATTAAGCAGTCCTCATTGGCCAACCAATTTGAAACTCTGTTATAATACTGTCTTTGGTGTTCTATCAAAATGATGAGGAAGGCCGTGGTTCTGTTCTATAGTGATGGAGTAGAGACGGGGTTGGCAAGACTGTCTTACGATAGCATATTGGCCGGCACACAATTGTCAGTATTTTATGTTGTGATGGACACTGTAGTTCTACTTTAAGAGTGAGTAATAACAAGATACAGAGAACTCAGAGAAATTATTTTAATTAATGTGAGCAGCAGTCATCAATCATGGAGTTCAAATTAAAATATGATAGTGTGAATTTTATTCCTTGGAATGAGATGAATCGACAGACATTTCAAATATAGCACAGTTATTGATAATAGTGAAAATGGTGTTTAGTGACTTTTCTGTCAAAGAAGAGTTTCTTAAAGTACTTCCACTGACAGAGATGAGGACATTTATAATGTATTCAAGAATTATGTGCAGGAATGTAATATTCCCCTACAAAAGTTGGTAGCTATTACAACAGATGGAGCTCCTGCATTTGTTGGCTGCAAGAATGAATTTATAGCTTTATGTTTGGAAGATGAAAGCTTCCCTCATTTTAATTCTGAACACTGCATACTATACCAACGAAGTATTATGTTCAAAACTCATTGATTTTAATCATGTCATGAACACAGTTGTGAAGATTGTGAATTCGTTTATGTCTGCTTCTATGCAGCACAGGTCATGTAAATTACTATTGGAAGATGAAGACACTGATTGTAGTGACTTAGTCCTACATGCAGAGGTTCGGTGGCTCAGTAGTGGGAAAGTATTAGCATAATTATTTTATTATTATTCTCGAAGAAATAAAACTCTTTCTTAGTTCAAGAAAAGAAGTGTACACAGAGCTAGATGATGATGTGTGGTTATTGACCTCGGTTACCTGATGGACATAATCATATTGCAGAAATGATGTGCTGTGAATATACTTTCAAACGTAAACTGGATTTGTGGAAAGTCAATCTTTCAAGAAAATGTATTTCCTACTTCCCGAACTTGAAAATTATGCTGCGAAGTATAAACGAAGTAAATAACACTCTGCCATTGATTGCTCACCTTGAAACACTAAAATAATAGTACCGGGTGGTACACCTCTACGCTGCACATTCAAATTTTTCGCCTTAAAGTACTCCTCTACAGGAGAAACAGTGAACTTAAAACTGGATCTACTTAAATTTTTCCTCTGAAGATGTCACTGTGTGAATTTCGACTTGTTTTTGTTTACTATTTATCAAGAAGTGTGGACATTCTCTCATAGATGTCTCTACTAAAATACTATGATCATGAACCCTGGTGCGAAGTGAAGGAAATTTATTTGAATAAATTTTGTATTCATAAGTTTTTTTCTTTACTAAATTTTGTTCATTCATTCTTGGGTTGGCAATATTTATCTTTTCCTTCCGCCAGTTTTGAAGTTAACCAATCAATAATTTCTGTAATTATTTTTCAGCCAATCCCGTATTTCTTCTTCGATTTTGTGTGTACCTTTTGATGTTAACCAATAAAACTCCGTGGGTGTGTCTTGATCATTCATGAAAGGTCTCGAACCTTCCCCGAGGGTATAAAACCTGCTTATTTTCTTGTCTCTCGGCCACTTCATCAAAATCTAACCTAGTGTATGGGCATGTAGTAGGAGGCGGGAAGCGCCTCTAACTTCAGGCAGCAGTTCTACAGTAAGGTAATGGCCGCTTAACATCTTTATTTCTTGCTAGCTCAGTAGTTTAACCCGCGGGAAAGGTCCGAAACCTTTACCATGTAACCCATCTTTACAAATATGTAAATTTCTACCAGTTTATGTAAAAACTGAAGTAAATTTGTAACTGTAATTCGGGGATATAGAGTGATTTACCCTCTCGAGCTCCCCTTCATATTGGTGTGAGGTGACTACGTTTTGGTAACTGATTTTCTTCTTTTCCTTAATGTTTTAAATTTTTTTTCTTATACAAGTCGCCTCCATAGTTTGGGAATAGCCCCTGTTTCATCGGCCTAGTGCCTGTTAGGTTTTAAAATGTGTATTTAGGAGTGCAAGTATACGCCTCCATTTTTTTTGGTATTCCTGGCCATTTACTTAACCTGTTCTTTTCCTGCTAAGGCCCAGTAGATTGGGTACAAGATACCCCCGTGTCAGTGTTGTAAGTTGTGCCTTGATGGCAATCAATGCTAAAGTCTGATACTGCCTTGAATAGGCGTGAAAAATGAGAGCGTGTTAGCTCTTTTCCAGTGTGTAAAGTGCCTCGGGGAGGCTTGAGGTTAAAAGTTGGGAGAAAGTGCTCCAGGTATTAGGGGTTTTCTGCCCTTTGGTAAATATGTGTTTGTGGGCTGAGAGCTCAGAAAATGTAAAGGGAGGGCTTGAAGCCCAAGTTATGTTTATACCACCAATCTTATCTTTCCTAGAGTTAACTTTTGCTACTTGTACCTAGTGCATTGTTTCTTGTTGTTCAAAAAAAGGAAGAGAAAAAAAAGAACAACAACCTTGTTACAGTTTTAAATTAACTTTCATTTTGGTAGTTAGACCCATTCACCCCGGCACCTTCTTTCACCTCTGCTGATCCACCAAACCATGGTAACAAAAATTATTCACGGAACGGTTCAAAGTCTTTTCAATGATGGAACCAGTAGTGGTATTTCTATCAAACCCTTTTTCCACGGTCGATGTTAGTGAGAAAACAACCGGCAGAGCCGTATTTAGACATGGGCTTTATGGACCCGGGCCAGGACATGGGAAACAACTGAAAACCGATAGTGAGTTTCGAACCCACTATCTCCCGAATGCAAGCTCACAGCTGCGCGCCTCTAACCGCACGGCCAACTCGCTCGGTGATGATGATGATGATGATGATGATGATTTGTTATAAGTAAAATTTTATCTGTGGCAATATGATAAACTAGTAGAGCAGCTAAACGATTTAAAGGCGATCGCAGGATTCAGAAATCAAAAGGTCCAATAAGTAAATACCTAACGAATTTTACTGGACTGTGCAAAGATACCGTACCGTACCCCTTTTGTCTGTAGAAGTGAACTTTTTTTAGTTCGTATAGGCTAAGTATAATATTTGCTGAATTTTTATTCTTATGTATAAGATGGCGACTACTGTGTGTGAGTCTGTGATATCCGTAGTAGATAATGGTGTAAGATGCAGTGAAAAATGTGGCAAATGCAGAAGAGTAGTTAAAAATGGGATTCTGTGTCGTAAGTGTGATGAATGGTACCGGTACCATTTTCGTTGTGCAAATATTGTAAATAGGACTGATATTGAAGAAAGTGAGTGGCTGTGTCCCGAGTGTAAACAAACTGAGAGTGAGGCAGAACAACAAGAAAGAGAGACTTACGAAACTATAATTAAGATTTTAGGAGTGCTACAAGAGGACTTATGCGCTCTGAAACATGAAAATGAAAGCTTAAAGGACAGAATAAAGAAACTGGAAGATAAAGAAGACATTGGAGAAGAAAGATCGCCGTGGACGGAAGTGACGCGTGGCCATTTTAGGCCTAATGTTAAACATATGGGATAAACTACGTACAACTTAAAACCGGGAAAAAACTCTTTGCAGTGCCAAAATAGATTTCAGTTATTGCAGCAAGTTCCAGAAGAAGACACACCAAGTTTTCCAAATAATTTTAAATCCAGTGGAGGTAAGCTACAGAAGAAGAAAACCAACCGAAAGTCAAGATCGCCAAAGATTCATCTCTACGCAGACAGGCAGAAGGCATCAAGGATGAGCTGCAGAATCCAGAGACTGAGGTTTTAGGACTAATAAAACCAGGTGCCAAAACTGAAGACGTCCTTTCAAGTTGTGATCCTGTATTAGAGAAGGACAATTATGTGGTGATTGTGAGTGGTACAAATGACATTGCTGCAAATGAAGGTGAGGAATTAATTACGACTCTCAGAGGTAAGATTTCTAAACTACCTGACTCAAAAGTAATTGTAGTAAAGTGCCACCCAGGTTTGACCTTTTAGAGGACTCATGTGTGAACAAAGCTGTACATGATGTAAATATAAAAATCAAGAGATTAAGTAAGAGTTTTAGAAATGTCTATGTAGTAGATACTTTAGGTCTTGGCAGGCAAATGTTCACTAGACATGGGTTACATCTAAATGGTAATGGAAAAGCAACTCTCTGTAGACAAATTGCTACAATTATCAACAGAGATTTGCAAACTAATCTGTACTTAAGAAAACCCATACCACTAAACTGGCACATACAGGGAAACTTGCCAGAAAACCCAGACCCTTAAATCAAGATCTATGTACAAGGATCTGGGTTCCAGGGAAGTTCTCAACTCATGAGTCAAACGTTACCCAATTGCAACAGTCAAGTTTTAGGGAGGAAGGAGGTCTGAGATTGCTCTTGGTAAACTGTCAGAGTATAGTAAATAAACAATTACAATTCGGTACATTGATGGAATCTTATGAGACGGATGTGGTGATAGGAGTGGAATCGTGGTTGAGAGAAGGGGTGGGTAATACAGAAGTATTTCCAGAAGGGTATACAGTCTATCGTAGAGACCGAGGAGATAAAAAGGGATGAGGGGTATTTATTCTGGTGAAGGAAACTTATTGTTCGCATGAATGGTTTACTGATGAAAGGGATGAAATATTAGGGATAAAATTAGTTTGTGATAATATGAAGGAGGTGGGAATTATAGGAATATATAGGCCTGGGAAGAGAGGAAAGAGACATGGAAATATTTGAGAAAATAATAGATTATACTCATAAAAACAATAATAATGATGTGGTAATAATTGGGGGAGATCTAAACTTGCCTGAAGTTGAATGGAATGGAGCTGCAAGTGAAGCCCATGAACAGAAACTGGCAAATAAGTTAATTTGGGAGGGAGGATTTACACAAGTAGTACAAGAACCAACTCGTCTCAATAACTTGCTAGATGTATTCTTGGTTAAACCATGGGAAATTGTTGATAAAACTGAGGTAATTGAAGGAATAGGTGATCATAAGGCTGTAATAATGGATGTAGGACTTGTACCAAAAATGCTTAATAAGAGGGTCACAAAAGACAAGAAATTATACAGAAAAACTAAAGTTGATGAATTTGGGACTTACCTTAAATCACAATTCAGTTGTTGGATAAGTGAAGGGAATAATGTGGATACACTTTGGGCTAAATTTAAAGGAATCATTTGGGAAGGAGAGAAGAGATTTGTACCTGTTAAGAAGGGTAAAATGACCTCAGACCCTGTTTATTACACAAGGGAAATAAGAAAATTAAAAAGAAAATGTAGAATAGTAAACAGGAAAATCAAAGAAGGTAGGGAGAGTAGAGAAAGTAGAAAACAGCTAATGAGGGAACTGAATAGAGTGAAAAAGGAAGCAAAAGAGAATTATATGAATGGCATACTTCAAGAGGGTAATGACCACAAAGGGAAATGGAAAAACCTGTATTCATATATCAGGAATCAGAAAGGAAAAGGAATCCAAATTCCTACAATGGTGGGAGAAGGGGGTGAACACTATTTAACAGATACTGAGAAAGCAAACCTCTTTAGTAGGGAATTCCGAGATTCAGTAGAAGATTGTCAGGACTTGGAAACCGTAACAGAAGATAGAGAGGGAGAGACACAGAGGGAAACAAGAAGCTTCTCATTCACAAATGAAGATATTTTCAGAGAAATCCAACTGCTTCAGCAAGGAAAAGCAGCAGGAAGTGATCAAATTACTGGGGAGGTATTAAAGACAATGGGGTGGTATATAGTGCCTTATTTAAAATTTCTCTTTGACTATGTCATAAATAATAGTGTGATACCAAAGGAATGGAAGGAATCTATAATAATACCAATTTATAAAGGAAAGGGTGATAAAAGGAAACCAGAGAACTACAGACCAATCAGCCTGACCAGTATAGTTTGTAAAATACTAGAGAGTTTAATAGCAAAGTACATCAGAGGGATATGTGATGATAAAAATTGGTTCATGAGGAGCCAGTATGGATTTAGAAAGAAATTTTCTTGCGAGGCACAACTGGTGGGATTTCAGCAGGACATATCAGATCAGTTGGATTCAGGAGGTCAGTTAGATTGCATAGCCATAGATCTTTCCAAAGCCTTTGATAGAGTGGAACATGGAATATTATTAAAGAAATTGGAGGGAATAGGATTGGATGTAAGGGTTATACGTTGGATAAGAACATTTCTAAATTCAAGGGTTCAGAAAGTCAAAGTAGGAAATAATATATCACAGGAAGAGAAAGTCTGGAAGGGAATTGCACAGGGTAGTATAATCGGTCCGTTACTTTTCTTAATATACGCAAATGATTTAGGGAACAATATAACATCGAAAATAAGATTGTATGCAGATGACATAATTGTTTATAGGGAAATAAATAACATTGAGGATTGTTCAGAATTACAAAGGGACCTTGACAGTATCCAAGAATGGGTTGAAGAAAATAATATGAAGATTAATGGAGGCAAATCAACTGTTATAACATTTACAAACAGGAGCTTTAAAACTGAATTTGAATATACTTTGGATGAGGTAGTTATCCCAAAAGATGGCAAGTGCAAATACTTAGGTGTGAGATTTGAAAGTAATTTGCACTGGAAGGGTCATGTTGATGACATTGTTGGGAAAGCATACAGATCGTTACATGTCATAATGAGACTACTTAAAGGATGCAACAAAGAATTAAAAGAAAAAAGTTATTTAAGTATGGTTCGTCCATTATTGGAATATGCAAACAGTGTTTGGGATCCTCACCAAGAATACCTAATAAAAGAACTAGATGGTGTGCAGAGGAAAGCAGCAAGGTTTGTAACAGGGGATTTCAGGAGAAAGAGTAGTGTATCAGAAATGTTAAAGGAACTTGGGTGGGAAACTTTAAGTAAGAGAAGGCAGAAAACTAGACTTATAGGATTATATAGAGCCTATACAGGAGAAGAAGCATGGGGAGATATCCGTGAGAGGCTTCGGTTGGAAAATAATTATATTGGTAGAACTGACCACAAGTACAAAATTAGAAGGAATTTTAGCAGAAGCGATTGGGGTAAATTTTCTTTCATTGGGAAGGGCGTGAAGGAGTGGAACAGTTTACCAGGGGTAGTGTTTGATCCTTTTCCAAAATCTGTACAGATATTCAAGAAGAGAATAAACAACAACAGAGATAATAAATTAAATGTTAGAGGGCATTCGACCAGTGCAGGATATTGTAAATAATAAATGTGTGTGATTAAATTAATTCCATCCCCTGGTCTAAGGAGTTTGGACAGCCCAAGTAGGGGACTGCCTGTAGGGGTGAAGTACAGTGGGGACTTCGAGGGCCCTGGGACCGCTACGGTAGCTGTGAAGGCCCTTCAGGAACTCTGAAAAGTGGTGGCAAAAGGGGCTCTGGTTAAGATGCAGCAGGTCGTTATGCTACTTAGGTTCCAAAATGGGTAAAATATAAATATGTAAATAAATTCAGTGTTAATTTTAATCTTATACCAGTTGTATAGTATTATTAGAAGTAATTTCACATACCGTACTGTATATGAGTTGACTATGTTTCTAAGAAATTATAAGTAGAATTTTGTAAACAATATAAATTTATTAAGGATGATGTGTGTGTTTAATAGAAAAAAATTATTAGCGTAAATTGTATAATATTGTATTCTAGGAAAATTTTCTTCGTCTCCTGTTAATTTAAAATTTAGTGCTTGAAAATAATGTATTTTAGTGTACCATTTGCCACCAAGGTAGACACCTCATTTGCAAATAAAGAGATTTTGATTTGATTTTTTTAGAATATTCTTGAGCCGAGATTAAAATATTTAACATAAACAGTGAATAATAGTAAACGTTATTTGATATGTCCATTTTGGCAACACAGAAATAAATCTTCCAGTGTATGGGGGCCATTTATTCATTTTGGCGGGGTGGGGGGGATGGGTGGGAGTATTATAGTTCTGGCACTTATAACATTGATAATTTTTACAGCAGTTTGTAACTTCTGACTTCTTTCTTCCAGATAATCGGCATGCTGAGAACCAGTCACATTACGTACTGCCGCAGTACCAGTACGATCGTCTCAATGCTTTCACGATTTGCAATCCTTTGACAGAGTACAAACTGTGCTATTACAAAGCAAGCGTGTTCACTGTATACGTGTTATACGGTATTGTGTATTCATATTCTTCCACAAGAACATCTTTGTTATTTTGATGCATGCTGAAAGGGAATGGATCTGACAACGTATGACCTCATTTTCTCGGCAACGATACATCTCTTGTTATCTTTTCTTTTTGCATACCTACCGTATTACTACTCAAAGCATCTATATAAAAGTTCTTGCCAAACACTGATTAAAGTGACTGCTGTTTCATCACTCTCCACCTTTCATTACAAAGCAGCTCTAAAAAATTGCTAAGGTGTAATCCTGCAAGTTATGAGCACGGATGTTAAAATGGAATGCTCCAGCTGTGAGCCACAACACAGAAGAGAATTTCTCAGTTGACATGTGCTTGAAGGAAGGACGTGGGTTTGAATCCCTGTCAGGAAGTCGTAAAATTTAAGAAACGAGATTTCCACTTCCGGAGGTGCATATGGCCTTAAGGTTCGCTCAGCCTACACCAAAAATGAGTACCAGGTTAATACCTGGGGGCAAAGGCGGCCGGGCGTAGAGTTAACCACTCTACCCTATCACGTGCCGAGGTTAACAATGGTGG
The DNA here is from genome assembly GCF_040414725.1 of Anabrus simplex. NCBI lineage: Eukaryota > Metazoa > Arthropoda > Insecta > Orthoptera > Tettigoniidae > Anabrus > Anabrus simplex. The sequence goes on along the minus strand of NC_090271.1, from coordinate 187,741,664 downwards.
AAGCCTTTACCTTCCACTCCTCCAAGGGCCTTCATGGCCTGTACGGAGGTGACTTTGCTTTGCTTGCATGTGCTTGACTTCAAAATAATGGAGCCACTTGCTACCTTCATTGTCTATCCTACCGTCACGAACAGTACTGATTGCATTTCCATATCGCTGCTGTGTTGCCAGCCACGCATCGTTATTCGATACTTCAGAGTGTCAGTTGACCACATGATTGGCAGGCATCATTCACACTCTGATGGTGCCTGTTCAGCTTTTCGGCTATAGGCACAGTCTCATTTATACACTCATAAATGGTCGTGCGCCATTCAGTTGCAAGCAAGCTATTTCGAAAGTTCTTGCATATTGTAATGTTATCCTTAACTTCTGCCACCATGTTCCGAATTTACGTATCTGGAACTCCACGATCCTTTCTTCAACTTCTCCTCTTCATATCATCCCGAATTTCTGTACTTGTCTACTCCCAACTATGTACGCTATCGAGTCATCATCATCATCATCATCATCATCATTTACGCCTTTCTGGAATGTTCTCTCTTCCCTCTTGTTCCCACCGGCACGTCACATTTCCCCTCTGGGAAATGGTATAAATCCTCTGAACATTTTCTGTCCCGTGTCTATGCTCTTTCGAGACCTATCTCTTGTCCAAGTAATGTTGGCGATGCCTGTCATTATCTTGAACCATAATATATAAGTAATAATAATAACAACGTAAACGTTTCCACCTTTTCAATACTAAAATATATTCACAAAATTATAAATTACACGGTACTAGTTTCGACCCATCTAGGGGTCATCATCAGCCGTATTGGAGCAAAGATCACTTTTGGCGAAATCCTAAGAAAATGTTATTTTAAAGAATAACAAGTGAAATGAGATATTATGGTAATAGTTAATAATGCAAGGAATATACATATTAAGAGGTTTTTAACAAAGAATAAAGTATAAATGGGGTGTTGTAAAAATTATAATCATGGAAATCAGTAAGTTCTTGTGTTGAAATGACATATATAAAATTATATATGGCTTAGGAAGAGGGCTTAAGGTGGGACTGAAGGGTGCGGGAGAAAGTGTAATTGTCTTGGAAAAGTACCTTTGATTAAATTTAGGATTGAGTTTAGGTTGGCTGCATTATTGTTACTGAGGAAAGTGATAACTAGATCGAAGAGTATGTTGGGTTTCTCTGAGATTTCATTGAGATTGTGACTGGCATTAAAGTATTGGTCTAGGTGTATGTAGTAATTTTCTATTATGTTGAGTAAAGGGCCCTTGTTTGCTAATACGAGGATGTCCATGTCTTGTTCAATATTGGTGAAATTATGGTTATAATCTTGCATGTGTTGGCCGATGGCTGAAAACCTGTTGTATTTTATTGCGTTAGTGTGCTCGTGGTATCTGATAATGAAGTTTCTTAGGATTTCTCCAAAAGTGATCTTTGCTCCAATACGGCTGATGATGACCCCTAGATGGGTCGAAACTAGTACCGTGTAATTTATAATTTTGTGAATATATTTTAGTATTGAAAAGGTGGAAACGTTTACGTTGTTATTATTATTACTTATATATTATTCTCAGTTCAATACGGACCAAAAACGTGAAATTCATAACCATTTATCTTGAACCATGACAACGTTTGTCGAATGGATCAGTATCAGGTAGGGGGAGAGACTTCTTTCAATTAGTGTCGATTCCATAGTTTTCGGGGTCGTTGAGATGAACAGTGACACTGTGGATGCCGTTTAAATGGAAATTCAGCCCCCATCGGCATAGGGATTGAGAAGACAATTTCAAAAAATGACATAGATTTTGGATGTAAGTGTATATGTTCCAGCATAGCTCTCAACCAAACTTGGTACACGTATGACTTACTATCTGAAAAAAATACTGTCGGGTAATACACCCCTAGCATTCCTTGAGGCGAGGGTGAGAGGGGTGGGGGAGACATGTAAATATAACTAACAACGACCACGAATCCATAGTTTTCTGGGTTGCTGAGGTGAATAGTGACACCCTGGATGCAGTATAAGTTAAGTCCCGATCGTCATGAGGGTTGAGAAGAGATGAAAAGGTATGTCCAAAATAGCCGAGGTTATGGATGTATGTGTGTATGTTCCAGCATAAATCTCAACCAAACTTGGTACACAGGTGACTCGCTATCTGAAGAAAAATACTGTAGGGGTAAGACACCACAAGCAGCCCTATGGGCCGAGGGTGGTCATGAGTGAAATAAATACACAATAGAAAACTACCAATATTAACGCGTAATCCATATTTTTCGGAGTCGCTGAGATGAATAGTGACACTCTGGATGTTGTTTAAGTCCAAGTTCATGCACCGTCGGCCGGCCCCGTGGTGTAGGGGTAGCGTGCCTGCCTCTTACCCGGAGGCCCCGGGTTCGATTCCCGGCCAGGTCAGGGATTTTTACCTGGACCTGAGGGCTGGTTCGAGGTCCACTCAGCCTACGTGATTAGAATTGAGGAGCTATCTGACGGTGAGATGGCGGCCCCGGTCTAGAAAGCCAAGAATAACGGCCGAGAGGATTCGTCGTGCTGACCACACGACACCTCGTAACCTGCAGGCCTTCGGGCTGAGCAGCGGTCGCTTGGTAGGCCAAGGCCCTTCAAGGGCTGTGGTGCCATGGGGTTTGGTTTGGTTTGGTTTGGTTCATGCACCGTCGGCATGGGGGGGTTAAGAAGGTTGAGAAGGGGTGAAAGAGAATATGTCAATAATAATCGATATTTGTGTTGAGTCCAAATTTTCGGGATCCCTAGTCCCAGTGACGTGTATATCATATCTACTGCATGAGGCATAAATACATAGCGTTATAACTTGCTTTTATTATTTGTTTGTAAATATCAGCTACTTACCTGACAATCTGGGCTGCCACAAGGATATAGTGTAACGCGAAATTATAATCTCAACTAAAACTTAAAATTAAACACATAACAATAAATCTCACTTTACAAAATATTCCGTAAACTAATAGTCAACGTCACAACAAATAAATTTCCAGATAAAATCACTTCAAACGGTTAATACAAATCATAAAATTAAACATTTAAAACAAGTGCCGGAGCAGATCCGGCTACTACAGCTAGTTTAGAATAAATTTTCTGTGTGTTAGATTCTTTTGAAGCATTGGAATTTAACTTGTTCCTTGCTACTATCCATGGACACCTCATGGGTTAAGTCCATAATCCTTACAAACATGAGCAGTCATCCCGTTTAGGTATGCTTCCACTGCGAAAGCACTCTGTCTAGCTTATTACAGGAATTACTTTTAATTGACGCATAATTCTGTAGTACTTCCACCACTGAATGCCAAATGGTATCTTACCTGCTATTCTGCCTATTATCTCTCACAACGTATACCTTAAAATATGTTCGCTCAATCCATTACTGGATATGCGGCGTAAATGCCCGTTTCTATAGCAGAAAAATGTAGATTACTTTAGATGTGTAGGCTGTGCGGGCAGCTTTGTATTGGTTGTTATTTGGTCGATTATAGCTAGTTCTTTCTTGGCGAAGGCTTGCCTTTTCAGAATTAGTCGACGCGGATATAGTGCACAGAATTTCATGTAGGCAATGTCAAATGGTTAGTTCTAGCTCAGCAGTCCGGGTAATTTTTGTCAGCAAGGCAGCACAATTTTTATCGGTAACTACAAGTTTCAGGATACCGCGACATTCCGTCTCTTGTCACTAGTACAACAAAAAATCCGTCTCTTTGCCCTTCAGGCATACCAATCCTTCCATTCTTTGAAAGTATTTCAGATGCACTATGTATACTGATTTAGGCTCTCAAGGCAGTCTTAAATTCGTGGCGGTGGTCTGTATGAACATCTCCCAATTGGTAACGCCAAGGATCAAGTATTACCGAGAACCGCTCATTAAGGGGAGCTCGAATGCCCTACTTATTAAAACTGTCAAACTTATGTCCCTATAAGTGTCATGAAAAACACACTCCATACTCGGTTCATATTTGCCGAGCATGGCAATGACCGAAGTTTGCTTTTCAAAGGTGAGGCGAGCTATGTTCGTTCGACCGTGTCCTTGATAATCGTTTCTTCACGCGCCATTTCTTTCATAGGTAGAAGTGTTCCTATACCTCCAGTCTTGTTTCTATTAATGGTGGAAGGATGAGGCAACATATCAGCAATATATGCTTTGCCAAAATTAACACCGATATTAATTTCTTTCCCTAATTAACATGGATGTGGTGTTGGGATGGAGATTGTATCTAGAATTAGCGTAGAAAGTTTTGCGTCGACAATTTTTCGACACCACTGTAATATTGGCAACCGGTGTACGTCATCTATACATACTATTAAATAGGGCAAGAAATAAACAAACCATGCCTATATGCTTCTCGTGTTGTGGAGGAACTTCGTTCAGTTTTCTTTAAAGCCTTTTACGGCAACAGTGTTAAGTGGTCGGAAATCTTTGGCATGTATGAAAACACACGCACTAGTACGGTTTGCTTTGTATTACCGAGTAATGCTTCTCGAGAAGCGCTAACATCAAATTTGCAAACGACTGTTTATAAACTGAGTTGAACGGGGTTTCTATGTTAACAGTGCACAGTTTCACACTGCCAGTCTGCAGTGACCACAAGTAGAATTGAGCCCATCTCTCTTGATTAGTTTACATTCACTGTTTTGAATTTTAGCCATAACGCTGTCCGTCGATTAACGGACCATTCCATCAACCTTTTATATCTCCCAGTTCCTGGCCTTTGCTGTTTGTAAACAACGGCTTACACATCTCTGGATGAATCACATTGCCTGCAACGTCAGTAAAGCAAGGAAGGTCATTCCTCCCTAGTCAGCAAACTTTGTTTGGAAACATGCCCTGCCGATCGAATTGGAGCAAACACGGGCATTTTATATTACACGCTCCACTCATGCGTGATGGTGGTTGCATATGCAGCAAAGCTCATCTTGCTCCGTCTTTGTTACCCGTCTCAAGTTCGAACAATGCACGCAACTAGTCTCTATGTCCGGCTCCATGGCTAAATGGTTAGCGTGCTGGCCTTTGGTCACAGGAGTTCCGGGTTCGATTCCAGGCAGGGTCGGGAATTTTAACTTCAATTGGTTAATTTCCCTGGCTCGGGGGCTGAGTGTATGTGCTTCATTATCATTTCGTCTTCATCACGACACGCAGGTCGCCTACGGGAGTCAAATCAAAAGACCTGCATCTGGCGAGCCGAACTTGTCCTCGGACACTCTAGGCACTAAAAGCCATACGCCATTTCATTTCATTTACTAGTCCCTATGCAGTGTTTGACCAACCCTTGTCACGTTTCTCTACGGGGTCGGATATGAGGTGAGATGCCCTTTCTGACGTAAACCTCATCAGATGAGTTAATGAGATGAAATGAATGACGTGATATATGACACTAGGAAGGGAGAGGGTGAAACCCGATGCCGGCACGTAGCCCACTCCTGTCGAATAGCACCAAGGGGTCTGCTCAAGGCGTAACGTCTCCATACGACGGACGAATCACCATCAACAGCGTCATATGCCCTCACTCCCTATGAGCACTGCAGAGAGGTTTGGAATTTAATCCAGGCTTCCGGCACGCAATCTAGTGACTATAAATTGTATACCTCCAGCTCCCCTACCCTACCGGCCAACATTTTGATGGTGAATTTTTTTTGGACCAACGGGACTCGAACCAGCTAACCTCGGTGTCAGACCGTTTAGACTTCAACGCCTTAACGATCGTGGCCACCCAGCGGGCTCTAGTCCCTATTCAGTATCCCGGAAATATTCTCAGCAAACATTTTGAAATATTTAGATTTGTTTCAGAATCTATTGTGGGTTCACTGAAGTAGAGTGAAGTGACGATTCTGATCTGAATAAGATGTATGATTTCATTTCAATTAAAGTAATTTTTGAAAAGAACAAATATTTCTTAAAAGTGTCTAATGTGGTAGTGAGAAAATCTTTGTTATGTTTTGTTTCAGGGATTCCTTTCAAATTGTTTTAAAGCCTTGATGCAAATTTGTATATTCTCCAATGCATGCAATGCAATACTGAATTCCAAACTAAACACCTCGCTCTAAGCAGCGGGTTTCAAGAGAAGCGGGTAAAAATTTAGTAGCCTAATTTTAATTGTAACTGAGCAAATATCATAAATCTGTTTTTGGAACGGCTTTCGTAATAAATGATGCACCAATGTAAGCCCGGCTACTCGAATTGCATGAATGGTCAATTCTGACGATTTTCCATTCATTTTTTGCGCGTTAGTAACGCCAAAGCGCATGTAGGAATTGCGCGTACTAGGCACTGGATGTAGGGCAGTTTTCCCATACGGGCTTCAAGTTGCCGGACCACGATCTCCTACTTCTCCCAGGACCACGTTTTCCATTAATTTTCCCTTGGAGTATTACTTGCAGAAGGTGGTATTTACTGTTCCGCATCATATGACCAAAGTATTCTATCTTCCTTCTCTTGATGGTAGTGAGAATTTATGGTTCTTTGTTCATACGGTGCAAAACATCTGTCTATATTGGTCATTTTAGCTGTCCAAGGTATCTTCAGCATCCTTCGGTACGTCCACTTTTCAAATGCTTGCAACTTCTTGCACATGGTCTCAGTTGGTGTCAATGCCTCAACGCCGTATAACAGAATGCTGAAAACGTAGCACCGGAGAAGTCGTGTCCGTAGTGTAATGGAAAGGTCATGGCGTGTCAAAAGTTTTCTAAGGCTCTGAAAAGAAGTTCTGGCCTGCTCAGTTCTGCATCGGATCTCATGTGCAAGGCCACAGTCATCATTGATGTGAAATCCCAGGTATTTAAATGTTACCACTCTTGCGATCTGTTCCTTTGCTGCTGTGAGATTACCTCGAATGCTATCTTCTTTCCTACTTATAACCACCCACTTGGTCTTCTTTACATTAAGCCTCAAGGCCATGGCGCTGCTGGCTTCATTGACAGCATTATATAGTTCCTGTAGATCTTGGAGATTGGTTGCAGGTAGCACAGTGTCATCGGCATACCTGATGTTCTGACCTTGTGTGGATGATATTTGGGAAGGGCTAGAATTTAATATCTGTTCTCAACTTAATGTACGTATACGGAGAATGTAGTAGACAAGAGAGACCGAGTGGAGGTTTCCTCTCTCTGCTATATAGATTATAACTACGCCAGTTGTTCAAGGCAGCGTTATATATGACAATACATAGACTTATTATGTGCTAGCATTTGTGCCAGTTCTTCGCAAGGGAATTTCCAATGGATTACATGAGCTGAAAAAAGTCGAGATAGGATGAGGACGATTTCTGAATCTATTCTACGGTACAGTTCCTGGTCCGAAGCTGTTTGACCACTGGCGTTCAGCTGTGACTAAAGACTCACGAAACCCAGCGTTGATGATACCTCCCTTATTATCTGCTCTATAGAACAGAGTAAAATTGCTCTTTAGTTCTTCCTATTAACCCACCTTGAAGTGACATGCATCAAGTATACCACGCGACTTCGACTAAATATCCAATTTTTCCTAAGCATCTCCGTTATTATCCTTCATACGATAAAAATGTACTAAGCTGAACCCATTGAAATTCAACGGAATACTAAGTCCCTGGTTCAGTAAAGTAATGTATATTTATCTGGCAATTACAAACTGTTGAGTGACAGCATTTGCTACACGTAGTTTGCAGTGGTGAAATACAGACTCCAGGGATTAACTTATAGACTGAAGCGTGAAGTACCTATTTGCAGAGAAATGTAATGATGTTAGAACTCCTCCTTAAACACTACATTTATTGTACTATGACTCGCTAGCTCTATTTGTACTTTCAAACTGTCAAATGATCGAACTCGAGACATTGTTACGCACAGCTGGCCATGGCTAAATACAGGCGGGATAAATATACACCAACACGGTCTAACGCCTATCCTTGAGCTTTGTTAATCGTCATACTGAATACAAGGCGAATAGGAAACTGGCTTCTTTAAAATTAAATGGAAGAGTAGTGTTGATGGTGTTAAATCATTTCTTGGAATCAAAACTCCCTGTCCAACACTTAGCCGCGTAATTATTTCGAGATCCAAAAAACTGTCATTCATTTTTCGTACAATTTATCTTGTTTCGTTTAGAAGCCCCATGAAGCATTTACTGTAAGTTTCTTAATAAAATTACAATTGCTTCAGGTTTTCATTTTAGAATATGAGAAGGCAAGCCACTTAATTCTATGCTGTTCAGAAACTCAATAGGAAATTACAGAGTTTCATTTTCATCTTCATTAATTAAGGTACTTACACTGATGTACGTTCTGGCCTTTCCGAGTAGAAGATCTACAACATTAGAATTGATTTGATCACAGTGTTCCTTTATAGAGGCAAGAAAGGCAATTTTGGAGAAACTTATAGCGTCTTCCGGTGACTGAAATTTACGGGAGTAAATTTCCCAGAGACGATGCCTTGCTTCGCGATGATAGAGGGGGTTCAACCAATAACAGATTAATCTGGCGATATGATTCAATGATACTCTCCATTATCAATTTTCAGCCAAAAAAAAAAAAATTAAAGTCTAATTCTTCTGGTCTTTCCCGCATAAAATAGATGAAATATTTTGAATTCTGACCAAAGAGGAGAACTTTAACCACAGTTCTGAGTAACAGCTTGTTTGGTCGCATGCGATACAACAGGCAAAACCTGTCATAAATCTCCACCTAGAACAATACCTCCAAAAAAGATGGAATTATCCATGACGTCTTTCGCAAGTCCGCTAATGCACTTCAGGGCATCCACATAATGAAGTGTAGCCTTCGGGGAAATCTGTTGCAGGTCTTTCGATTTGACGCTTTATAGGCGAGCTGTGTGTTTATGAAAATGTGGCCCTACTTAAGATGGATTCTAGTGATGAGGACGAGACACACTCACATACACGCGCGCGCGGCCCCCCGAGCCATCGGAGTTAACCAATGAAGGTTAAAATCCCTTACTCGGCGGGGAATCGAACCTGGGACTCGTGGACCAAAGGCCAGCACGCTAACCATTTAGCAATGGAGCCGGACAAAACTCGTCCCGAGCTATTTTCAGGCACACCCCAATGGAGGTGAGCTGCATGTACCATTTTCATCACATCCCAGCCCTCCTGCCATTCTTAAATCTCTAGCAGTGCCAGAGATCAAACCCGTGGCTTCGAGGACAGCAGCTAATAACACTAACCGGTACGCTACGGGGGCGGACACTTGGGTGATAGTTACTTCACTTTTATCAAACAAACCTCGCATATCTGTGAATGTTCTGTTGGCTGCCAACTATTACGTCGGCAATTCTGCACCCCTTTTGCCCTTCTACGTTTATCTCTCGGAAATTGAAATAATCTAGTCCCTTTAGATTAGTGACTTTTCAATTTAGAGCGACATAATAATCCTTATAACTTAAATCTCATTGCACTGGATAAGTGCACGCCAGAAAGTAGAGGTGTATAGTCTCAAAATGGCCGTTGACGCAAGGAATTCTGAGAATGTAACCAGACCTGTGTATGTAGACCTACTGTATTTTGTGTTTGGGCTTCCGTTTGATGTAGGCCTATTTAAGTCAAACGTACACCAAGCATAAATAATTACATTAAGCAATTATAGCGTTACTCCTGGGAATGCAATACGTTTAAAAATATGAACATAATGGGGTTGTAACCTATTGTAGGTCCCTTTAGTTTTAAGGGTTAACGTCATAAATGCTCATTTATGTCCACGGTTTTTATTGTAATTTACGCTTAACCACAGCAGCCAAGCAGGGTTCCGATTTTCGTGGCCTGTTCATATGTTAGTATACGACGATTCTCCTTATTTTTTCCGACTACCCTACAGTCAACTGATCGTGATGACCTCGCGCCGCAAACATGGATGAAGTTGGCGCTATTCGCACTCAATGCTTATTAATGCTCTAATCTTTAGGCTAACGGTCTTTAATTTGGCACCAGTGGTTCTGCAATGCGTATTTTCAACATTTTTCGTCATTCAATGGTCATACCTACTTGCTAATGTGACCACAGAAAACATGACAGACGTTCGTTCAATTAGCTTCAGCCAAGCAGCGCTTCCGCCCCTACGTTAGTCTACGGTAGCTCGTTGATATAGACCTTGCTAAGATTGTAAGTTTCGTAATGCCATCCGTTAAATTTGGATGAACTGCGGTATTGCCATCTCTTGTCAGTTATTGGAACTGACTGAAATTGCTATTCGAAGCCGAGAGGAAGCTTTATCCGAATATTGAAAAAAAAAATCATCTTAAAGTTGATAACTATCAACAAGACATGAATCTTTAATTTAAAGCAAACGGTTTCAAAATCGGCCTAGTAGAAGTCGTTGATGGATTGTAAACAGGAAGCATGTCTAGATTTTAAAAACGACAGGCTATCTTAGATTAGCACGCACTTTTCCTGATCCATTTTAATAAGAAATTTAGTTCCTCAAAGTGTTGTCCTCAACAAATGTGGTTTCCCGAGTAAAACATTTGCAAACACGCTTGTTGCAAACTCATTGAAATATGATATTATGTCCAATAGCTTTTAAGTATACTCGGTATTATTGGAATTTTGGAAACAATGTTAAAAATGAAGGACTCCGTCATTTCTCGACGGTGGCACCGCATTTGGCGTCCCCTTTTGCGAATGTGAGTAATTTCAAAATATTCATGAATTGGAAGAAATTTTTGTGTATTTTCATCAGGAAAAATGTTGAAAGCGCTGGTCAGCTTCCGAATGGAGCACAACCGCTGAATCACACATCACTTATCCCTCTATTCTATGAATTCTTACCAGCTGAGCTACCCATCTTTGATGGGAAGGCACACATTTCCTCGCAATATAGCTTAAATAGATAGGCATTTAGAACATGCCATGTAGATGCTGAATTAGGGAAACATTAGGTTCATTGAAGACCCTCTGTTGATAGGCTCCTGATGCCAGTCAGAATACTATCCATCGTTCCCATGTGTGTTTAGTTGATCAAAACTCACGAATACAGTCTTAAACATCGCTCGTTTTTCCTATATAGTGTGCGCCACTTCAGAGACTCCCATAGTCCATTAACAGGAGTATGTGACTTTTAACAAAGCTGTGTAATTATATCCTTCTGATAAATCAACACTAATGATGTTATCAATGTCGGCAATTAGTATCCAAATCTAGGCCCACAACGGTCAGGGGTGTAGCCATGGGGATGGGGGTTGGGGGCTACTGGGGATTAGACCGAGTAAACAGAAACTCCCAATAAACAAGTGAAAATAGACTCTGTGGGTTGGCTCTTTTGAACATTCACAGATATATAATTGTAAAACCAACAGATCTCTTGAATCTATTTTCTACGAAGCCCCAAAAGTTGGATTTTAGTTTGTAATCTGAACTAACATTCGTTGTAAAACTGGAACTTGCTCATATTGTTCTTTTTCTGTATTTTAATGTGAGATTTTTTTGTGTCCCACTTCTGCAATTTGAATATCAATATAATTCACTAGTATCAATGTCCTTATACTTACACTCATGCATGCGCGTGCCATACACGCACAAGCACCTTCATTATGTTCTATCACAATTTTGTAATTATAATACCTCCCTCTCCCCCCGCGGTCGATTCTGGCTACGCTACTGGTAACACTACAGGAAAACCTCACATCTGTCTCTAAAGTAATAATAATAATAATAATCGTATGGCCTCAGCTACCGTGTGCAGACATTTCAATTTGACGCCATCTGGCTGTCTGCTCGTCAGTTTCGACGTTCCGTTTTTCTCTAGGCGCACTAGATGGCAGACCGAGTAAACCGAAACTATCTTGGGCGTATATGGCTGAGATTTAATTAATTTTGTCGGGTAAACACCAAATGTGTCACCAGAGATCTTCTACATGCCGACATCGTACGACATGGAGTGTCGAATGGACTTTTTTCCGCCCTTCAAAACTCCGACTACCTCTGCCGGGTTTGAACCCGCTATCTTGGGATCCGGAGGCCGACACCCTACCACTGATCCACAGAGGCAGCTTGTCTCTCAAGTGAGGACATAAAACAGAGTTTGTACAAATATTTTACCTTTGATTAATAAGTTCATGTGAGCTTTCGATTTCAAGTGAAATGCACGTTATACATATAATGTTGGGACGATCATTGGGTAACTGACCGTTTTACACGTAATTTCTTTCCACTTCAGATTTCTTGTACTTGTTATGGAAACGTAGGATCAGGAATATTTACTCATAAATATGGAGTTCATTGATGTAATCGTATATATCAAGGTCCGGTGAAACTGCTTCAAAACATCTTTTCTTAAAATCTTCATTACGTCGCACCGGCACAGATAGGTCTTATGGCGACGATGGTAACGGAAAGGGCTACGAGTTGGAAGGAAGCGGCCGTGACTTAATTAAGGTACAGCCCCAGCATTTGCCTAGTGTGAAAATTAGTAACCATGGAAAACCATCTTTAGGGCTGCCGACAGTGGGGTTCGAACCCACTATCTTCCGAATGCAAGATCATAGCTGCGCGCCCCTAACCGCACGAGCAACTCGCTCGGTCGTATTAAGATTAAACGTAACACATTGCATACACATTATCCCGGTGACGTTGGCCTATTTATCATTACTGTACCGGGCGGTACACCTCCACGCCGCTAATTTAAAATGTGCGCCAGTTGAAACTCCTCTGCTGGAGGAAGTCTGAACTTTATCGAGGGTATTAATTTTCAAGTTTCTCAGAAGATGTCACTACTTGGAAAGTTTGGAGTTTTTGAACTGTGCCACTTTTGATGTATTTTTGTTTTACCGGAAGTAAGAAGTGTGAACTTTCTCTTCTAGAGGACACTACTGAAAAACTACAATGGTGCACCCTAGTGCGATGTGAAAGAACTGTTTTTTGGAGAAATTTTTATTTCAGAAGTTTGTTTCTTGTTAAATTTCTTTCTGTTATTGTTTAAGTTGGCTGTATACCCCTCTCTTTCCCCTTGTTTTTTATTTAGCCAATCCCGAATTTCTTTAATTAATTTCTGACCAATCTGATGTATCTTCCCCCAACTTGAATATGCTGCTTATCCCTAACCAATAAAGTGATTGTGGGCGGGTGTTTTCTTCCCTAAAACGCCTCGAACTTTCCGCGAGAGTATATAAACTGCTGATTTTTGGGTCTCTGCGCCATTTCTGTTCCATCTTTTAGTGTGTAAAGTACATAGCAGGGGGCGGGAAGCGCCTCTTTCTTCGGCAGCGGTCAACTACAAGGTAATGGCCGATTAATAACTTCTTTCTTTGCTAGCTCAGCAGTTTAACTCTCGGGGCGGGTCCGAAGTTTTTTTCATAATGTAACCTTTTCCTAAAATGTAACTACTCTTAGCGTCTATTCTCTTTTAAAGCTACATATTGGGATAGAGAGTGCTTAACCCTCTCGAGCTCCCACTCATATTGCTTTGAGGTGAACTTATTTCTCACAACCGATTCTTCCTTAATGTAATGTAAATTGTTCTTTTCTAAAGTCACCTCTGTAGTATGGGATTAGCCCTTGCATCAGTGGCCTAGAGCCAAATTAGGTTTTGAAACAAATACATTAGGAGTGCAGATCGCCTCCTCTCAAATTGTTATTTTAGAGGACATGTAATTAACCTTTTTCACTTAATAGACCTCAGTAGGTTGGGTATGTTACCCCTGTGTCTATGTCCTGAGAGGACAACTTGAAGGTGGAGTTTGGTGTGGCCTTTGAGAGGCTTAAAGTTTGAGAGCGTGTGGCTCTTTCTTGAAAATTGAGTGTTGTATGCCTCGAGGAGGCTTTTCTGTGTAATTTGGAGCAAGTGCTCCTGAACATGAATGGGGTTTTCTGCCCCTCTGGTAAAACTTATTTTGGAGTAAAGTTGGGCTAATTGCCCTAGAAGTGTGAATTCGGGGCTCGAAGCCCAAATACTGAAAATACTGTAATTGCACCTTTTGTTGACTTGCTACTCTGTACCTGCCATGCTTGTTATTTCTTTATTTTGAAAAGAAAATATAACCTTGTTAATTTTACATGAACTCTGATTTCGTAGCTTGAGACCCGTTCACACCCGCACCTTCTTACACCTCTAACTACCGCAAAAACACGGTAACAATTACTACAAATTCCTTCACTGGCAACTAGCATTTGTACCCGTTCTTTGCACGGGAATTTGTAATGGATTACATATTTCCTTCATGAATTTATGGAAAGTTACGTGCCTGTATTCAAACATTTAATATGCCATGTTAAAATGATATTTCTCTACGAATGCACGTGTCAGTAACGTGAAGTATGATAATGCTGAACAAAGTCGAGACAAAATGAGGACGATTACAGAGCTCATTGTATGGTACACTTCCTGGTCTGAAGTCATGCGAAATTCTCCCTGCTTCTCGGTTACATGTTGTTGTTTCTCTGACCACTGGAGTGGCGTTGTGGCTGGAGACTCATGTAACCCATCGTTGATAACCTCCTTTATTACCTGTTCTATCAAAAAGAGTAAAATGGCTTTTTAGTTCTTCCTGTTAACCCACCTTGAAGTGACACGCACCGAATGTTCCTCGGGACTTGGAGTAAATAATCCAGTTTTTCGTGAGCATCTGCGTTATCATCCATCGTACAACAAAAATTCTTAAACGTCTGTTATATACAGTCTTTTGATAGACCTAATTTAACGAATATATACTGGGGATAATCGTTACATGAACGCTAACTCCAAGTGACATCTTGACATCATATATACCTGAAAACACAATCCTGAATGAGTAGATTACAAATTACACCCGCTTTTCGGCTAAGTCCGCTGAGACTTAGACTCCAAGAGTGTCCGTTAATGATATCTCCCTAATAATTCTCTATTCGAAATGGTGCATATTTTAGAAACTGATTTCCATTACGGCTGGCATATATCCAGTAAGGTTGGTCATATATATTTTGTGGGCGTGTAAAATTACTGTTGGAACTTCCTATAAACTCCCAGTCCATTGAGGAATTTTGAAATAATATTGGCCCTAAAATCTACCGAAGGGCAGGTGGATTCCAAATATGAAGTTTGGTAGAAATATATCCAGTAATTTTCCAGTTATAAGAACTCAAACAGACAGATACCAAAGCTAAAATATATGCAGATAGTCATTATTACACCTGAAACGGATAACTGTACGAACATTTCGCCAAAATATTAAATGTACAGACACACGGTCTTTACGATTTTATTTATGTAGATAACCACTTGTACTGATGTCTTTAAACGTCAAAATCCTTGCGTAGTTTTTCAATCTATAGAGTGAGGACAGAATTAGTATTTCACGGCAACATCGAACGTAAATACGTGCATATTCATTATAGACTGTTACGCCTTTCGGGGTTCCGTCCGCAAGCTTCGGTGAATTAACTAAGAACCTCGACAATCCTCTATTTGCAACTAGCTCTGAGGACAAATTTAGTTGGTGGCTTGAGTTATTGTAGTCACGCCCTAGTTCGTGAACCATGGGCAAGGGGTGAGTGGCCTAGGAAGTGGTGCGGAGGGTCAGGATACCAGTTGCTATGGAATAAGAATGTGCATCTTTCTGAGCCGTGGCCCTACTGGTACTCCGGCACCTAGGACTGTATAATCCACATGTGGTCCTAAACCTTTAGAGGATAAATTCTCACTGGCCATTTTGTGTAAGGGTAGCAGGTTAACATAAATTTACCGAGCTCAAAATATTTTTTTTCCTCACGGAAACAATTTAGTGACTAATTAGGGCCTACACTTTGTAAGTCAGTACGAAGTCTAAATCTTGAAAGGAAGTATCTTACTTTCAGTACGTGGACGACTTCCGGTGGGAAAGTCATCATGGCTGCGGTCGAGATGCGCCGGTAGATCCTGTCCACGAAGATGCCGGCTCGGATTGCGTTTGCCACGGATCGGAACTTAGGTTTCTCGTCTGCTTTCCTGCGCGTGGTTCCTAGTTGTCTCGTGAAGGTGGAGGCCAACCATTCCCGCACCTCCGGTGGTACGGCGTCGGGTTGAACTTCGGACAATTCGTCGTCTTCGTCTGCCAACCGCCTGTGGAGAGGGCAAACCAAAAACAAATTAGCTGAAGAACTATATTCATTTTACACAGTCATTCATTACTACAGTTCAACTATTTCAAGCGTATATTGTTCTAGAACTGACTGGACGTCTAAATAACTTGTTTTGACTTAAACACAACCACAGTTGCTATGCTTTTGGACAATGACGTGCTACTTGTGGAGGAATGATAGTGTGCAGTCCGTTCCTAGTGAAGATGTCTCCTCTCTTGGTGACGCATGTGAACGTGTACAACCCCATGGACACTATGCACAATTGTTAAGACTAAACATTTCAGTTATGATAATTGTTGTAAGGGCCTTACATTGAGGTCATCAGCCCCTAAACATTTCTATCTATAGGATAAAGATGGCAAAAATATATGGCTTTTAGAAAGCGAGAGATCATTGCTGCTATTCCTAACAAACTCGCTGGTTCACAGTTGAAATTAGATATTCGATATATAGCTTCATAAGCGGTGATAGGAGAAATATTTTGAAACAAACCAGTCCTATACGCCCATCTGGGACTTTTGGGATGTCGATTTCTTGCAAAGTATGTGAACATCTGCGATAGAGAGGATGAAAAATGAAGAAAAAGAACCAGGCGAGTCACAACTCAAACACGAAGCTCTGTTCTGTTTATATCACTGGTAAAGGATTAATTTACTGATACATTCATGTTATGTTCCATCCAACTACGCCTCCAGCTGCATATGAAGCCGTGTAAACATTATAAATTGTCAGGTCTTTGCTTTAATACTTTAGGATACAAGGGAGGTGATTCAAACATGTTAAGGTCGTTCTATTTCTTCTACCACGTTGATGCAGCGTATAAATGAGCGACTGATCTAGTGTGAAACTATGGAGATGAAGAATCCTCCTCCTGTCACAATCACGCTAAAACTAGTGGCTTTGAGTAACATGAATACAAAAATGTCATCTTTGCCACTGGATTTCGCAATCATTTTGAACTTTATGCTAATTACGAATTCTACCATTCGACTGAATACAAAAATGCCAGCAACCCATTATTTAGACGCCCATTATTTCTATCAAGTTAAGATATTAATTGTTGGGAACGTGCTACTAGCAATACCTTTAGGATACCGGCATAAAATTCTCCGTTTATTTCATAATGTTAAATTCGAGGTTTGATATAAAAACATCGTACATAAATGGGTTCATTAGCCTTAGCGACAAATTATGAGAGATTCGTTTAAATTCTATTCTTATAAATAAGCATATTGAGGGAAGTTCGTAAACTTTGTGCTCTAGTTTATGTATTAAACCCATGCCCTTTGTGTCATAAGGAACCAGAGTCCTAAAGTCATTACATGAGGCCCCATATATATTACAAGTCAGGAGCTCTACTTACATTTTCTATCTCTGACCAGAGACG
Source organism: Anabrus simplex (assembly GCF_040414725.1). Taxonomy (NCBI): domain Eukaryota; kingdom Metazoa; phylum Arthropoda; class Insecta; order Orthoptera; family Tettigoniidae; genus Anabrus; species Anabrus simplex. The sequence goes on along the minus strand of NC_090271.1, from coordinate 187,724,242 downwards.
GCACGTGGAGGAACAGGTGGTGTTTCTCATTCTCACGCTAAAGAAATTACGTCACCCGCACGTGTAAAAGGAGCATGGATATGTTGGACTATTTATTCTAATAAAAGTGCATTTTAAGAAGAATTGGCGACGAAACTGCCGTAGTAAATGTTAGGAAATTGTAAGTGAAAGAATTTGATCATTAATGATAAAGATTTTAGACAGCTAAATAGCTCCAGAAGGAAATTTATCAAAAGACGCGCCTGTTCGTTCGAACTCTGTTACATAGACCAAAGATAGTGCCTACCTTATGAGGTAACTTAACATTTTAGTGGGTTAACAGAAATCTTTAAATACTTATCAATAATGCTGCTACTAAACTATATAACTATGTGCTACACTGAGACCTGCTTTCAATATATTTTTATGGGGTAGCAAAAGTGTCTATAACATTTTTGGCGGTAAATGAAAATGGCATGGGAGTGGGAGTAAATGGTTAAAAAGAGCGATGCGCCATTTTGCAAACTCGCAATGTGTCCATTGAATTCGAGGCGAGTCCACGTATTTCAGAGTAACTTTATAAATCAGCGTTTGAAAGACTAAGTCCCAAGGGAAAATAGGTTTTGGCCGAGGTGGCTGTGATATCATCTCCAAGTGGAGATAGATTTTGAAAAGTACGGAATCGTAAACATCTACGAACTACAATTTAAACTGTTGTGTTATAGGGTTGAAGTTGACAATTGCCGAAAGTTGCATAACATAAAATCAGTCAGTCAAAGTATTCTTCCGATAAAAGTAATCGACAGTATTCCAAGTGAGGAATCATCACGTCATTTTCAAGGAAAAGGTAACAGACGATCTTTCTAATGCCACGATCCTGCAATTCCTGCAATTGAAGTTGTAAATATAATTGTATTATTCTAAGGTCTTCCGTGTAGCAGACGTGTTCAGTCCGTGCAAGGAAGAGAACGTGTGAAGGACATATTTTTGTATTTGTTATTATTTTCAGGTGAATGGAAATAAAATTACAATAAAAAGAAAATATGTTTTTTAAATTCACTATCTGTCAAGATAGCTAAATAAAAGATTGAGAGGCTGGTGAAACTGTAAAGATAGGAGACGACATACGAATACAGGTATGTGAATTACCACCTTTCTAAAATGCTTTTATTTATTTCATGATGTCACTGTTCTTCTTTTGTGTGTATCTGTGACGTATTTTGGTCACCTATTATTTCGTGAAAATGTCAGAGAAATACGACAAAAACATCATTTGTTTTATGTTTCTTGGATAATCGGGAAAGTCACGAAACTAAAGTGTGAAGTGTTGTAGAGTAGTAGATTTTGATGGTTGAGAAACGAATATAATGTCTAAAGCAAAGTGTCATTTCCGTACTTTATTTCTATATCTGTGGTTTGCCAAAGGTAAGATATTAATTATCGTAAAATTTTGTTCGATGTAAGTTCGTAATTCATGTACACGTAATCCGCCGTTATTCAGTTAAAGCTGGCGTGAAGGCACACCGTTGTGTTAGGCGATGTAGAGTTTTTATTGAAGGGAAGTTACGAGATGAGATCGATAAAAATTTGTTACAGGGATAGCTATTCCAAAGTCTGTTGAAATCTGTGTAGAGTTGATGAGAGGAAAATAACGGTAAAAATTCTGTAAGTCAAGTTGTGAGTTTCGGTTTTGGAAATATTAGCTCAGGTATGCGGAGAGAAATGGTTAGTTGTCACGGATTGTTTGCGTAACAGCATTGTGGGTCACCCAAGAGAGATATTCCGTATTATTGTCGTGTCGGGAATTTGTGTTAAGCGAGCGTTTCAAGTCCTGCGAAACGGGAAGAAGGATTGTGGATCAGGTTGTTGAAATCTTGTGGTGTTGATGCCGGGATGTTCAGTGTAGGAAACCCAAGGAGTTATTTTGTGTAATTTATTGAGATGGGAATAGGGTTAGTCCATAATTATGATTCCACGTGAAACTGTAGGACCGCGATGGATCAAAATATTTGAGTGACATCTTAAAGTAAATCTCTTCGCATAATCTATGTGAGTCAAGAATTATATTTCATGTGAATTGCCAGCGAGGCAAGTATTTTTCCTTTCACTTGATGCAGGTTAAAATACGAATAACATGTGTTTAGTCTCAAGATAAAGTGGGGAGACTCGTGTCCCCTTACTCTAGCCAGCTGTTAGGTATTCGATTTAGCTCGCTACTAGAATCAACTAACTGTAACTGAGAGTTGTCGTTTGTAGTAAAATGTTTGGAATCAGATTTCATTATTTAGAAGATACTCGTTTTAATAGAGATTTGAATTCATTTTTGAAGCAACGGAAATGAGACGAGATGTTGGAGGTAACCATTTTCAGGGATATCAAAATTTGAGAATCGGTAGTGATGTTGTATTACATTCTTCGAAGGTTGTACAAAGTCTTATTTTGAATGTCACGAAGTGATGTGACATGGATGGGAATTTTGCGTTGTGTGTTAATTTATGCAGATTGTAGGATTTAATGTTAGGACATGACGAATAGAATACCAAGTGAGATCACTCACCGAGTTCAAGCGCTCTCCCGCAGAGCAGCGCTAGTGGAGTCTAACACCAACGCACAAGGTCAGGTGATTTAATGGAAATTACATTGATACGCAAATAATCAAATACAACACATGAATAACACTGTCAGAGAGTTATAAATAATATTATCAGTCCCCACGAAGAAGTATCTTTGAACTTTAATAAGAGAACACACGAAATAAAATGAAACATTACAAAAAGCAAAAGCAATATTGTGCTTCACATACTTACAGAATTTTTTTAAACAGAGCAAATTAAACATACACCTGACTGTAAATAACACTGACACTTTTCTCAAATAAATTAAATGAAGTAAATTACTCACCAAAACTAGTTTATAATAATAATGCTATTTGCTTTACGTCCCACTAACTACTATTTTACGGTTTTCGGAGACGCCGAGGTGCCGGAATTTAGCCCCGCACTAAAGTTTGAGACCACTTTCGATGGTTTACGAGTAGACTTAGCGGATTGTCGAGCTTGCATTTCTCTACGGATTTCTCCCGCTCTGAAGAAGAATCGACGCTATAGTGGGAGACCAGTTTTGGAATAATATCCAAAATGTGTTCAATACAACAGACAGCTCCTGATGGCACAACTGAAATCGCCTCAATCTAGTCAAAGAACGCGTAAAAAAATATCGCCCCACATTAAATTGAATCTCTTCTCTTAGTTTAACCTCATCGAATATAACTATCCCGTACCATTTATTCTCGTTCATTTCATCCTTAAAATAATCTGAAATAGGACTTAAGCAATGAGGATTTACACCATAGGGACATTTAAGTCCTTTGCAGAGTTTCCTCAAATGGCTTTGTGGGGGAAGAGGTAACAAATTGCCTATATCCTATCCTGTAGGCGATGTTATTCTAAGCAATAAACTCTCTAAAAGAAAATCACTACTGTACCTCATACCATAGGGAGATTTTTCTTGACATTTCTTTAACACAGTGTAATAATTTTCTGCTTCTTACTAAGAAATTTACAATCTATAAATTGAAATTCGGTGTTCTTAATCTACCCCTGTAGGAAATTAATCCTAGCTTTGGATGAAGAAAGACTGCATTTAGCTCGCATTAAATTACGAGTTGCATTCTTTAGTTGCTTCTGAGAGATAATATTATCTTTTCGGCATCGGTAAGAGAACTAGACTTATCCTGAATTTGACTACAACTGGTCTGACCTTGACTTGAACTTCACCGCCTTTTGTTGTCATCACTGCTTCAATCACTTCGTGATTCTCGTTCCTTATCCTCTTGATACTGTCCTCACTCCTTTTGCTACTGGGTGCCATTCGCGATTTTACCTCAGTGGATAGGTATTTCGGTAAATTTGAAAATATATGAGGCACCGCTCCTGGTTTTATTTTCCACCTCACACGAGGAAGTTCAACGTTTTCACCATTCACAACGAAACAGTCCGCCTTTATAATTAAATCTGCCGAAAAATGCAGGTCACATATTCTGCTTTTGGCCGACAATTGCTTATCCTTCCGCGGAATAACTCGAGCCCACTTCGCAAACATATTATTTCCCTTTGGCGGTGTAAAATATCGTCTACTATCACGCTTTCTTCCGTAACCCGATTTACAACTAGGAACGAAACAGTACGACATTTTCTCGAAATAATAGAAAACTAGTTGATTGCACACGCAAAGCACTGCACAGACACTAACACGGACTTTCAGAAAATATTAAAACAAACTAATAGGCGTTAAAATTATCACCACGACTTCACGCACGCTCGCAATAATCACCATCACCACCGCTATACTTTTGTCGACAATTGGGCGCACGTGTCGTTGCAGTCGGATCGTTGAGACTGCAGCGCCACACTCCGACAGGACCACCAACTACAATGTTAAGAGAGCAGAGTGATCACACTTGGTATTCTATTCGTCATGGTTAGGATTATCCAAGCTAGTTTCTTAATAATTGATAGTGTAATAACGTAAGCTTGCTGAGTGACGTCATGAAATAAATAAATAGTACTGGTGACTATAAAATGTATTCGATTTTCAACGGCAATGAAGAAAGTATGAGCAATAGGACAATTGTGAAATTAAATAATTAGGGATTTTAAAGAAACCATTCGTCCGGGCAGGTACAATTTGTTGTTAATTAGGATTATGAGATTACTTCAATTTATTAAATGATTAAATTCAGTGAAATCGTATTTGATTATTAGTTTAAAACCAAGTGACTAACTTAAAAAAAATGTATTCTGGAAATCTTAGTTTTATTTGCTGGGAAATCTTAACTTATTGACGTAACGTTTAAGGGGACTTGTCCGATGGCAAGGGACTTTACTGCCACAAGTGTTGTGAGAGTTTGTTGTTGTTATCACTTTTGATTTTGATTTGTTGAGCATCAGATGAGATGGGGATTTATTAATGAGGAAACCTTGATCATCAGCTACTGTAACTTAATTGTGTTCAGCTTTCAGCTTAGAAATTTGGATGGTCATGGGGTCATCAACCTCAGTGACTTAGATTAAGGCCATTTGCCATTGTAGCATCATTCTGTTTGCGGTCATCATCCACAACGAAGTTAGATGTCGGTCCATGACATAGTCGAAGGTCACATCGATTCAATTAAGGGTCCATGCCGTACAACCACTGTGTGGCACATACCGATTGGACTGCCTTAATTATACCAAGAGATTGTGCTACGGGGGCTGGACCATCACGAATCATTATGATGGTACATGCAGTCTCAGATGGAAGCCGATCTTACGGATCTCCAGACATTCTTTATTTCACTCCTAACTTAAGACAGTGGTTTCTAGTAAGGATGCCCTTCAGACAGTTGAGTTAAGGTCTCCACAGCCAGTATCTCTCATCAGATTTATGATTGTTAAGGACAAGAATTAGTTCATTGTTTTGTGATGACAATAATGTCAGGTGTCTCCTTGACCTCATTTAAATTATTTAAATAAATACAAATTTTCTTTGACTCGATTCCTCTAGATAGTTTAAGTTACTGAAACCAGCCTCTTACCTAAGCAAGAGACGAAGAACCCGTAAACGACCCAAGAGAAAGATCTCATGCCGATTTGCTAATAGGTAAAGAAAGACCTTAAAGGGTTCAGTATAGGCCTATAAATTACTACTAACTTTATGCTGGTACCGTTGGGAGAGCGTTTTCCTAGCTTTCTTTATGTGCCATGGATCATGAATTTGAAATTAGGTGAACCTAAATATTTTCGATCCAATCCTTCAATTGGGAGTTCTCGATTTTGTTTCTGGGTGCACTAATCGTAGCATTGACTATGGTGGTGAGCTCTGGTGGGCATAATGGAAAGCTGAGATCGGTGTGCATTTTTATTGCTCAAATGGGAGTAATTTACATGTATGAACATACAATTTGATTCTACAGGGTGGCGCACGAATAATTGGCACAATTAATTTTAGAGTAACAACTTTGTTTTTCACAGAACACTAATGAAATTTTAGACACAGGTAGCTTGGCCCCTGGAAATACATTTCACTATTTATGTTCAGTGTGGCCTCCACTGCGGCGGACAAACTCTTCGAGACGAGTACGCATGTTTTTGACGACTTTGTGGCACAGGTCTTCTTGAATTTGACTGCAGAGCTGCACAATCCGAGCTCGCATTTCCATGCGGCTTTAAGGTCTTGAAGCGAAGAGTTTTTCTTTCAAATAGCCCCATAAAAAGGAAATAATAAGAATTTAAATCTTGGCTTAAAGGAGGCCAGAAAAACCCGCCATTATTGTTGTACGGTGGGTTACGATGAGACATTACACGATCACCAAATACTCCCCTCAAAAACCCAAGAACATCGTTAGTGGTGTGAGGTGTCGCACCATCTTGCATAAACGACTGCGTGTGAATAGAGAGTTCTGTAGCGAGAAGTTGAGACATTAATTCATTCTCCAGCATGTTCTGGTATTGCTGTGCATTAACTGTCTGACTGAAGAAAAATGGTCCAATTAACCCACGTCCTGACAGAGCTACCCTCACACTCACTTCTCCCCCGTACGTCCTTTTTCATGAACAATGCCTGTTTTTTCTGTAGCCCAAATCCGCATACTTTTTTCTAAATTGCCCCGTTTACATGAAAGTAGGCTTCATCAGAGGACCAAGTGTTAAACAGTACTTCGGCTTTATCTTGATTGAGTCCATAAGTGCAAACTCTTCTGCCTGCGAAGATCTGTTAGCTTGTGTAGTACAACCAGTTTGTACGAGTACAATTGAAGGTTACCGTGTAACATTCTTTGAACTGGATGGCGCGATATTCCACTTTATCTTGAAGCTACCCATGTTGACTTGAGTGGGCTGCGCTGCATGGCGACCCTCAGTGCAGCGATGTTTTCAGGAGACCGAACTGCTGGTGCACGTGGTCAATCAATCAATCAATCAATCAATCAATCAATCAATCAATCAATCAATCAATCAATCAATCAATCAATCAATCAATCAATCAATCAATCAATCAATCAATCAATCAATCAATCAATCAATCAATCAATCAATCAATCAATCAATCAATCAATCAATCAATCAATCAATCAATCAATCAATCAATCAATCAATCAATCAATCAATCAATCAATACTGATCTGCATTTAGGGAAGCCGCCCAGGTGGCAGATTCCCTATCTGTTGCTTTCCTAGCCTTTTCCGAAATGATTTCAAAGTAATTGGAAATTTATTGAACATCTCCCTTGGTAAGTTATTTCAATCCCTAACTCCCCTTCCTATAAATGAATATTTGCCCCAGTTTGTCCTCTTGAATTCCAACTTTATCTTTATATTGTGATGTTTCCTACTTTTATAAACGCCATTCAAACTTATTCGTCTACTAATGTCATTCCACGCCATCTCTCCGCTGACAGCTCGGAACATACCACTTAGTTGAGCAGCTCTTCTTCTTTCTCTCAATTCTTCCCAACCCAAACATTGCAACATTTTCGTAACGCTACTCTTATGTCGGAAATCACCCAGAACAAATCGAGCTGCTTTTCTTTGGATTTTTTCCAGTTCTTGAATCAGGTAATCCTGGTGAGGGTCCAATACACTGGAACCATACTCTAGTTGGGGTCTTACCAGAGACTTATATGCACTCTCCTTTACATCCTTACTACAACCCCTAAACACCCTCATAACCATGTGCAGAGATCTGTACCCTTTATTTACAATCTCATTTATGTGATTACCCCAATGAAGATCTTTCCTTATATTAACACCTAGATACTTACAATGATCCCCAAAAGGAACTTTCACCCCGTCAACGCAGTAATTAAAACTGAGAGGACTTTTCCTATTTGTGAAACTCACAACCTGACTTTTAACCCCGTTTATCAACATACCATTGCCTGCTGTCCATCTCACAACATTTTCGAGGTCACGTTGCAGTTGCTCACAATCTTGTAACTTATTTATCACCCTATAGAGAATAACATCATCCGCAAAAAGCCTTACCTCCGATTCCACTCCTTTACTCATATCATTTATATATATAAGAAAACATAAAGGTCCAATAATACTGCCTTGAGGAATTCCCCTTTTAATTATTACAGGGTCAGATAAAGCTTTGCCTACTCTAATTCTCTGAGATCTATTTTCTAGAAATATAGCAACCCATTCAATCACTCTTTTGTCTAGTCCAATTGCACTCATTTTTGCCAGTAGTCTCCCATGATCCACCCTATCAAATGCTTTAGACAGGTCAATCGCGATACAGTCCATTTGACCTCCAGAATCCAAGATATCTGCTATATCTTGCTGGAATCCTAGAAGTTGAGCTTCAGTGGAATAACCCTTCCTAAAACTGAATTGCCTTCTATCGAACCAGGTCGCTTTTCTTCCTTCACACTGCCTTGTTCTTCAAAGTTTCTGTACAAGCAAAGGATGGCAATCCTTGCTGGAGCCCACCTACTCTGAAATACAGCTCGAGATTTCCTCTGTGTCACCGTAACATTTTTTGATTCGCAATAAAATATAACTGTTTTGGTGCGCTGCTGAACGGAGAGTCGGCCGTAGTCGGCCATGGCAGGAAGTTCATTGGAATGCAGGTATTCGGAAACAAAGCAGCAGTGTTACCTCCACAGTTATTTCCATGAAACAGGGAAGCTGTGCGCGAAATTTGAACAACATAGTAGATAAGTTGCACTTTATATTTGCTTTTCAAATGTGTCAACTATTCGTGCGCCACCCTATATAATAATATAGTAAGTGCGTTTTATATTACTGCTTATCAATAATTTGTGAAACAGTACGTCTATTTGAAAGCAATTTAACAACATACATTTCAGCAACGTGAAGTGAAATATAAATATAGCGTGATCGAAAAGAATTATTGAAAATTTAGGAAAATATTGTTCTTAAGTGAAAACTATGTACAGTATATCGTTTGTTTATATAGATACATAATGGAGAAGGACAATTGCTAAGTAACACATTCCCATACAATATATCTTTATAAACTTGAAAGTAGCTCAGTGCTATGTGGCAACTATACTTGTAAGTTCGCTGGTGTCATGAAGTAATTAATGAAGTGCAGTCAGTGCGCTGGTGCTACTAATTTTCATATGCATTCATATTTTGGAGAATCTTCCATTTTAAATTATAATTCTGAGTGAAGAATAATTGTTTCTGCTTCATCATGCATTGAATTAAAGCGATTTTTAAAGATCTTAAATATTTAACTTGTTTGTGTAAGAGAGCAGTGGTTCAAAACAGCTCGTGAGGAGTGAATACTAGATTACAAAAGCAAATTATCTACACTATTACAATTGAAGAAGAAATGACTTCATATTGGTGATACTGAGTTCTAAATACGTTTCTAATTATGTACTATAAATAAAACAAGTAAGGCGTATTCTATGTGACTAGGCTTTAGATGGACAAAAATATGAGATTTAAAAAAAATTACAACAAATGAGTGACCACTTGAATTTCAAGGACGATATAATGTTTGCTAAATTATATCTACCAACGAACAAAATGGGTCACATAATTTGATCTTGTGTTAAAGATTCAAGCCTTCTCGACAGAAATACACACAACTTCCTCAGAAAATATGCTCTGCAGAATATATAAAGGAAAATTAAAGAGCATAAAATAATGCCATTACATATGAGCGTTACATTGATAGCCTCTTCTTGCGGGGGTTTTATTTAAGATGTAAGTTTCCTTTATGTTCATTCAAAGTAAGGTTGATTTCCAAACACTAACGAAATTCTTAGTATAAAATTTAAATAATTTAAACTACTTTTGCATACACGTATTTCATTTACAGCACTCCGTCATATTCTAAGTATACAGATTTATTTGGTTGAGTTACGTAGCAGCGTACAACTAAATTCATGATGAAGATCGATAGGAATGGCAGCACGTTGTATTCTCATCATTGTTTTACAGAATGTAACGTTGTAAAGGGGAATTCCGAGTTCACCCTATTCAGGTCACACAGGACGGTTTAAAATTCACCAAACCAAGCCGAACCAACCCCCATGGCGCAACAGCCCCGAAGGGCCATGGCCTACCAAGCGACCGCTGCTCAGCCAGAAGGCCTGCAGATTATGAGGTGTCATGTCGTCAGCACGACGAATCCTCTCGGCCGTTATTCTTGGCTTTTTAGACCGGGACCGCCATCTCACAGTGAGATTGTTTCTCAACTGCAATCACGTAGGCTGAGTGGACCTCGAACCAGCCCTCACATTCAGGTAAATATCCCTGACATGGTCGGGAATCGAACCCGGGGCCTCAGGCTCGCTACTTCTACACCGCGGGGCCGGCGCTTTAAAATTCTCATCGAACAATAATTCACGGTGATATTACGTAGGCAAGTCAATAAGTATCTGCAATATTGCTCTAATTGTCTTTAGGTTGGCTTTATGACGTCGTTTGCTCACCAGCCGCTAGATGGCACCGTTGTCTACGAGCGATAGGTTTCAGCTTTATCAGATCAGTACAGCTTGCGCTGTTGTAACGTAATGATAGCTGCGCCGCTCTCTCTTTTCACCAAGGAGGAACAGCTTTCCGTAATCCGTTTTTTTGTGGTCTGAGGGCATACCAGGTGCGGAAATTCATAGAAGACTTTCAGCACAATACGGGGACAACGTTTTGTCACAGCGAAGTGTTTACCAGTGGACTGTACAGTTCAAAAGGGGTCGCTCGAGTGTGAAGGATGAGGAAAGATTCGCACGTCCTTCTGAAGCCGTAACTGATGCCAGTATTGAACAGTGCGTGATATGATCCTGAATAACAGGCGAGTGACTGTAGATGACGTGGCAAACCATATGCACATTAGCCATGGTTCTGCATATGAAATCATGTATAACAGGCTCAACTTTCACAAAGTCTGTTCGAGGTGGGTTCCAAAACAGCTCAATGAAGAGTAGAAGCGCAATCATGTGAGAATCTGTCAGCACCTACTGGACCATCATGCTAACGAAGGTGAAAAGTTTCTGAAACCGATCATCAATGGAGATAAAATACGGGTTCACCGCTTCGAACCAGAAAGCAAACGTCAGAGCATAGAATGAAAGCATCCGCTGTAGCAAAACATTGTTCCCGTATTGTGCTGAAAGTCTTCTATGAATTTCTGCTCCTGGTATACACTCAGAACAAAAAAACACAAAAAAACCCACAAAAACACAAAACACAAAACAAAAAACAAAAAACAAAAACAAAAAAGAAAAACGGATTACGGAACGCTGTTCTTCTTTGGTGCAAACAGAGAGTGGCGCGGCCATCTTTACGTCACAACAGCGCGAGCTGTACTGATCTGATACCTGAAACCTACCACAGACGTAGAAAACGATGCCGTCTAGCGACTGGTGAGCGCACAACGCCATAGAGCCAACTTAAGGACAATTAGTGCAAAATGGTAGATACTTATTGACTTGCCCTCGTATTTCCTATTAATGTTATGAATGAGCGTTTGAGTAAAATGAGAATTTTTTTCTCTGTGTGTGGATATTCACGCTTAAAGTGATGGCAAACGGCTGTCTTTTAGGACACTTGTATGCTACGTTATTATTATGAATAATTTCATTGCTCTGTTTGATTATATTAAATTTATAGTTATTGTGGCATACTTATGATCATGTCCCGCTTTAAGTTGTAAACTAAGAGATTTTTTTAATCTTTGCCACTCAGTACTACGTATTCATGAAAAGCTCTGACGCAGCCAGAGTTGTCCTATACAGAGTGCCCCAGGAGGAATGGTCAATATTCAGGGGTATAGAAGGAACGATCATTTGATGGTAAGAATTTCATATGGATATAGAGTATACCATATTCCGAATGGTTTTGGAAATATAACACATTTAATGTACACTTGTTTTTGACTAGTGGTAAGCACGAATGTGTCTTACCAAATACAGTATAGACAATACACGACATTTCCGGATCTAGCCTTGTTAAAATGGGAGACAATTCGCAAGTGGCGCTCCTAGTGGCGTGACCTGGAAATTCGCGCTTAATTCAAATAGCACTGGAAATTCATATACGGAAATTGATAAATCAGTTACGTCTAGAAAGAAAGTGTTACGAAGGTATTAACTTCAAAGCTGCTAAAGCAATTCTGGATAAATGAAAGGAGAATTATTTAACAGGTTATTATTTGAAGACTGAAATTATATTCAAGATATGAAATGCACTGCGGTGTAAGGGCTTGATATTTCATTTATGCATTACCTATTTTTTTTTGCTTTACCATTCCTACCTGATCGTTTCCGGTTAGATTTGTCTATTCCCTAATTAAAAAAAATAGTCTATCATCGCATTAAGGGACTTGTAAATAAACAGATCTACACAATCCTGTCTTTTTCTCTTGGAAGGACTACCCCTTTTGGAAGATTCTGTGTTGGTACAGATCACGGCTTTATTCTGAGGAGAGGGATAAAATAAAGAAAAGCATGAAAATGCTACCAATATTTATGTTTTGAGGAATATTTGCGTATAATTAGAGTAAGAATTTAACACAAGCCTTCGCTGTATAGTCGGGGAATTTGTAAAGTCGCTGACCTGAAAATGATCTGAACAGATCGTATAATTCTTTTTCAAGCGTAGCGTCCTTCTTTCGTATATACCTTATCGAAGTTACTTCTCTGACATTTCAAAACCCACTGTTTACACCTACAACAATACATCGGTATTGAAGATTAACTGATGCACTATACAATAAAACAAGCTTATTATATTTTAAGTCAGTTAAAATATGGGTTACGCAGGTCAGAAGTTTAGGAAGTACTACACAAATCTCTTTGTCACTGGAAGAATATCTATGCAAACACATTATTTACTTACATTTTCTTGTCACGAGGGAAATGAAAGAAAGACCGCGAATCCTGCGCTTCATAATTATTACAGCCACACACAGCACATATCTTTAGAAACGCATAAATAACACCAAAATTTCCCAAACAAATACACGTGATCTTATGACAGTATCAGTAACTCCAGGTCACTCCGCTAGACAGAGCTCTACTCGCTGTACCTCGATATCTCGCAGACTGTCGTGTATTGTCTGTCCTGCATTATCTTACTCATCCAACCTCTTTGACGTTTTATTCTAGTCCAACATACCTCATTGCTTTCAACCTCTTTGAGTGTATCGTTGACTATCGATGTCAGGCGATAGTGGTCGCTATCGATAACTATCGATAGCACTATCGATAGTTTTCCGCCTCTAATATTGATCATTCCTCCCGGTGCACCCTGTACAGACGCTTCCACCAATGTAGGTGATTATTATTATTCGCTTATTTATTCCTTGTGGGATACGTATTTAAATGAAAGTTATCAGTTCAGTTTTAACTTGTTTTCACGCCGATCGTGTTTCTAAATTTATATTCTTATTTGATTCTTCAGAAGTCAATGTGCTAATGTTAACAGTTGTGATGTTCTCGCTTTCTCTTGTCTTATGAAGTAGTTCTGAACTGTCATTTGTAATAATGCCCATTCTTAAGTAAATAAACATGTCCTTTTACTTATCGTTATTTTGACTAATTTTCTAAGATTACTTTATACTTGAATCCCACTGTCGGCAGGCCTGAGAATGGTTTTCTATGATTTCTCATTTTCACATGAGGCAAATTCTGAGCTGTACCTGAATTAAGGCCACGATCGCTTCCTTCCCACTCCTAGGCCTTTCTTATCCCATAGTCGCTATATGAACTGTCTGTGACGGTGCGACGTAAAGCAAATTGTAACGTTATCCTTGTTAAATTAAGATTCTTGTGATCAATGTTAATTAACCATACAAACTCTTTCTTCGCATCTTTTTTCTTCCCTTTACGCAATTCTGAACTGCATTGTAGTAGTATTTACTATTACTACATGTTGCACTAAATAATTACGGTAATTATTTTAAATATGGTTTAATTATGTAAGACCAATTTTAACTAAGTTATGACATGTGGTTACGTAACTCACATTATGTTCTCAGATTAATATTGTGGTTAACCTAAATAAATTCCACGGAGAATTAAGTGAAGGAAGTCGGAGCTACTTTTCGTTTGACTTCATATGTTAATGACATATCTGTTGTTGCTCCGTTACGTTATATACGGTTATTGGTACCATATTTAATATTTTGTTTTATTTGATTCCTTATTCATCATATGGATTTTGTCAAGAGTAGACGTGGCTGATTAAATTGGTCTAATTTGGCTTACGGTAATTTAATTGATTGAGTAATTGTGTGGATTAATTAATTTGCGAATTACTTATTAATCATCTGGGAACTTCACTGATTTATTAATTTACAGTGAAAAGTAACTGGGAATAATTGCATTTAATATCTTCGTGATATTTTATGAAGATTAATTTTATCATTTTATTTATGACTTCATGAAGATTCGAGTTAATAAATTTGTGAAGTCATAACTTGAGAATTATTTGAATTAATACATTTGAAATTTTATTCATTATGCAATTGATTGTATTTATGTGGATCGTATATTAAATTCATTAGCTTTAAATTGTGTATTATTTCTGATTATATTAGTAGATCAATCAGTCTGAACGACGTATCAACAATTCTCGGTATACATGTTTTCAGAAGTAAATGATTGACAAGTTGATATAATTTGGTAATTAGTTTTGAACCGTTTACGTTATCTCAATTAACTGATTTACTGAGATAAAATGATACTTTTCTTTGGTGTGTAGCAACTCTACTGTTTGTCAATTGATTTATTGAAATATTATTAATACTGTGTAAAATTTTCCACTGCACATTTGAAAAATCTTAGATCTACATACAGTACAGATCCAATGAATGAAAAAGTAACAGAACGAAAACCAATTAATGACAAGGCACGAACACATTTTTCTTGGTTACTTACTGCTAGATTACTTGGTTGAAAGAAGTATAGGATAACTGTTTCTTTACTGAGTCGAATTAAAGAACAAGACTTTGAGTGGATACTTCACAAAGTCTACTTTGATAGGAAAGTCTAACTTTGATCTAAGAGTAAGGCTTTTTCATAGGCGCTACTTTCTCCAAAGTTGACTTTGGCTAAAGTAGACTTTGCAGCGTTGAGATTTTATGAACTGTGTTTGAGGTAGGCAATAATATATAATATAATATAATAATAATAATAGCGTGTTGTTTTTTTGTGTTTATTTGCTCAACGACGGAAGAAAAGAAAACAACTTTCAGCTTGTGAAAACTTGACAAACTGACTTATTTTACTGGCAATCAGTACAGATATCCTTCTAATTGTTGTGCTGACTGTTGGCTGGTTAAACTTCGTACATGAGCAGAAACTAGTTGAAAATAGCATATGCCAGGTGAGTTGGCCATGCGGTTAGGGACTCGCAGCTGTGAGCTTGCATTTGGAAGATAGTGGGTTCAAAACCCACTGTCCGCAGCCCTAAAGAAGGTTTTCCGTGTTTTCCCCATTTTCACACCAAGCAAATGCTGGGGCTATACATTAATTAAGGCCATGGCCGCTTCCTTCCCAGTCCTAGCCCTTTCCTACCCCATCGTCGCCATACGACTTATCTGTGTCGGTGCGACGTAAAGCAAATAGAAAACAAGTAGCTTTCATTCGGGAGATAGTGGGTTCGAAATCCACTGTCGGCAGCCGAGAAAATGGTTTTCCGTGGCTTTCCATTTTCACACCAGGCAAATGCTGGGGTTGTACCTTAATTAAGGCCATGGCCGCTTCCTTCCCACTCCTAGCTGTTTCCTATCACGTCGTCACTATAGGACCTACCTGTGTCGTGCGACGCGAGGAAACTTGTAACAAAATGCCTATAAAAATAGGCCTATAACATGAACATTGCGCTTATTCATTTAATATAACCTCAATCAGTTACGTGTGCCGGGCCTATGGTATAGCGGTAGCGTGCCTGTCTCTCACCCGGAGGCCCCGGGTACGATTCCCGGCCAGGTCAGTGATTTTTACCTGGACCTGAGGGCTGGTTCGAGGTCCACTCAGCCTACGTGATTAGAATTGAGGAGCTATCTGACGGCGAGATAGCGGCCCCGGTCTAGAAAGCCAAGAATAACGGCCGAGAGGATTCGTCGTGCTGACCACACGACACCTCGTAATCTGCAGACCTTCGGACTGAGCAGCGGTCGCTTGGTAGGCCAAGGCCCTTCAAGGGCTGTAGTGCCATGGGGTTTGGTCAATCACTTACGTGTGAAAGCATTATCATAAAGAATAATTTAATAAGTCTAGTAATTCACATTTACCCGTGCATATTGTTTTAAAGCAATTAGCAGTTGTATCATTGGAGGAATAAGTAGTCCTCTTGGCTTTTCTGTCATTAGTACATCTTCGAAAATCGCGAAGATGTCTGATAGTGTTCGTTTTTCGAATCTGTACATAATTTTGAATTCGCTATCCTTATAGAATTCAATCGGTTTTGTGCATCTCGATTAACTCGACGAGGAATAAGTGCGGCTTAGATAATATCCTGGAGATCTTCCACAAACTAGATTAAGTTATATTTAGAATGTCCGCCATTGTATTATCCTCTATAGTCGACTTTGTGAAGTCGAAGTACCACTGGCGACTTTGAAGCAAAGTCTCAACTACGAATAGGAAAATAGTGATTTTGTGGGTACACATTTGACTTTGCCTCAAAATATTGTTCTTGAATACGACCCTAAAGTGGTGCACCTCGCTGAAAATTCAGTTATCGTCTGTTTGATACAGCTTTGACAATAGGATTGATATAGTGCAAATGGCATAATTATTTGACATGAAAGACTCAATATTGTTTGTATTCAGAGAAATTGAAAAGATTAATGTACGCTGTTTTACTTTAGCTTTACTATTATATTTAAAAAGTGTAAAGAATAAATATGAATATAAATCGTTGATTAATATCGACGAGATCATATTAGGGCAATGTGCACAGGAGGTCTGAATGCTTCTATTATATCACAACATTAAAAAATCATCGACATTTTTGAGTTCGAAATTTATTTCTTCGGTTCCTTTGATCATTTCGAAGTATCGTAATTATGATCCAAATGAGGGAACTCAGTCATTTTTTACACTTACGACTTTAAGCAAATTAATATGAAATTCTATAGTACCTCCGTTGAGACGTAAACAGGAGGCCAGGATATCACCCAGCTGATGATGATGTTGTTGATGATGAGTCAAAATGTGAAATCTCCATTTATTAATAATGGATTTGTAGATAAAATTATTCTGACTTGTCGACAAATTTTTAATCCTTACAACACGTTTTAGAAGTAGTACGTAATTTCTGTGTATAAGTACTTTCATCTATCAATGAACTCTAGTGGATTTTAGAACATGATTTAGAGAAACTAGTACAGTAGGTTACATAGATTCCCTATCAAGATTACTTTAATTTACCAACAAAATCCTAGGATCTTAAAGTTTTATAGAAGAAGTCTTATGAAATTAGTTCTAAGATTCTAAAATATTCTATGTTTCTGAGATGACTTGCAGGGTGCACTGACACTGTATCAAGCAAAGTTACATTATTATTTCAGTTTTGGCCAGAAGGTTGCTGCCAGTAACGACTATTCAACATCAATTAGTTATTCTTCGTGCATGAACGTTTCTAGCCGAATGCATGTGAGCATATCCCCTTTAAGGATAACGCACCAATCTGGAAAACGAGGGATTTGGTTTCGAGTCCCGAGGACGATCATATTTTCAAGTCTATCGTCTTGGGAAGCTCCTAGGAATTTTTAAGTCTTTGAAATCATTTAAAACCATTTAAGAAAATACTAGATAAACAATTTATTGGATATCTGCCAACTATGCGACAGTACTAAATGTAAAACAGTAGTGGTAGATGAAAATATGAATCAAATGCAGAATACTATATCATTTCTTTACAAACAATTTCTTCGTTTATTTTTAGTTGGTTCATGTGAATTTCATGGGACTTAATTTCTCTTCCACATATAAATCCGCAATAGCACTTTATAACAGCGATATACATCCAACTGTATTATTTTGGAACATATTATTGTAAGTATTGATTTACAAATGTACTGCTTGATTTTCATCTAGTTTTCGCAAGACACATTAGGCCTATACTAGAATTGAATCAACATTAGCAATCTGTTGTGAACACACTTTTATTTTAATTTTATAAAACAAGGTAAATTATTTTCCCAATTTATTTCTTCATATGAATGTGATGGTGGATGATGGCCATAGAGTAGGTGATGATACTTTCTATAATAAGTTTGAAATCTTGACGTGAAGTGCCCAATGTTACGAGAATTTGCGCCACCGATTGATAGATAGCTCACTGAGTGATTTGGCCGTTCGGTTAGTGGTGCGCATCTGTGAGCTTGCATTTCGGAGGTAGTGGTTTCGAAGCTCACAGTCGGCATCCATGAAGAAGGTTTTCCGTGCTTTCCTATTTTCGCATCAGGCAAAATGCCTTAATAAAGGCCACTCCTAGCCCTTTCTTATCCCAACATCGCCGTAAGCCCTATCTGTGTCGGTAAAAGGAAAGCTACTATAAACAGTTCTTCGCGCGGCGAACAGAAGACCATGAATAACGAGCTGACGAATATTTTTTCTCTTAGAAAAGGAATTAACCCTCCATAATAATGTTCTTTTCTTCTTCATCGACTTCGGTACACTCATTTTTCGAGATTTCATAAGTTGATGTTTTACGTTGTAATGCTTCTAATTACAGAACAACGAAATATATCGAACATTTACCTTGATAATTTATTCCAATCCCTTACTCCTCGTCCTATACATTAGTATTTGCCTCAATCTGTCCTCTTGAATTCCAACTTTATCTTCATATTATGATCTTTCCTACTTTTAAAAGCTCCATTCAAGCTTATTCTTCCACTTATGTCATTCGACGTCAACTCACTACTGATAGCTCGAAACATACCACATAGTCGAGCATTTCGTCTCCTTACTCCCAGGTCTTCCCAGCACAAAATCACTCAGAACAAATCGTGCTGCTTTCCTTTGGATTTTTTCCAGTTCTCGTATCAAGTAGCCCTAGTGAGGGTATTCATATTAACAACAGTAGATTTATCACATTATACAACTGCTCGTCATTACGAACTACAATTCCGAAATTTTCAAAAAAAATTCTCATGATTTAGTTATTTTTAAAAATTTATTTTTATCTATAATTCCTTCATCAACTGAATTACATCCTGGCCTCCCTATTGTGACGTCGCAAGCGTTTAATTCATTTATTCTAAAGTGCTTAACCACGCTATAACAGTAACACAAGGCTCGTGAACCTAGGGCTAAAATGTCTAAAAACCGTCCATAGGAATCAGTGAATTGTTATTTAAACTATGTCTATTTGAAAATATTACCTCTTCTGAGGAGTTAAATTACTATTCAGACGTTAATGGATTAATGGGATTTTGGTGGATTGGATTAATTTATTCAACTGGGATTGTGATATGGAATATCCACCGTCACCGGTATACCATCCATTATTTCTACAATAAAAATATTAGATTACATCTTAAAAATGTTGGAATTCATGTATGAATGCTCCAAATAAACAATCATCTAACTAAATAATTTAATTTACTAGCCAACAATAATTAGCTCAGTTATCACTGCTGGAGTAACACATCTTCCTTGACACATTACGTGAGTAAACCCCGAAATTCAAAACGAAAACTTTAATATTTCTGTATAGAATTAACTTATTCATTATAGACCAGCTAGAATAATAGAAATATGTACATGCAATAAGATTTCAAACGGATTACTTCATTTCAATTTTAACCTCATGTGCAAGATTCTTATTATCTGCTACAGCAATAATAAAAATATGTACATGAAATAAGATTTCAAACGGATTACTTCATTTCACTTTTAACCTCATGTGCAAGATTATTATTATCTGCTACAATAAAGGAAACGAAACACGAGTCTAACATACTTGTCAGGGGAATTCATTCTATCGTCTGATAGCCAGGTGGCACTCACTTCCTGGGAGTAGTCTGTGTTGCGAATGGGGAGCATATGCTCTTAAAATCCATACATAAAAACAAAGATGATTGTGACGTCATATTCCAGCACTTGTAATGTGTTTCGATATGTTACATATTATAAAAGAAACAGAACTAGGGTGGGAGTTATATTTTTCATGTCATGATACTGCCAGCCTCTTGGGTCATTCTTATGACTGGCAGCCTTCCTTAAAGACTTAACTGGGTGTCGTGTGATCAACATAGATGCCACCAGCATTAATATAAGTTTACAAAGATTACACAATTCTTCAGTTGTCCTCACAAGGCACAGTGCTCATAAAAGCACAGCCCTGTGGACTAGTGTTCTTAATGTCTTGCACTTGCCTGCTACGCGGTAGGCAATACGCAACGCATCTGGTGACAGCTTGACATCATCTTCTAAGTTCAAGTGCGCACAGTTAATGACTTCGAATATTGAATGACCGGATGATAAGCAAACGTTAATTCAGTTAACAGTGTAGATAAATAATTATATTGCTTTCGAGAAAAAATCTAACATTAAGTATCTTGGTGAAATCTTGTAACACGTTAAATTATATTATTGGACAACTCAAAAAAGACAAACATGCATTCTCTCACAAGTCACTTTAGTTAGTAAAGTGTTTGCTACAACAGACCTGTACTGTTGTTTAATATTGTTGAGAATGTGTGATGCATGTTGCTGACAATGAGGGGCGTCCTGTATGTACGAGAGCCTTGTATACGCCTCCCGTTGGAGAACGAGTGAGATCAGACTTCCAAGAGCTTGTCGATCCCTGGCCTGGTGTATGTGGTTCCAGGAAGCTACTTAATTCACTTGTTACCGAGCTCGATAGCTACAGTCGCTTAAGTGCGGCCAGTATCCAGTATTCAGGAGATAGTAGGTTCGAACCCCACTGTCGGCAGCCCTGAAAATGGTTTTCCGTGGTTTCCCATTTTCACACCAGGCAAATGCTGGGGCTGTACCTTAATTAAGGCCACGGCCGCTTCCTTCTCACTCCTAGCCCTTTCCTGTACCATCGTCGCCAAAAGACCTATCTGTGTTGGTGCGACGTAAAACAACTAACAAAAAATCGGGAGATAGTGGGTTCGAGCCCCACTGTCGGCAGCTCTGAAGATGGTTTTCCGTGGTTTCCCATTTTCACACCAAGCAAATGCCGGAGCTGTACCTTAAGGCTACGGCCGCTTCCTTCCACTTCCTAGGCCTTTCCTATCCCATCGTCGCCATAAGACATATCTGTGTTGGTGCGACGTAAAGCAAATAGCAAAAAAAAAAAAAAAAAATCACTTGTTGCCAGGATGGTGATTATGATAGCATTAAGCAACCATAGTTCGGTGCATTAAACTGTGGTGGCTCACGAATCTAGGAGATAATGGGTTTGATATCCCATCGTAAAAATGGATCACGCGTGAGAAAAGCAAACCACAGCGTATAGCTAGTGTTAGAACGAAGTAGCACAATGTTTCCCTTGTCATTTTAATGCCTTGTTGGGGAAACACGAGATATATTTTACATGCCGTCATTGTACGACATGCAGTGCTGAATGTACTTTTTTCGGCCTTAATAATAAATAAATAATGTTATTGGCTTTACGTCCCAACAACTATTTTTACTGTTTTATGAGACGTAAAGGTGCCGGAATTTTGTCCCGCAGGAGTTCTTTTACTTGCCAGAATATCTACCGACACGACGCTGACGTATTTGAGCACCTTCAAATACCACCGGACTGAGCCACTCAGCCCGGCTTTTCTGTCTTCGAAAATCCGACTACCATTACTGGGATTATAGGATCCGGAGGTGACACATTACTGTACCTCTGATAAACATATGGAGCAACTATCCTAGCAGCAACAGCATTCTATGCTCTTACCACAATACCGTATGTTTGTCACCTAATTTTGCTGGCGAAAATAACTCGGAATATGTGTACAGATGCTTTCGTAGGTTACATGTGGGCAGGGACGTCACTAGAAGTGAAAGTGGTCACCATCTCCTCCTAACCAGATATTAGATGACCATTGCTGTTTAATTGTAAAATGATTGTACAATATAGTCTTCGCAAGTAACTGTTCCCCTGGACGTGGAAAGCAGCTTTAGAATACAAAATAAGCAATCCTTGTATTATGATCCAACAGAATATTTGATTTTAAATTAATACAAACAATAAGGCTCACCCGTTCCATTATTAAGAGATGCCGGAGTGCTAGAAATTTGCCCTCGTAATTGGCTGCTTAATGTGATAGTACATTATTGACATGGGTCATTCATCACGTGGTCAGTCTGATGTTAAACATGCCTAGTTTTTAACTCTCGGACAAAATCAATATACTGTACAATAACGGGTGCAATAATTTTAAGTATGCCTTTTTCTTTATTGGGTATCCTTCTAATGTTCTTTTGAAAAATGAAATTTCATTCCACGAATAAAGTACACAATTAACGTAATTATTATGACATTTTTACCAGCAGTGATAATTGATATTAAGCGCGAATCAAGATGCAAGAGCCATGCTGCTTCAAAGTAACAACTGAGCAAGTATGGGATGTAATGAGCACACAGTCATGCGATCACTCTAAAGATCATGAGAAAAATGGCAATATCTGAGCATTTAGACTAAGAAATCAACAGACGTAGTCACAGATAAGCGATTCGAACAATAGTGATAAATATTAAGTTAATTCTTTCCCAACAGAAACAAGTTAATCGTTTTATTTTCTTAGCTGGAGGTGCCTTTCACCTGTAAATATCAAACGTCCGTATTTAATGTACTTTTAGGATATAATTACTTTTGAAATGTTTAAATACAGGTCTATGTTCTATAAGAATTACGGTGTTGAAAAGGCCACAACTTATTTCCTCAAAGTGTAAGAAATACTTGATCCTATGGAGGGGATAAGCCATTCTTACCTTGATCCCTAACATTCCAAGTAGAATAAACTCGATTCAGTTCTCTGTTATAATGAACAAAGGAAGAATTTTCTTAATTAGAGTAATCAGAGTATCCGGTTATAGGGACAGGAGATAGTTTTCCACTCGTTCCTCGAGTCAATTAGTTTCCCGTGTCTTCCAGTGGCGATGAAGATAAATTATACACACACACCTCAAAAATGTTTAGCACCAAATGAATTTTGAGTACTCCTGAAAGATGTTCGCTGAGACACTAGTCTCATTAAAAAGAGACATCAAAATGCAATGTGATCGGGCGAGTTGGCCGTGCGTGTAGAGGCGCGCGGCTGTGAGCTTGCATCCGGGAGACAGTAGGTTCGAATCCCACTATCGGCAGCCCTGAAAATGGTTTTCCGTGGTTTCCCATTTTCACACCAGGCAAATGCTGGGGCTGTACCTTAATTAAGGCCACGGCCGCTTCCTTCCAACTCCTAGGCCTTTCCTATCCCATCGTCGCCATAAGACCTATCTGTGTCGGTGCGACGTAAAGCCCCTAGCAAAAAAAAAAATGCAATGTAACGTCAAGTGCTAGGTGAATGTAGAAGTATAGTCAAGTGCTCGGAATCTTGTCGATATAGAAATAGTGATTTATATTGGTAATGGAATCTTACAACGCCTTTGCCCCGCACAAGGATCAGGTTCTTACAATTGCCTTGTGTTGATTGATAGCCTACACTTGCCCACGGTTCGCAGCGTCTAATAAAGTCAAGATTGTTAAACGATCAAGTTATAAGACCACCCGTCTCAACCCCTCAGTTTCACTTTAACTTTCAACCTAGAGATGACTTTTGTTCATTGGTTAGTGATTGTGTGCTGGAATTTACTTCAAACCAAAAAGAAAGTAGCTCATCACAGGGATGGTTTGTGGTCAACAGATGTTGAAGGAGGTTCTCACAGCATTAGATAAAAGAAAACGCTGTTGGAAACTAGATACCTTGGCTGTTCGACTCTGAATTGTAAGACATGCAATCTCAGGACAGTCCAGAAGATACCGAGCTCGATAGCTGCAGTCGCTCAAGTGCGACCAGTATCCAGTATTCGGGAGATAGTAGGTTCGAACCCCACTGTCGGCAGCCCTGAAAATGGTTTTCCGTGGTTTCCCATTTTCACACCAGGCAAATGCTGGGGCTGTACCTTAATTAAGGCCACGGCCGCTTCCTTCCCACTCCTAGCCCTTTCCCGTCCCATCGTCGCCATAAGACCTATACGTATTGGTGCGACGTAAAGCAACTAGCAAAAAAAAAAAAAAAAGTCCAGAAGAGAGCACTGTAACTGGAATCCTTGGAGACGACATGCACTGAACGAATTTTGGGTCTGTTTAGTTCATAAATATGTCTTAACGAGTCATTTGATCGTATGCACATTGTATATTGCGTCAGCAAGGCTTCATCGTAAAGAAGTGGTCTAGCTCAGGGGTTTCCAAATGGCGGCCTGCGGGCCGCATGTGGCCCGCAAAGCCATATAATGCGGCCCGCGAGAGCATTTTGATGAATATGTGAAGAATAGTTACAAAAGAATATTTTGTTGGTCGTTCAAAAATGTATTAATTTTTATACCCGTTGTAGACCCAAGTCTGAACTAATTTAATTGTTTTCGTCGTTTATAAATATTCACTTGATCTGAATAGATTATTTTTGATTTATAAAAATTTAAAATCCAAATTTCAAATAATTATTACTTTTTATGTCCAAATAACTACTTTTGATGGTTTTTGGAGACGCGAGTGTCCCGGAATTTTGTCGCGCAGGAGTTCTTTTATGTGTCAGTAAATCTGCCGACACAAGGCTTACGTATTTGAGCACCTTCGGAACGATCTAACATCGAACCTCGCAAGCTGTCTTCAGAAGACCAGCGCCTCAACCATCTGAGCCACATTATGCATATTATTTCGTAATAGTACTTCTGTAGGCCTACTATATGCAGAATTTTATGAAAATTGGCCTATTATCCAAGGGCGGCCCGCGAACATGACTAAGGTTAAAAACATATCAGATGTAAGGCTTTTCCGGCGTTTGCTCTATTAACCAGCGTTTCGTCTTAGATCTGACACTATAGACTCATCAGAGTGGGATGTGTCAGACCCTACGCACTGACGCTGGGGTGTATGCAGGTGAACTTATCAGAAGCCATTATAAGAGGCACAGTCTGATAACTGCATACGGGAGATAAATCTCCACAATGGAATTAATGCCCGCCTAGCAGTTCCGAATGGATTGTCTCGCACGAACCGAGAAGACCGATAAAGGGCTACGTAATGCCTTCCTGACGGCAACTGAAAAGTCTGTGTCTGCTCAGACAATCCAAAATCATCTCTTTAGAGACCATCTACATTCCAGAGTTCCTTGGAGAATATCTGAAAGTAAAACTTTACTCCGTGGCGCCAGCCGCAGATGAGCAATGGGACACTTCAACTGGAACCTGGGATCAAGACGTCAGGTCCTTCTCACTGATGAGTGAGTGCAGAATTTGTCTGACGCCTAATAATCGTCGGAGGAGGAAGCAGAGAGAGCGAAGTAAAACCACGCGTCCAGCCGTGGAGCTGATGCGTCATTTTTGAGGCGGCTATTACATATGGACGTCGAGACGCCGTTCATCGACGTTGAGGGCACCATGCCCAGTGTGCAATATCGAGACTGAATTCTCGAGCACATGTTTCGGGCATTCCGACAGCATATCAGAGACAGGTTCATTCTGCAAGACGGCAATGCGCGGGCGCACTGCTCCTATCTTGTTAACATCTTCCTCAGGGAGGCACAACTCAATCGGATAGAATGATTTGCGGTGCCTGCAGGTATGAATCCGATTGAACATGCCTGGGACCAACTGTAACAGGCAGTGTGAAGACATAGGAGCCCACCTCTCACCCTGGACACTGCTGTCGAAGAGTGCGATTGGGTAGAGCAGGACAGTTTCAAACACGAGATGGGAAACATGCCACGAATGATATAAGCATGCCTTAACGCACTGGGTGAAGTAACACCATAAGAAGACACAAATTGTCATTTCCAACTTTAATAGACAGTGCAATTTTCCAAATAATGAATCGTGCTTTTCGGGTTGTTCTTAAAGATAATCATGTCATTCGTTATAGGAAGTGATGTTCCTTCTGTACTTACTATTGGGTCGTGAACATCATAGTACCGAAGCAATACAGGTGGTGCAAAACTATTTCTGAGGTGTGTACTTATCATTTGGTCAAGACTTTACTCTTTATAGAAATACTTCGACCAAGCTCGATAGCTGCAGTTGCTTACGTGCGGCCATTATCCAGTATTCGGGAGATGGTGGGTTCGAACCCCACTGTCGGCAGCCCTGAAGATGGTTTTCCGTGGTTTCCCATTTTCACACCAGGCAAATGCTGGGATTGTACCTTAATTAAGGCCACGGCCGCTTCCTTCCCATTCCTATCCCATCGTCGCTATAAGACCTATCTGTGTCGGTGCGAAGTAAAGCAACTTACAAAAAAAAAAGAAATACTTCGGTGCTATATTAGTACCTTGTCTTTTAATTTCGTTGCGATATTTAATGAAACATCTTTCTCTTAAAACCTAACAGTACCATCATTTTCAATATACATATCTCCAAATTATTACTAAATAGCGATTAAAATGAGCGGACGTCGTAATTTATTACTTTTTTTGTTGATATTTTGGACATTTTTATAGGTTAAAATAGTCTATTTTCATTTTCATCACAGAAGATATATTAAAAGTTCAGACTTCGTTAGGCCTTGGAGTACCTACGTTGGTGGAGTTAGTAGAGAACAAGAGTTAATCAAAAGATATCAGAAAAATTAAAGTTGGCAAAACCAGGGAAAAACTATATTGGAGCTTTATGGTTTCCAACCACGTTTCACAAGTCAAAAGTGAGAAATTACTAATACTTCACTTCCAGTTTACATTTGTACATTACGCTACATTAAGTTCACTTAGTTTGAACAAACTGAAGACAGGCCGATATCTGTTATTTTGTTGTGCTTCGCAACAAAGGATAAATGCTCAGAATATTACCACTTTTACCACTGTCTAATTAGAAAGGAACAAGAAGAATTCTACACACCTAAAAAGCACGCCTGTATGAGTTCTCTCTTGTTCCACGGGACATCTACAAGACAGAAACATGTATGTCATTCCAGTGCAACAGCAAGCGCCATATTGGCAAACATACCTGATGATACTGTCAACTTTGCTTCGACGAAAATTTGCAAAGCGTTACTGACGATCCAGATTAGGCAACACAAAGGAATATGAGTTGCGAAAGGCTTACACTCAGAAACATTCCCTTATATCAGGCGATTAAAGCAGTGTCTTGAATATACTCATCAATTTAGCTCGTGATTTCATAAATTCCAACAGAGTAAACTGATATGGAATATAAATTAAACTTTTCATTTTCTTCTCCTCGATCTCGTAATACTGTAGATGAAAGTTGATTATGTCCTTCCGAAGATATGCTCCGCTTTCGAAGCCATTCTTCCTGTACGAATAATTCATCCCGTTCACTAAGTACAGTACACATATGTATGTATGTATGTATGTATGTATGTATGTATGTATGTATGTATGTATGTATGTATGTATGTATGTATGTATGTATGTATGTATGTTAGGGGCCGCCTAGCCGAGGTGATGAAAGCGTACTCGGTACACCCGGAAAGGAAGTGGAGGAATTTAGATAAGAGACTTCAGATTCCAAAGATGCACACAGCCCTCACATAGCACTCAGCCTACGCCAGAAATGAATACTAGTATCCCACATAGTATCGATGTTACAGATATGGTGGTGAGTATAGTTTTATGGGGAAGTACAACTAGGCAGTTATGATGATGATGATGATGATGATGTTTGTTGTTTAAAGAGACCTAACTGCTCTGTTACCGGCCCCTAATGGTACGAGGTGTAAGGAAATGAAATGATAATTAAAACTTCAAAATGTATTCATTGACGAGAATCTAGAACGAATTATGATGAAATGACCACAAAAATGACCACGGTTCCAATTCACAATGCCTTTGAGATGATGCTTGTTGTCCACAGGGGTCCAAAATACAGGTCACCGGCCCCTCGTAATGGTGCTAATCAATGCTAAAGCAGAACCATGGTGTTCCTCACCCAATGGTATTACTCACAGGCAACGGAGACCCATGGTGTTCCTCACATAGTAGTGCAAATCACTGGAAATGCGGAATCCCATGGTGTTCTTCACATAGTGAAACTAATCACGGGGGCCAGCTAGACCCGTGGTATTCCTCACATAGTGATGCTAATCACGGGGGCCAGCTAGACCCGTGGGGTTCCTCACATAGTGGTACTAATCACGGGGGCCAGCTAGATCCGTGGTGTTCCTCACATAGTGGTACTAATCACAGGCAACGTAGACCCATCGTGTTCTTCATATAGTGGTACTACTTATAGGTCACGCAAATCCATTCTGAACACAGTGGAACCAACACATTCCAGCGCACCGTTCGGCACCTTCTCTCGCTAGACACTAGTCTGTGCAGCCAAACGCCCGCTCCCCCGGCTCGGTGGAATGCACACGATGGTACTGATCACAGGCAACGTCCACACCCGTGGAATGCCTCACATATTACTTCTAGGTAACATAGACGCATGGTGTTCCGCACATGGTGGTACTAATCACAAGTAGTCTCATGGTTCTAGTTCCATCACCCCTTGGTCGTTCCTTTTAGTCGCTTCTTACGACAGGCAGGGGATACCGTGAGTATATCCTTCGTCTGCGCCCCCCCCCCACAGGGGGTACTAGGCAGTCATCTCGAAAAGGTTCCGGATAGCGGTGGCCTTCACCTTCCTTTCCTTCAAGAACCTTAATGGCTTGATCGGAAATATTGATTTGCTATGCATTGAATGTCTGTATTTTTTAATTATATAAGTGTATGAGTGAGATAGTAATGCTGTCAAGCTGCCTTGGGAGGGGGGTAAAAGAAGCATATTGATTTGACCGAAGCGAGTCACCAAGTTTGGAATCGATTTACTCAAATCTCTCACTGAACTTGTACACAGGTTTTAATAATCATGGTCTCATTAATCAATGGATGACTGTATACATGTTTCGTCAGGCTTCAGAAACAAACTGACGGTTTAAGTTGAAGATGAAAGTAATTCTCCACTTTACTGTTAATCGTCTATACCAGTCAGACTAGTAGTATATCTTCTCTTGGCCTGAGAAAAAAAGTCCCTGTAGTACACTGAATACTGATGAGTGGTGTAACCATATATGTCTGGGTTTACGCAGTCCAAGGAAAGAGTTGTACGTCAATAAGTGTGACTTCGAAATGTACGGACTGAAGGCAGATCTTAATTATTCACGATGAACGAATCTCAGAATCACTGCACTTACGAACAGCTACGGCTTCTCAACATGGGGTATGATTTTCCAGCTGTACTCTATACGGGAAGATTATTTTACTGTAAAAATGTGATGAAATTACATAGAGAACACGTAAGTAATTGTATAGAAATTTTACATTAAACGAGTTCTGAATAACTCGCCACTGAAGGAATAAAAATATTACAACTGATTTGTTTATAATGTGCTTGTGAGAGCTCTGTTGAGATATTCTCACAAGTGAATTGTCCCACCCAGCTACAAGTATGGTATTATAATAAAAAAAAATACAGAAGCTAATTTAAGCGTGGTAATATTCGTTTCTGTCGCTTTTTGTTACAAACTTACAAGGGTGTAGATAAGCCATTCATGCACTAACTGCAAGCATCATAGCAAGTGACATTTCTAAATGCGTACTCTTCACCCTTATTTAATTTGATACCTTGATGAAAATTTAACATGTTACATTATGTTGTCTATCATCAAGTTTACTTCCATGTACTGCATGATAAGCTAGTATACGCGCGGCAAAAGTCTGGATGTGAAAAACAAACAAACAAACAAACAAACAAACAAACAAACAAACAAACAAACAAACAAACAAACAAACAAACAAACAAACAAACAAACAAACAAACAAACGGGACAGTAGTTTCCGAAATGGTCTTCAGACTGTGCTTCAGGTTAACAATAGCGAATGTTAAATGGAAATCCGTGAAGAAGCTTGTACAATGACCCTTTGTCTGAACTACTTCGTTTTAAACCCACATCATCGGCGAAAAAGTAAGAGAGGTTTAAAATGTGTATCAATTTAGAATTTGCAGTTTGCGCACGAGTAGCTTACCTACGTCATTGTTTTAAAGCTTTTATGCATCGTTAATAACATAACGCGTGGCACAAACGACTATTACCAGCTGTTTACCATATAACAATTGGACAGTACTCTAAAATCATATTCAGGAAGTCCACGTCAATGGCAAACAAGAACTTTGATGATCTGGAACAAAATGTTGTGTAAAACTCGCTACCACTAAACAACAAATAAACTATCAGTGCTGTTGGAAAGGAAATCATGCCATTTGAAGAATACACACCGACTTACATACTCGACATTTCCAAAAGAAGTCACTGTAAGAGGAGTTTTAACAATAAAATATTCCTTGAATTGAAACTTGTTTCAAAGAAAGTATATTCAAGATATTTCTCCAATAACTTACCTCTTTTGAAGCTTCTTCTAGCTATGTTCCATTATCAAATATAGAAAAATCTGCTTCCACTATTTTTGCTATGTACTAAATACGCAACACACAAACATGAACAAAAATAGAACTTAATGTTTACACTATTTTCCTAGAAGGAAAGGGAGTCACGCAATTCATGCTAAATTCTGCCAGAACAACAAAGTGTAAATTCTACCAAGAAACACACTGACACATCATATGCGAAGAGAAACAAAGGGTAGATAGTCAGAGCCATGCAGCAGTCAGGGCTCCACACATGCCGTGCATACTTCTGAAACAATCATGGGCAAGAATATCGGAGAAAGGTGAGACCCCAATAATTACAATTATTTCATACTTATTCGGTCAAGTTTCCGAATATTTTAAAATTCACAAATGGCATTAGCCAGTTCCTCTTCCCAGTCAAAATATATCTCAAAGACTACAAGGCCTAATAAGCTATTAGTCTCCAAGTAGGTATCCCCTCGGGGGAGACTGTAACGTCTTGAGGGCGCGTTCCCAGGTGGCGAATATGGAAATGCCTCCCAGATATGGGTGGTAGGAGAGAATTAAAATACCTCCCGCGGACCAACAGGCAGGTAGCGTCTGATCCAGAGCAGGCGGCTACACGCAGCGTCTGTTCTCCATGTTAGGAGCGGCTGTATTCATACAGGGGAAGACAACGGGAAACCACCCCAGTGACAATATTCCCAGGAAGTTACTATGGAGAGAAAGAATAAATCAAAGGCCCCTAGTCCCGGGCAGCCTTTAAGTAGGCAAGGGGTGCTAAGAATCCTCCGGTTTAACATAATTAAAAATCAACTACGTATAGCTACATGAAACGTTAGAAGTTTATATGCAGCTGGAAAGCTGGACAATATGATTCAAGCAGCCAGGCGATTAAAAATGAACATCTTAGGAATCAGTGAGCTACGCTGGCCAAGTTCTGGATTGTGTCGCCATGAACATGGCACACTCTACTACTCTGGCAGGGACCCGCAAGACCACAATCACTGGAATGGAGTAGGTGTGTTCGTTTCGGCGAACTATGTCAGATATGTCAAAAACTTCATACCAATCTCTGACCGTACAATGCTGTTACAGATGCAGAGTCAGCCCTTTAATGTAAGCATTATACAAGTATATGCTCCTACAGCGGACACAAAACATGACAACGACGTTGATGAGTTCTATGATATGCTGAATAAGGTGTGTAAAGAACTCAACAGCACTGACATAATAATAATAATAATAATAATAATAATAATAATAATAATAATAATAATAATAATAATAATATCAGGAGATTTCAATGCCAAAATTGGGCAAGGTAGAAGGTCTGACTTAGTGGGAGAATATGGATTGGGTTCAGCTAACCAAAGAGGAGACAGTCTATTCCAATTCTGCCAAGAGCAAGATCTAGTTGTTTGTAACACTTGGTTCAAACTTCATAAACGGCGCCTCTACACATGGATTTCACCACTAGAAAAGGAAACAGGAAGACCAATCATGAATCAGATTGATTATATTCTGGTTAACAAAATATTTATAAATATTGTCAAACGAGCAAAAACGTATACTGGAGCAGATATTGGGTCCGACCATGTGCCATTAGTGGCAGATATCAGATTGAAATTGAAAACCACCACATCAAAGCAAGTGTCTAGCAAGTTTGATGTTACCAAATTGCGAGATGGTACAATTAAAAAAGCAGTAATACAAGACCTGAACAACAAAATGCAAACCAACAATAGCAACAGCAATGACAACAGTACAGAATATCAATGGAAAATATTACATGATACACTGTTAAAAGTCTGTAAGGATCATCTTACATCAACAAGGCAAAAGAAGCAGAGATGGATGACTGATGAAATACTTGATCTAATGGAACGGAGAAGACAAGAAAAGGGCAGAGAAGAGAGTTACGGACAGACACAAAGGGAGATTAAGAAGACAATCTGATTAGCCAAGGAAAGATGGATGACAATGAACTGAGAAGAAATAGAAGAACTAAATAAAGACCATGATAGTTTCAAGTTATACAAGAAAGTAAAAGAGATAGCTGGGCTGTACAGAAAATAGACGCCAATGACTCTCTTTCATGACACCAGCAAACCCAGCCTAGATGAACAAAAAATCATACAGACCTGGACAGAATACATAAACGAATGGTTCAGTGATGACAGAGATGAAATTGTGTACTTACACAATGCAAAAGGTCCAAAAATAACAAAAGAAGTATTACATTCTTTCACAATATCACCTAATGGTAAAGCAGTAGATCCAGACCAGATACCAGCTGAGGTTCTAAAACTAATAACTGAAGAGAATGTTGACCAAATTGCTAAACTTTTCAATACAATTTATGATACTGGAATAATCCCAGAGGACTGGTTGCAATCGACATTCATCGCAATAGCTAAAAAGTCTCATCCAAAGAAATGCAGTGACTACCGTCTCATAAGTCTGATGAGTCATATACTAAAAGCATTCTTACGTATAATACACGCACGCATTAGAACGAGGTGCGAAATAGACTTGGATGACAACCAAATGGGTTTCAGAAATGCCTTTGGCACACGAGAAGCCTTATTCAGCGTCAATGTCCTAATCCAAAAATGCCGCCAACTACACAAAGATGTATTTGCATGTTTCATTGACTATGAGAAAGCTTTTGATAGAGTGAAACATGAAAAACTGATAGAGACTCTCCAACGAAAACATCTCGATTGAAAAGACATACGCATCATACAAAATCTCTACTGGGGCCAACAAGCAACAGTCAAAATCAACCAAACCAAAACATCAGATGTGAAAATCAGAAGGGGGGTACGCCAAGGTTGTATACTCTCGCCGCTCCTTTTAAATATCTATTCTGACATCATTTTTAAAGAAGCTTTGCGTGATGTTGAACTGGGTGTGAAAGTAAATGGTGTTTTGATCAATAATATTAGATATGCAGATGACACTCTGATTCTGTGCAACACTATAGAAGGCCTTCAAGAACTCCTGAGCAGAATCCATGTGAAAGGTTTACAGTATGGTCTCAATATAAATGTAGCAAAAACTAAGTTAATGGTATTTAGCAGAAATAGTAATGCAAATGTCACCTTGTCATTAAACAACCGTAAAATAGAACAAGTACACCAGTTCAAGTACCTCGACAGCATAATAACAGACAGTATGGATCCAGATAAGGAAATCAGATGCAGAATTCAGAACACTAGAGCTGCACTTCGCAGGATGAGCTCTTTGTTCTGTAATAATCATCTGAATCTGAAACTCAGACAGAGATTAATGAAGTGCTACACCTGGTCAGTACTGTTATATGAAGCAGAAACATGGACCTTAAAAGCCACGAGTATCAAACGACTTGCCGCCTTTGAAATGTGGTTGCACAGAAGAATGCTTAGTATACCCTGGACAGATATGATAACAAACGATGAAGGAGGGCTAGGACGAAGCAAGAACTAATAACAACTATAAAAGTTCGCAAGATAGCTTATCTAGGCCACATATTAAGAGGAAACAAATATGGCCTCATAAAACTAATTCTCCAGGGTAAAATAGAGGGCAAACGGCGAGTTGGCAGACCAGAGATAACATGGTTACACAACATCAAGCAGTGGACCGGTATTGAGACAACTGAGAGACTCTTCCGACTGACAAAAGACAGAAAAACTTTCTCCAGAGAAATCGCCGACGTCTGGGCAACAGGATATGGCTTGAAGAAGAATAAGAATAAGAAGAAGGTATCTCCTAAACGGGAGGGGATCTGGAAATACTTAAAACCAAAACCCCGTGGTGCTACAGCTGTGATGAACCAAGCGACCACTATTCAGCCCGAAGGTCTGGAGATTACCTTATAACGTGTCGAGAGCGTGACGAATCCTCTCGGTCGTTATTCTTGGCTGACTAGATCAGAACCACTATCTATCCTTCAGGTAGATCCCCAATATTGTCCTCACGCAGGCTGAGACGATTTCGAACCAGCCATCGGATCCAGGATAAAAATCCTTAGCTTTGCTTGAAATTGAACCCGGGTCCCCTGGTAACAGACAGGCTCGCTATCCCCAGATCGCGGAGCCGACAGGGGAATATTTAATAAGGGAAATATTCACAGTGGTTACAAAAAGAATGAGGGTTCAGAAAAATCTACAATTGCAAAATGAGTCAGTTTCATTATTGAAATGAATACACTATCTACCGAAAAGTAATTGGGTATCCATAATGGTTGGTAATTTAGTACGTCAGTTGACTTGTATGGCTGACATATGCTTCAGAACGTACGAGAACCAGCTGAGAAGAAGATGGGACGAGGTTCAGAGCTATTGGACTTCAATAAGGGCATGTTTTTGGGGTGCCACCTCAGTGGGCTGTCTAGCAGGGCGATTGATGTGAAGTTAAACAGGCCTAAATACACAGTAGCATTCATCCCGCGAAAGTGAAAGGTGGATGAGAATTGTGCCAATAGTGCACGTTCTGGGTGACCTACATTTTGACAGACAGAAATCGCTGAATCCTAAAACGAAGTTGTCAAAAACAGGACACAGCCGATGGCTACTATTCGACAAGAATTCTATGCAGCAAGAGGAGTATCCGTCTCCATTAAAACATTACATAGAGAGGCCCACCTACTCGCATATTGTGGCTCGGGAGGTGTTTGGACAATCGCAACTGAACTCTGGAGCTATGGAAATCGGTTCTGTGGAGTGATGAGTTGACATTCACCTTATTTACATCCGATGGAGGTGTATGGGTGTGGCGTCTACCCGGGGAACGGCTTATGCCAGAGTGTATAGTGCCTATCAGCAATGGAGTTGTGTGGGGCTGTTTCTCGTACTTCGGCGTGGGATCGCTGGTGTTCATCCGTGGGAGCATATTCTGGGTAACGAAATGCTCCAGAAATTGTGGCCTTTTTACACAATGGACCTTTGTTACCTCCAAGATGACAATGCTAGATGTCATGTTTCGGGACTACTTATGCAGTGGTACGCCGTCAACAATGTTCGCTAATTGGACTGGTCCTTCCAGAGTACAGACGTTAATCCAATGGAGCATCATTGGAACGAAATGGACTGCCGGGCGAGGTCTCGTATGATCCTTTCTTGTATCTGGACGGGGAAAGGAATGATATTGGGGGCTCACCTTTCTTGTAAATCCGTTCCAATCCTGGAAAACAACATGCGCTTCAAACGCTGGGTTCTCATGCATGGTCATCACTCACGAGCAACTTTACACAACACACAACACACTCTTCAACATAAAACACTACATTGTCGGAATACGGAATGGAAAAGCCTCATTTTTAGTTTTAAACATGAGTTAGTTAAATATTATCTTAGAAATGGTTTACAACTAATATTAATATTAACATTAATAATTTTAATGGTTTACGTCACACTAACTACTTCTACGATTTTTCGGAGACGCCGAGGTGCTGGAATTATTTCTCTGAGTATTTCTTTTACGTACCAGTAAATTTACCGACACGATGCTGACGTATTTGAGCATCTTCAAATACCACCGGACTGAGCCAGGATTGAACCTGCCAAGTTGAGTTTAGATGGCCAGTGCCTCAACTGTCTGACCCACTCAGCCCGTCTAAAGAAGGAAATGTCGACCTGATATAAACACGGGAATAACGGAAAACACAAAGAAGAAGATCGCAACTCTTTGCGAAGGGAAATAATTTATACTTATCTTTGAGTTTATTGTGGGGATTATGAACATGGATGTTTAAGAGGGGTTATCTAAGGCTTCTGCTGGTGTGGACCGCGTCAATTTATTTCTTTGTCAGACATTTCACCCATACTACGATGTCGCAAGGGGTTCTATCCATGCTATTATGACACACTTCTATCACTGCTATTGAAAATGCTTCACAATAGCATGGGCGAAACGTCTAACATTGTAAATAAATTGACGTAGTCTATCCTGGAAGAAGCATTAAATAATGATACCGACCATGTAAGCTACCGAATAAAGAATTAAGACGGGTTATTTGAAAGAAAGGTTGAGCATGTATTATACAGAAAATACTTGCCATGCACTTTTTCAATTCTCAGTAGGTCTAACTGTTCAGGAGTGACCACCGTAATTACCCCAGTGCACCTTGAGTTAATGAAAACTGAATCTGAAAGCCTCCTTTTCAAATTGAGAATAGTAGAGCAAGGAATACCATGCATATAATACAAATTAGGATATTATGTCCACTAACTATTATATTAATGATGCTGCGTTATTTAAGCTTAAAAATAACGCAGTGTTCTACCAAACACAAAAGTTTACGCACATCCAAGTATTCCTTTCGTTTACCATTCTTCTAAAGAACGATCGATATAAACATTGGTTAATTATCCGCTGTTACTTTTGGTCCCAACTATCAGTAACAGTTGTTCTTCTTGTTAATCTGCTTACCCTCCAGGGTTGGATTTTCCCTCGGACTCAGCGCGGGATCCCACCTCTACCGCCTCAAGGGCAGTGTCCTGGAGCGGGAGACATTGTGTCGGGGGATACAACTGGGGAGGATGACCAGTACCTTGCCCAGGCGGCCTCACCTGCTATGCTGAGCAGGGGCCTTTGTGGGGGACGGCAAGATTGGAAGGGATAGGCAAGGAAGAAGGAAGGAAGCGGCCATGGCCTTAAGTTAGGTACCATCCCGGCATTTACCTGGGGAGGAGTGGGAAACCACGGAAAACCAGTTCCAGGATGGCTGAAGTGGGAATCGAACCCACCTCAGTTGACCTCCCGAGGCTGAGCGAACCCCGTTCCAGCCCTCGTACCACTTTTCTAATTTCGTGGCAGAGCCGGGAATCGAATCCGGGCCTCCGGGGGTGGCAGCTAATCACACTAACCACTACACAACAGAGGTGGACATCAGTGACAGTTACAGAGAACAAACAGCACGGTAAATATTCTTTACATGTACATGGTCGTGTCTATTCGATGTCGTACGATGTCGACATGTAAATGATCTCTGGTGACACATTTGTTGTTTATCTCAACTCAGTCATAGGTCGCCCAAGAGAGATCTGGTGTACTCAACCATCCGGTAGAGTGAAACGATACGTCGAAATTGACCAGAAGGCTGCCCAGATGGCGTTAAATTAAATGCCTGCACATGGTAACTGAGGTAATTTTATTATTATTATTATTATTATTATTATTATTATTATTATTATTATTATTATTATTATTATTTACATTCAAATTGAGTCTTATGGACTGCATTTGCATTTTCATTTTCACCCTTCAGATCTTGTTCGTCTGCCGCCCTTGACATCCTGTTCGTATCTCTTGAACTCTTATATTAGAACCTTATTTTGCTCTTCGTCCAAAGATGGTCTCCGTCTTCTGGACTCTGATTTCACTTTAAGACTCTGATATAATTTTACCGTTGTCTATATACAGCTCTGTCGCTGATTTTGCTTTCAGGGACACCGATCTGTCTCAGGTCTTTCTCGAATTATTGGAACCCCATAATTTTGTTGCTTCTGGTTTTACGAAATTCCAGATTTTCTTAGTAAATCGGCCATTAATCATACGGAATATGTGGCCGTAGAATGATACTTTACAGCAGGGCCTCTCAAACGCCCACAATCTCACGCGTGCAAACTGAGGCGCGGAGTTCCTGTGCACAGTGCATCGGTCCCACTCGGATCGGCTCGGAGCAACGCTTCGTCTCTGGGCTACTCGGCTAAGCTCGGCTACGGAGCAAGCGAGGAAGAGGGAGACAGGCGGAGCGAGTGAGAAGGCGTGGGGAAAGAGAGAGACAGCGCTATTGCTACAAATCGAGGAGTGGGGGTCTGCACTCTGGTCAACCAAGCAAAGTCGTCTTCTGCACCGTGCACAGTGCAATGCATTGGTGCATGCACCCTGAATGGCCCTGCGTTACAGGCTTGTGAGTGACTGCAAGAAGAGAATTAGAGTAGGTGAAGCATTATCTGATCCTGTAATGTTAATAGGGGGTGTCCGCAAGGCAGTATCATTGGACCTTTGCTTATAAATACATAAATGATATGAATAAAGAACTTGAATCTTGTTGCAAAGATCTTCATTAGACCTCAAACGTACATGACCATCAACCCGTCTGTTGACCAGATTCTACCGTAAGCGCCTTCGTTCTCTTTTTGCTCATTGAACAACTTATTCCTATTTACTGGTAATCAACGTCTCTGAAGCATACAATCCCTTTGGTTTAACAACTGTACTGTAGTGTCTAAACGTGGCTCCAATTCTCAAACATTTCTTACTGTAGGTGGTCTTCGTCAGCTTATATAACCAGTCCCATTTCCAGATCCTGACTTTGATCGTTTCCTGTTCTTGTCCATTCTGCTGGAATATTTCACCCAGATACTTTACTTCTTTGTCCTTCAAATCTTCCCACAAGTTCTGATCATCCTTTCTGGTCCATCAATGATGTTTTTTTTTTTTTTTTTTTTTTGCTAGGGGCTTTACGTCGCACCGACACAGATAGGTCTTATGGCGACGATGGGATAGGAAAGGCCTAGGAGTTGGAAGGAAGCGGCCGTGGCCTTAATTAAGGTACAGCCCCAGCATTTGCCTGGTGTGAAAATGGGAAACCACGGAAAACCATTTTCAGGGCTGCCGATAGTGGGATTCGAACCTACTATCTCCCGGATGCAAGCTCACAGCCGCGTGCCTCTACACGCACGGCCAACTCGCCCGGTCATCAATGATGTTTGTGATGTATTTTGTCTACTAAACTAAGGAGCGCGACTGAACTTATTTAGCAGAAGATGAATTTGATTTCTTCCCTTCCCAGAATTTCTTCATCCTCTCGCTATGATTTTGCTTCCGTTCTTCCGTCCATGTGGTGTTGGTTCTCATCTTGGGTTTGTCAGCAAAATTATGTTTGTTCACCAGCGTTCTAAGGCTAGACCTGTCCCATACAATTTAATCTGTTATACTGATGTAATGAAAAAATCTTTTTAAATTTAGACCATTCAATTTTTCTTGACTTTTAGTGAGGAAGCATGATTAAATATCCTTTTAGTAAGTCAATCATTGTCCATTCATTGAATATGGTTATAACATTTCAATCACCTTCTTTTAATAGCGTCTGATATTTTCTCAGAATGCTAATATAATTGAGGAGATATCCTTTTCATCCATACTCCTTCTATGCATACTGGGAGAAAAATTTCCCTGACGATTTTCCTTTCTTGTTTTTTAATTTTTAGTGTGTGATCTGTCTCCAGTGGTCAGGGTTTTTGAAGCATATAATGATTCAGGCTTAGGTACCGTGTTAAAGTATTTTAAATTAGCACTCCGAGATATTGATTTTTTATTATGTTCCATGCGAATCCATAGATTTTTGGAATTTAGAAATTATCTTTTTATTTCACGATTTAAACCGAATGATTGGATGATTTCCCCTAAGTACTTGACATTATTTACCTCAGGGATTTTTCTAAACTGAGTTACTAGAGTTTGTTTGTCTAAGTATCGAGAAGATTCTTCCACGTATCGGGTTTTCTCATATGAGATTCGGAGTCCAGTTTTACGTGCAATTTCATGATTTTTGCACGGCTGAATTGCTGGTTGTCTATTGCTGGGCAGAATTAGCAGATCATCTGAGAAGGCCAAACATTTGATATGAATGAACTAGCTTGTCGATAAAATTATTACTATTATTGTTATTATTATTATTATTATTATTATTATTAATAATAACAACAGTTTCTTTCAAATAACCTCTCCTAAATCTTTACTAGGCTTTACATGGCCGATGTTGTTAACTGCTGCTTTATTTTTTCATCTCCATTGTCTTTTCTCAATTACCTGAGATCGACACTTTATATGGATTTAGCTCAGTTTTATGGCCGGATGGCCTTCCTGACGCCAACCCTACGTGGAAGAATGTATTCAGCATTTCCACGGTGGTTGGCAATGTGATCTGTTGTATGCAAATGAAGATGTGTGTTAAGAGGAACACAAACATCTAGTCCCCGAACTAGAGGAATTAATCAGACGCTGTTAAAATCCCCGATCCGCCCGGGAATCGAACCCAGGTCCCTCTGGATCGAAGGCCACTACGCTGACCGGTCAGTCAAGGATCTGGACTACCTGCTTTACCTTTACTACAGGTATATCGTAGGTTATTTATAAAAATGCCTGCATCTTGTAATGAGGAGTACGCATTTACAATACTTTTTTGACAGAAATACAGTGATACAAGCATATAAAAGATAAAAACTGTGTACGATTTTAATATTTCCAATGTAATTCAATTGAGACTTACGATATCAGAGGATCAGGATTTTAGAAAATCAGAATAATCCTCCATCTTCTATTTCTATCCCGTACTCATTCTTTTAGTTAATCAATTCATTCATTTTATTACTTTTTCTTTTATTATTATTATTATTATTATTAATCATTTTATTACTTTTCTATTATTATTATTATTATTATTATTATTATTATTATTATTATTATTGTGCTGAATCTTCTCTGTGAGTGCGCCCTTCTATGAAGTGAGCAGTTTAAATTCAGACTGTACGAAAAACTACTGACAAATCCGCATGTAGTACTGAGTATAAAATGGAAGTTCGTGGAATCATGCATTATGATATTCATTTTGACAAACGAAGAAATCAAGCTAATACACCTCTACACTTTATATCAGATGTCATTAATTTCATATTACATCCTACAGTATACTCCTTATTAGCAAGTTCAATTACACGAAGTTCTTGCATGATTACCATGTACATGAACGCGAAAGGGAAATTTTATTTAACTATTTTTATTAAAATAATATCAAATTTAATATTCTATACTGATTTCTTATAAGCTACTGACCAAAAACATACATTTCATTTCTTGTTTGCACACTTCGGAAGCTCGTGATATGTACGAAGATGTATCAGCAATATGAACTTTCTTATTTACTAGGAATATAAAACTCAAAACAAACATTTTACTACGGTATTGATATTAATAGTTCGTGGACCTTATTTAGAGTAAAGTTTAAATTATATAATTGTCAATTATACATATTAAAAATACATCTATTTTGGAAAATGAGGCTTTGCATGTATTCCGACAATGTAATCAAATGTAGGTAAGATTGTTCCTCTTTAATATTGCTCGATGGAGCGAGATTCAACAACTCGGTGTCCAGAGACTCCTTTCTGTATTCGTCAAATCGTGACGAAGTGACAAAAAAATAAGAGAGGATAGTGAGGAACTGATAGACATAAGGTGGCTGTTGACCTTGCCCACACCGGCGTCCGGAGGCGACGTTGTTGAACGGGTTGTCTGAACGTCGACTGGCTGGGTGGTGTTTCCTTCTGCTCCGTGTCACTGCCCCCCGCCTCCTCCCCCCGTTCCCTGTTTCAGGACAAGGTAACAACACAGGTTATGTTTACCAACATCAGCTCAGGCTCCTTTTCCGAATACCTGGAATAAACACAATTATACGTAACAAAATGGACTTCTTCAGGGCTGAATCCAATGTGCCAGGAAATATCCCTGAAACAGGTCAGGGTCTGTTAACAACAAAATAGCATGTTCGAGGAAAGCTTGAAAATAAATGGAAAGAAGCACATACCATCCTGAAAGAAAGAAAGAAAGAAAGAAAGAAAGAAAGAAAGAAAGAAAGAAAGAAAGAAAGAAAGAAAGAAAGAAGGAAACAGTTTCATCATCAGTATACGATATTCTCGACGGTCTTCTTTCGTCTCCCTAATCGAAGGTGATAGAGATAATTCTACAATGTAGCATTAAACAGGGATGTAATGGATTTCTTGGGGTCCTTGTTGTAGTAACTGATTCTAAGTGTCAGGAACATGACTCACGGCACACTACTAACGTCATCCGCAAGTTA
This sequence comes from Anabrus simplex, assembly GCF_040414725.1. Taxonomy (NCBI): domain Eukaryota; kingdom Metazoa; phylum Arthropoda; class Insecta; order Orthoptera; family Tettigoniidae; genus Anabrus; species Anabrus simplex. The sequence goes on along the minus strand of NC_090271.1, from coordinate 187,681,880 downwards.
AAACTATTATAAATGCCTCAATAAGAAACAGTATATGATAGTAATATATTTACTTCTTCCGATTTGGTTGCTCAATAATAAGAGTTTGAGGGCTTGAAATTGTGCGGGAACCGTTAATACTTTAAAATATTTTAGCGCTGACTACCAGAAGTAACTTTTAGTATCCTAATACATCGATTATGTCACTTCTCCAACAGTCAGAAAAAATATGGAGAAATATATCCAGCTCTGGAAAGAAGGTTTTGTGAGATTCAATGAAGTCTTCATTGCTGTAACCGATGGTTTAACGTTAAGTCACGTATTTACACTGTAACGTCATCGTCATAGATGCCGTTATTTTTATTTCAGTATTTCAGTTTATAAAGTACGATAAGTTTATTTTTTACCGAACTGTTTTGCTCAGCTTTCCATTCCCATACCCTATGTTTTAATGTTACGCAAATAAATTCCCTGCATCTAACATTTACAATGCTCAGTGGTTGACAGATGATCAAAAAGACTGGAATGTAGGAGATCTTTCGTCAAATATATTCTCAATGGAATCATTAAAGGCTGGTGAACTAATCTGTCCGACCATCTATGGTCGAAGCAAGAAATGCAACAAGTGATGCGCGAGTTCAAAATCTTGTGGAATGAGAAGTATACGAATGTCTAACAAAGTTGTAAGTATATGATTTGTGGCTAAACATTTACTCAGTACTGAATTTACAAACATGTAGGTACTTTTAGATGACCAAGTTTTGTTAAGCCTACGTTTCTTTAAGTGCTGATATAGGTTATACTAGCAAAACCCGACAGACGTTGTCCTGCCTGTGTACATTTATTTACCTCAGCATATACGACACTAATATCGGTCATTTTCGATTACTTTACATTTCATCCTCTCCCCTTGGGCTGGGAGGGGTGTCCTGCCCCCACACTATTAGATAAAAGCAGAAATAAATTTTAAGGAACACATCATAATCTTCGCATACTGTTGGGTAGGCAACCCGCTGAACGAACTTGTCTTGCGGTTTGCTTATCTTTCCCTGTTTTATTTTTTTACCCCTTAGTGCCGAACTACCAATCAGATTTCGTTCAAACCACGCCATAATCCCTCTCAGATGTAATAAGAACAAACTGTGAAAATTTCAGCGAAATCGGTCCGGTAGTTTTTGAGTCTATTAGCTCCAAACATACCAGCATCCAATTTTATAAATATAGATCTTGAAAACTTGATTTAGATTACATAGGGCCCCATGGATGAGTGGACTACATCGTCTACATACATATTTGAAGCAACTAATTATTCTAAGTTGGTATTATGGGATTATCACGCATATGCTCATATTAATTTTTATACTAAACTTGAAGACTTTCTTCAGTTCA